>NW_027069483.1:2020836-2109103 GCF_002906115.3 Quercus suber
CTTTTGGGTTTCCACGACTCATTCTTCAAGATCAACAACATCCGAAGAATTTTCAGCCCACTGATTTCTAAGGACTTATCAAATAGCACATTCACATGTAAAAGTATAATTCTTAAATTCTTAAAGAAAAAAAGTAGTAATATTTAATATATATATATATATATATATATATATGAGAGAGAGAGAGAGAGAGAGAGAGAGAGAGAGAGAGAGAGAGAGAGAGAGAGAGAGAGGTGATATAATCAAATAAAAATATTGATAATTTAAAATTAAAAGAAATATAATAGTAGTTTAAAATTTATCCTGCCGATGCCAATAAATATATTTAGACATTATACTGAAGGCGAGGTCTTGGTTCAACACCCCACGTCCTCCCTTTTTACCATCTTAAACTAATTAAATCGACAGATTGTTCATCTGTTGGTTTAGGGGTCCTTAGGTTGCTAACCAATTCATGATTAAATCGGTTAGACCAAACAGTCCAGCCTTGTTTTTAAAACCAATATCAAGATTACATTGAGAGCAAATTCTCACCCTTGAACGTTCTCCTTGTGAATTCTTCTCAAAGTTTCGCATTCAAACCAAAAAAGGTTTTACCCTTACTTAAGACATCATTGGTGTATCACTCCATAGAGTTCTTTGGACTATAGGAGTTCTAGCAGTTGCAGATGAGTTTGTTCATATTGATTATTTTACTTAATTAGGGCAACCTAGACTTATCCCAACCATTCACGTGCTGAAGAAATCATTAAATCAAGACTGCAAATCTATTCAAGGGGTATTCCAAGCATCCAAGGATTTTATGAAAAAATGTTCTTAAGGTATGGACATAAGTTTGAAGTGTAGGAGATAATACACAAAGTAATAATAGAAGAACAATGTCAACACAAAAGACAAACAAAAAATAGATAACTTGGAGGCACAATATCGTTTTCCTTAGACAATATTTGCCCCCACACTATTGTTGTTGAAGGCTTATGTAAACTTGTCCCCAGAATACAATCATATTGTTGGGTTTTACAAATAACAATTCTAGAGAATGACCACAAGATTTCTTGTATTTCTTTGTAACTTACTATTTTGGAGAGAGAGATATTTTTCAAGTGAACATTAGCCACTATTTATACCTATAGGGTTATATTTCACCAAAAGGTATGTATGGAAAGTTAAAATATTTTATAAAACCGTTCACAATGCTTGAAACATTTTCAAATGTTCAGAACAGTGACCAAAAATTCTGTAGAAAATTCAATTTTATGAGTCTCTATCAATTGAGAGTTCCTTTCAATCGATCGAATACTTTTTCGATCGATCGAACAAGAATCGAGCATCGATCGACACAACAGAGACTTCAAGATAGATTTCCTAATCACTTCAATCGATCGAGCAAAAGTTTCGATTGATTGAAAATACTGAATTTCGAATTTTCACTTAAAAAATTCCAGAACTTGAATTTTCATTTTATCAACTTTATGAAACAATATTGTATAAACTCAAATATCATTATTACAGTCTATCCATATATATACCTATATATACAACATGAAGTTGTGTGAAGATTAAGACAATGGGATTAAAGGCTTGTTGTTTAGCTGTGCTAACAAAGGCATGCCTAACTACAAGGACCCAATAATGTCATACATGGTAGCAGAATACAAACCAAAGTGCAAAGAAGAGCATGTTATCACAGAGTGCACCCTTGGCCATGTTGTAAAAAATGTACCATTAAAGCAACCAAGAAAGTTAAGAGGTTTTGGCATAACATGATGACCAACTCAGCCACTGAAGTGTCAACCATGCAGAGAATGGTGTAGCAATAAATGAGCCACTCTACTTAGCCTATAAAAGGAGAAAGATTAAACTCCATGCACAACACAGTCGAGAGCCAGAGGGCAATCCACTCACTTCATTACGGTTCATTATTTTCCATAGAATCCAATAACTAGAAGAAGAGCTCCCTCTACTTTGAACTTTGGTTTGTTCACCTGTCTTGTCAACGCAAAGGAGTTTAATTTCCACATCAAATCAATGTGTTCCTTGTGTTCTATTTATTAACGCCTTAAGCACACCAGTAGCAATAGTGTAATTCACCGTTGATTCATTTCAGTGACACCAAACGTAGTTAATTTACTAACCTAAAATCAATGCCAATTAAACTCTTCTTAAAGGCCTAACTATCAAAATGATACACAAGATAAGATTAATTAAAACTAGATTTGAATTTTTTTTTTAGAAATTAATTTTCATGATTTTCATCATCAACCTTTCAACCTTTAATATGCTACATATATGTTTAATCAGAGTAATTATTAAGTATTTTTAGAGTAAGATAATATAATAGCTCATTTTTTTACATTTATAGTGAATTTCACTAATTAAATTCATGATTAAATTCACAATGAATATGAGAAAAATGAACATACCACTATATTTTGATAGCACTAAATAATATTATGTTCAATCAACCATCCCTTACCATGGTTTTAAAAACTAGACTAAACCGACCGATTCAATCAAAAACCAGACCATCATTTAATTCAGTAAAAATTGAGAACCGGACCCTTTTCCGATTATTTTTAAAACCATGATCACTGGTTGAACCTAGATTACCAGATAAAATAAAGTAATATTTTATAAATAATCACTAGTTGAACCAAAAGATATCAACCTACCCGTACACCATGCCTACATTTTTTTTTTTTTTTCATCATAAAACAGGGCCTACGGCCTTCCACAAAATACAGCAGATGTGCATATATCTGCAAGTACCAATATGTATGTTTTGTTGATAGTTTCAATTGTTTGCTAGGATGATGAATTCTTTATGTAATTAATGGCGTACAATCTTACACAGATTCTGGTACATACTAATAATTGATCACGCAGGAGTACAGAATTTTCGAGAAACCTGGAAAATAAAGAAAATGGTAATGCATATATAGTTAATATAAAACGTATAAAGGTCATATTTTGCATAGATAGTGCGGGTTAATTAGACCAAAAGGCAAAAGAAAGTGGTAAGTGCACTAGGGAAGTAAAAAAGGGCGAGCCTCGAGAGCTAAAACATGACTGGCAAGGTGTTACTGACACTTTTGATAGTAGTAGAAAATAGTGACGTACAAATACGGCTTTTTGACAGCCACCTGCCCAATCATGAATCGGCCGTAGAGGGTGGCTCCTCTTTACCCATTGGACTCTCCATCTCCCTCGTACACAGAAAATAGACTATACATCAACGTCTAAACTCACCAACAAACATCAAATTCAAACTCGTCCAACGTGAATAAAAAATCTAAAATATAAAAGTAGTCTAAAATGCAATACTCGTTCTCTAATTTCACTAAAAAAATTCATTCGCATCTTCTCACTTTTAAGTTTATATTTAAGGACCTTCCATCAACTTGGTTAATCTTTTAATTTTTTTTCAAATTTTTAATATTAACAAAATTCAATCAATAATTAAAAAATATTTTACAGATTTTTTTAACCAAAAATTGATAGAAAGACAATAATCTGAACAGGCCCTAAGTAATTGAAATGAAAAAAAAAAATTAAAGAACTGAAATGAATTTTGAAAAGATAATTTTACATTTTAACCTAAATAAAATAATCTTCAACGTTTTCAATGTATGTGCATTTTTTAATCAAAACATTGAAGAAAACTTAAAACAAGATCATGATAAACAATCTTGAAAAATATATAATCTTACACTTGCTACGAATTTTTTTTTCTTTTTTTCTTTTTTTTTTTTTAATAACGAATTATAAACACTAAACTTTGTTACCAAAAAAGAAGAAGAAAATATACACTAAAACATTGCCTATTTTGCAAAAAGTACCAAGAGAAACATTAATAGAACACCATCAAGAAAGAGAGAGAGTAAATGGAAGTGATGGTGGTCAGGTCTGGTTATGTCAGCGAACCTGATTAGCTGAGAATGACACAAAGGCTTAGGCAAAAGAGATGGGTGTGGCCTATATATAATAGGGGAGAGGAGAGCTCGGTGCTCAACGATTACCTATTGGTTCGGTGCAGCCAGTTTTTCCTGCAGCTAATATTATGAGAGAGAGATATGATATCGATTTCTATGAAAATTTTATTTTCTTTCCTCTCTACCTCGATCCTCGTCAACATCAATATCATCATCATCTTCATCACCATTAACGCCGCCGTTTGGGTAGCTGTTACTGCTGCTGCAGCTGTTACTGTAATCCAAGAGTACATCGTGTTGGTCAACGTCAAAGTCATCACTGCCACCACCACCTACTTCTTCTTCGTCTTCGTCTTCGTCTTCTAGCCCATCTTGACCGTCCATCTCACCATCATCATCATCATCATCAACAGAAGCTTTTGAGCTATGGAGACCAGTGGAGATGGGATGCTTATTGTGGCCAACAATGGGGAAAGGCTCCGTCAGTTGCTTACCCTCTCGAGGTGGCGAAAACACCACTGGCAAATAGTGGTCCATTTCGCACGGGAACTTCGAGTTCTTGAAGTGCTCTTTCAATGCTTCCAACCCCTTTTGTTTGTTTGTTTTTTCACATACGTACAATTATAAAGTTTAATTAGGACAAAGTACTACAATTTTTTTTAGATATAAAATAAGACCAAAGTTCAAGAAAAGAAAAAAAAATACCTGAACTCTAGCATAAGTTACTTCACAAATTTTCCTTGAGTTGAAGACTTCCCAGTGTTGAAGATGAAATGCCTTGTAGAGCCTCCATGTAGCTTGTGGAGAAGTCATGTTCACGAACCCATATCCCACATTGCACTTGTTGCTATTTTTCATAAAAAAATTTCAAACAAATTATACTACTATAGAAACAAAATCTTCATTAAAAATTAAACTAATATGGAAATCAAAGGGTAAAATATACGCATTAAAGGCATAATAGTCAGAAAATCACTTGAAATCAATGGGAAGATATACGAAATCATAGGATGACAAAGGCTGGTCATCGCCGTCGCCAATCTGCTCGTTGCAGTGAATACAGTGGTTGTCCAACATATTCAATAGCAGCTTCTGACTACAAGAAGTTAAAAATATAGAATTTATATACATGTTCCCCAAAATAATTACTCCAAAAATTTGATCAAAAAATACAGAAAGAAAGTATTTTTGGTATATTAAAAAGGTGGGGGAAGAAGAATTTAGAGAGAAAAAAGCGGAAGACGAACCTGTACTTATTGGGTATGTTTTTTATCATGACAGTGGTCCTGGAATCTCTGCCATTACTGGAATCTTCGTTTATTAGAAAACGAGTATCGAACTTCTTTGCTTGTCTACCTTTCCATGGCCTACTACTACTACTACTCCTTCCCTGCTTCGCAGTTGTGACTATTATAGCCGTATTGCTGCTTTGGCTCTTCTTTGCACCGTTCCTCTTCGTGGGCCCATTCATTTCCTTCTCTTCAATTCCATTCCCAAGATTCAAACTTGTCGTCATTTTAGCCTCGAGTGAACCTTCACAATTTGCACTACCCTTAGGGCTTCCCTTGGTGAAATTCGATTTCTTGGAAGAAAAAGGCGTTTGAGAGAGCTGTGGACGAGGGCGCACATTGGGACTGAACCGCCCCGAGAATTTACGAGGCGGAGGCGGTGGAGGAGGCAGAGGCGGAGGCGGACGTGGTGGCAGTGAAGGGTATTTTGGAGATTTTATGTGATAATTAATGTTGGTGGAGTTGATCACTGGAACGTTGGCTGAGATTGATGCTGGGCTAGCCGAAGCGAACGTATTGAAAAACTTCCTACTATGACCACCGGGGCGACTAAATTCGATAACAACAGCTTTTCCGCTTATTTCTTTCCCATTCATCTCTTTAAGCGCCTTGGCCGCATCTCTAACATCGTAGAACTCCACGAACCTTTGGTGTTTCTTCGATGGCGTTTCTCTCAATTCCTTTACCGGACCTATAAAAGACAAAAAAATTGTAACAACTTTTAGATCTCAAGACAAAGAAACAAACAAAAGAGCAAGATACTAATCATACCAAAAGCGTCGAAGATTTCTTTAAGACTGGTTTTGGAGACTTGGGAGTCCAAATTGAAAATGACAATAGTGCCCTGGTTGTGACCGTCGGGGACGGCGTGAGCGAAGGGAATGACGAAGTGGGCCCAGACGGGTCGACCCGCGATGAGTCCACGGGCACCGAAATTGTCCACGTGGGTCACAGAATTGGTGCCCGAAAACGAACCGGCAGTGGCACTAGTACAGTAGTGGTTTCTGAGCCTGGCTTGGTGTTGCATGTGCTGGTCCCGAATCTCTCTCAAGGCCTTGTCTGCATGTCTCAGATCGTAGAAATGAACGGTCACGATTCCCTCTTGGATTCGCTCCATCTCTATCGCTCTCACTTCTCCAAACGCTTCCAGTTCCCGCCTCACCAACCCCTCGCTCACTTCACTCGGGACCGAACTCAGCACCAGCGTCCGCGTCGCCGCCGCCGACGGTGGCAGAACTGGCGCCACCTGTACCACGTGGCTGCTAACGTACGCGGGGGGGTGGTGCTGCTGCTGCGGCGCATGGACGTATCCTACACCCGCTTCGCAAAACGGCACCACTTGTAGTTCAGTCGCTGAAAACGGCGTCGTGTAAGGGTAGTATAGCGGTTGTGGTGGTTGTGGAAAGAGGCAGAGTTGGGCTTGGTGGTGCTGGTACTGGTATTGATTTGGGTTTCCGGGTCTAAACTCTTGAGCCCTAGGGTCTAGGTTTCCCGGAAACCGGCCAATACCGGTTTCTCCCATGGTCGGAAAACCACAAAAAAAAAAAACTATGAGAAACTAAAATATAATAACTGGGTTTTCCCGGTCTGGTAGTGATTAGTGGTTAAATTCCCAGCTATTTTTCACTTCCCAAGTATGAAACTTTTTTTTTTTTTCTCTCTCTCTCAGTGTTTCTATCTCTATCAAAGTCCAGTAGAAAGGCGCAAATGGTTTGGCTGTTTCCTTTTTTTCCCCTACTTTCTTTTCAAGCCCAGGTTGCTAAAAATGTCATTTGCCTTCTTATTATTAATGTTTGGGTAAAATGACGGGAATGCCCCCTTGTTGTCCTTGAAACTTGTTATTATCTTTTTGGTACGGTTTGATTGGGGAGAGGAAGGGGTGTGGGGTTCGTCCAAGTTAGATGGGTTAAGTGGTTAACGATGTGGGCCGTACACGTGGCGATGAGAGTGAATTGTAGAAAAAAGTCTAGAATAAGATTGGTCAGCAACAGCTTAGTTATATTTTTACTAAAAATTTTAAATAATAAATAAAAATTAAATAAAATAAATATGTGACTATGTGAGGCTAACAAATAACAGGAAAAATAAATAATAAGCTGACTTAGAGTTGGACTAATATAAGGTAAGGTAAAAAAAACTTCGGCAAAAATGTAAAACTGACCTTCTAATTTTCATATTTTTTCATTTCAGTCTTCTAATTTTTAGTTTTATCAATTCAGTCCTCTAATTATCAATTTTTGTCAATTTATGGCTCCATTACATTTCTGTTAGTGGCTGCCGTTATTTGCATTTTATTTTTTATTTTTTAATTCAAAATTAAAAGAAAGTAAGAAAAGTCTAAAAAAAACCAATCGTAGCTGTTGAGGATGACGGAGTTCTCGGAGAGGATTCTGGCGATGGTGGACTGAATGCCGAGGGTGTTGCGTCAAAGAGAGTTGAGGTCGAGGTCGGGACGCTCGAGGGACTTGTTGGAGGGGTTGCCAACGATGAGGGCCACGAGCTGGTGGCCGAAGCGGTGGACCCAGGAGAGGACGATGAGGCCGAGGAGGTTGCCAAGGTGGAGAGATTGAGCGGTGGGGTCGAAACCGCAGTAAACTTTGAGAGCTGAGGAGGAGGAGGAGGAGGAAACGGTGGCGGCAATGTCGTGGAGGTCAGGGCTGGTTAGGGATTTGATGAGGCCGCATTGCTGGAAGATTTCGATGACGTTATTGTTGTTGTTGAGGCAAGGAGGAGAACGAAATGTATGGAGGAGTGGTAGCAGCAATAGCTGTAAGATTCTAAATCGGTGATGGGTTCGGAATTTGGGTCTTCTTTGTTTGGGAAGGTGAATGAATTTTTATTTTTATTTTTTTAATTCCAAATAAAAAATAAAAAATAAAATGCAAAACGGCATTGTTTTAATGGGTTTAACGGCAACCACTAACAAAAATGTAACGGAGCTCTACATTGACAAAAATTAAAAGTTAAAAAACTGAATTAACAAAACTAAAAGTTAAAGAACTGAAATATAAAAAAATAAAAATAAAAATAAAAATAAAAATAAAAGTAAAAATTAAAAAATCAGTTTTACATTTTTGCCAAAAATTTATACACTCAGCCAAATACTGGAAAAAGCGAGGAAAGACAACTTGAATGTACAGCACCCCATACGACATGATCCTCATCAACAGCTCAACAAGGAGGATCTTGGTCTACTCCTGATATCTCATGGTACAAAATAAATTTTGACTGAACTATTTTTGAAAAGAATAATTGTGCAGAACTCGAGGTTATTATAAGAAATTTAGTAGGTTTGGTAATGGCTTCACTGTCACAACTGATACCTTTACATTTCTCGTCACTGAGGTCGAAGACTTGGCAGCAAGGAGAGCACTTGAACTTGTTTTGTAGATTGGGATTGATAGAATTATTTTGGAGGGAAATTGAGAAGTCCTTGTTCAGACCTTGAAGATTGGTGTCAGACCTCTCTCAAATTGGTCATCTCATAAATGATATTTTGTACCTTGCCTCACATTTCACAGCTTTAAAGTTTTTTCACGTCCGTAGGCATTGTAAAAAGGTTGTTCGCTCACTTATTATAAGAGTTGACAATTTGTATTCGTGGGTCGAATTCATGTCGTATCGAGTCATAAATACTCAGTTATATGGATTGATTCTAATTCAATCTATTTAATAAACGTGTCAAAAATTTTAACTTTAATCTGACTTGTTTATTAGTCAAGTCGACCTGACATGACATGTTCATATCATTTAATTAAAAGTCATGTAAAGATTAATACAAATAACTTGTTTAATAACCCATTTAACTAATAGGTCATACTTGACCTGAATAGCTTATTGTCAATTTTCATATATCTAAAATTAAAATATAATTACAACCATAAATATAGTAAAAAATATATAATTACAACAACAAATTAAGCAATAATAAAAAAAAATTTAATACCTTTATAATTTATACAGGTCAAATGGGTTATAGATGAGTTCACATATTGAACACGAACACAACCCATTTATTAAATGGGTCAACGGTGTCGACCCGAATATAATCCGAACTCATTTAGCCCCAACTCATGACATGTTTGTAAACGAATTAGTCGTATCAAGTTCGCAGGTCGTGTCAAATTTTGCCACCCCTACTTACTAGGCAAGCAACTCTTCCCTCCTTTATCAATCTGGATTGAAGATATATCACTAGATGTACCAACAACCTCCCTTAATAACATGCTTAGACTTTATTCTAAAACAAAAAATGGCTTATAAATGCATCACAAACAGACACTTACTCACACATTTTACCACTGCTTAGATATACGAAAAATCATGATTGAATTACTTTTTTTTTAATTTTATATTTTTTTTAATATTTACTTTTTACTAAATACCGGTGGTGATGATTACTAAATGATGTAATTTAATCGCAAATGGACACTAATACAAGTTATGGCACAACAAATAACCAAGGTATCAGGTGTATATAAGGTCCTAAAATAAGTCAAATTGTAGAAGAGAACGTACAGTTGCACCCAGGGTTTTTGCTATAACCGGATGGCAACAATTGCCCTGGGTGGCTGGTGCAAGATGTACCTTTTTTTGATGTTGGTATTTTGACTACTCACAATGGCTTTTATGTGTGCACTCCTCATCTCATTAATTAGTTTTTTTGTCCGACTCTTCCTATTTCTCTTCCTCTCCATTCTCGACTTCTCAACTGGACCCCAATTTTTGAACGTTGTAAATCTTCTTGTTTTGTTTGGCAGATATGGATTTTTCTTGCTCATACTAATTTGTGAAAGTTGTTTATCAACTATCAAGTTTAGCAAAGCGACAATATACGTAACGAAAAGTCTGAGTTTTGTGAATTGAAATTTTTTTAGAGTTCTTTTTTTGGTAAATTTTTATTCCCTTTGATTGCGCGTATGTATAATTCCTTTGTTTACGTAAGTTTTTTTTTTTTTGGGGGGGGGAGGGAGTGGGGAGGGAATTAATTTTTCTTTTTACCACCTAACACATGAATTTACCACAATCTGCAAATTAATTTTTTTTTCAATAGGCCATGTGTTAGGTGGCTAGCAATTTGGATTTTGGCAAGTGTTGTGAAATATTCTTAAATTTGTGAATTACTGTTAAATCTCTGATGATTGAATAAAAAATTTAGAGTTCAATTTCTGCTTACACTAAAAACCAATTGGTATCTTGGTCTAATGATAAAGAGCATTATCAGGAGCGGACGCCATAAATTAAAATTCTCTATTAAAAAAATTCTTAAATTTTTGTTATGTCTATAAGTGGACTCTTTGAATCCATTTTAATTCAAATATCCACCCTTGCTATTACTTACATAGAGAAAGAGAAGATAGTTTTTGAATTGAAAATGACTTAAAAGTTAAATATTTAGTTTGTAACTTATTAATCTATATGGTTTAATTTGAAACCTACCTAAACTATAAGATTCAAAATAATTTTTTTAAAGGTTAAATCGTCTATTCTCTCTTTCTTCCTATACAACCATTTTTGTTAAATGAGAAAAATAAATAAAATATTTATGCAATTTTCCTATAAAACACAAAATTCTTGAAGTTTTAAGTCTATAACACTAAATCCCATGTTATATTGTATTATTTTATGTGTAAATTATATTAATTATATAACACTTAAACTCCCAAAATTAACCTCAGTAATGTTTTATGTGAATATCGTATGGATGGAAATTATCATATAAGCAATTTAGGGCACGTTTGGTAATGTTGTTTTAGTAACGTTATTTAGGTGTTGTGAAAATACGTTTGAATGAAAAAATATTGTGAAAATACATGTTGTGTTGTTTAAACAATTAAGACTGTTATTTAAATACCTCTACCAAACACCCTCTATTGTTTGTTATCTTGGAAGTTTATTTAAATACATAAAATAATAGTACCATGAATTAACTGTTTTACTCAAATTTAATAGATTTCCATGTTTTACTGGAAAACAACAGTGGGGTTTTATGTACTCCTGTAGTTAATTTCAACAAACATCTCCTCAAAAAAACAATTAACAAAACCTTTATTGTAAGCAATGGGTAAAATTACGAAAAAGCAAAAACCGACGAGCTGATTTACCCAAAAAAAAAAAGGAAAAAGAAAAGAGGATTTATGATTTTTTTTTTTTTTTTTTTTAAGTAAAGGAAAAACTGGCATGATTTTTAAACTCATATGGTGCTTAATTAGATGATTTTGCGTCCAGTCTTCGTAAAGTTTGCAGTCAACTACAATCAACAGTCTTTTTTATCTGTTTATACTTTATGGTCAGTCACAGTTTGTGGAAGAGAAAATGGAAGTGTTTAGAGATCTTTCCTATGCTCTACATGGATATTTCCTATTCAAACACTTCTCTTGACATTCATAGCAACACTAATTAAGCCAGGGAAAAGGGGTGAGGGGGTATTTGGAGATCTTTTCCTTGAGATGAAAGATTTCTCCTTTTTTTTCTTCTCCATTTTTGGCTAATTTATCAAGTTCATAAATTTTCTTTTCCCTTTGATATATATTATTAAATTATTAATGACCTAACATTATTCAATTTATTCATTTCATAATAAATTAATATGATTTTGAAAAACTTCACTAGAATTGGGTATAAGAGAATTCACATTAGTCTCTTCAAATATTTAGCTAAACTAATCCAAAAAACTCTACTTTTGCTAGTTAGTTTGTATAATATTTTCATACACATACATTAACCTCAATACTTTATCAACATTGAATTTAATGTAGCGAGAATAGAGGTGCACTAGTCACTACATGTAGAGATGAGACTATCTTCTTTAAAAAACTTTAGTTAATTAAGTGAGGCTGATACATGCTTGTATTGATTGAGTTAAGATAAATTTTTGCTAAAATATTAAATTGGTGAGTTAGATATGAATGCTCTAAGAACTCTAAAGAGATGAAAATTGACAAATATACAGAGTAGGAAATATAGTCTTAGATAGAGAGAGCAACAAATTGTACTTACAAGTGAATGTCCTATTGGAAATTTTGGAGTGAGTTTAGGATTTTTTTTTTTTTCCCTTTTTTATGTGAGAAGATTATTTTATTCTCTACATTTTGGGTTATTGACAATTTGATATTTACATTTTGGTAGTAGTCAATTTGGTTCATGTTAATTTTTTAGTTAACTTACTAACAAAAATCAAGTTTAAAATAACATGAACTAACCCTTCATTTGTTTTGAAATAAAATATTTTTTTGGAAATTTTTTTCTCATTTTCAGATGTTTGTTTGCATGTAAAACTTAGTCAAACTTATAAAATATTTTCTGTTGACCGTGAAATATTTTACAAAAAATTGTAAAACTTTTTACCTTTAAAATTTTGGTAAAAAATTTACAAAAACACACAGTGGCCTCCCCTCACCCCATTTGGTGGCTAGGTCACTGGTTTGTTGGCCTGAACTATTGCTCCAGCAACTGGTACTGAGAAGGGAGGAACCATGAATTTTTTTTGTGGAGGGCTAAGCTGCGGCATTAATATATTTATCAATACAACTCTCCCCCCCCCCCTCGCGTGTGCGCGCGCACACACACACACGCTTTTTTAATTATATACACACGCTTTTTTATTTGATAAGTTATATATATACACCCCCAACAAAAAGAAGAGTTTAGTATTTTCAATCAAAATTATGTTGGATGTGAACTTTCATAAAATAAAATTCATTTTTACTATTTTCATAGTAAAATTCTTAAAAAGTTGCATTTCTAAGTAAAAAATATTTCAATTGAACTAATAAAATTTTCAAAATCATCAATGGTACAAAACATAGACGAATAAGTTATGCTCCAAACATATTTGAAGTTATCTTGCTCTAACACATGATGTGGCAACTAAAGAGACATTTTATGTGTAGTTTTAGTGACAATATTTTTTTTAATGAGTCAATGACTTATTAATCGCCACATGATGGGTTGAAAAGGATAAATCCAAACATGTTTAATGCAAAACTTTATCAAATATTTAATAAATATAAGAGCACATTTTACAATAAAAAATAAAATTGTAAAAAATAAAGTTGTCTCTAAAACTATTAGACCAATTTAAATTTTATTTTTAAGAGCATCATTAGACTAATTCAAATATTTGGAGAGTCCAACTCTTTTTGTAAGCTAAATTTTGAAAACATTAAAATAAATAAATAAATATATATATATATATATATTAAGAAATTTTTCAAAATTTTGGGAGGGCCATGGCCCCCCATCCATGTACATGCATGGCTTCGCCCCTGGGTATCAGGGGTTTGATCACTAGAGTTATCATTCTACTAACTTGTGTCGACAATCAAATCATCGGAGACACCATTCTAACAACCAGTGCTAGAGGTCTAATAACTGAAGCTGTTGTTCCAACAATCAATTTTAGCAATTCGGTCACCAAAGACACCGGTCCAACAGTGGTCGCCAAAGCCACCATTTCGACTATTGATTCCAACAATACAATCATCAAACCTCCAACACCAACAACGTAAAATGTTTTACATAAAAAAATATTTTTCTTCAAAACAAACGGAGTGTTATATGTAGACTGAATTGACATTGAACTTAAAAGGTAAGAATCAAAATGATTTTTTTTTTTTTTTGGTTGAATTAAGGGGTGAGTTTAGGCTTATGAAGGGAGAAAAATAAAAGTGAACGTCATGATTAGCAATAAAGCTATCTAAATAATAATACATATAATTAGTTGATCACCCGTCAAAAAAAAAAAAAAAAAGACTGTAGAAAGGGTTATGAGTCAAGACCAATACACGTGCGCCGGAGTTTCCAGTCTAAGGTCCAACACGAGACTTCCAATGACTGAACCCCCTTAATCAAAGTATATATTTAGTTTATGTCTTCGATACTTTGCATGCTATTGTCCCTCTTCCACGTCTTCCATTGTCAATATTTTTATCAAAGTGTTTTCCTTGGGTACCACATTCAAACCTTTTGATACTTCCGTATTGACAATTGAGTATGCCCTTTTTGATTTTGGTCTCTCTACTTTCCACTAACTCCTCTTCTACGTTTTAGTATTGCCATTTACTCAAAAAGAAAAAGACTTAGCAATGACCTAGTAAATTTCATCTAATCCAAATTAATGTTTCTTGCAATTTTTTTATTATTATTTTCAATCTCTACATCCTATTAAATACAATTTTCTTGAAATAATACCCTTGACCATATTGTAGAAATTATGTCTTAATTGGTATAGAGTGGAATAGAGTGGTTTAAGTCTTTAATCTAAGTACTAGAAGTCTAGAATATAAAAAAGTAAACTCTAAATTGGTTTAAGTAGGATAGGAAATCCTGTAGTTTATAATTTATTTATTTGTTGAATAAACCGGTTCTGTTTTGCCTGCTAAAACATGTGAATGCCCATGAATTGAAATTCTTTGCACTTAAGCGAGTTAGATATAAAGCCAATTTTTTTTTTTTTTTGATAAGGATATAAAGCCAATATTATTACTGTAATGTGGGCTTGATTGATGGGTAAAACATCATATTCCACTACTATCAAAATCAATTTGATAATTTTATAGTTGTCACATTTCACAAACTTTATATTTTATACCTAGTAGCATAAATGCATGATAGGTTCTGCTGTTGTGTTCCCCATTTTCTTCACATGATTCATGGGCCACCTCTCTCTCTCTCTCTCTCTCTCTCTGTATGTAAATGGATTCGCTTTTGTTTTGTGACCTCAAAAAGTAAGTGAAAGGGATTGTTTCCCTGCTCTCCACCAACCCTATATTAAGGAGGTTACTATATTGGGTTCCAAGCACACGGAGACATTCCATATGGCATATGTTGGTGACTACTTAATTCCAGACTAGCCTTTTTGTAAATTCGTAACAGTGTGGCATTGAGCAATCATGTATTCCCCTATTAAAATCAAATCAAAAATATATATATATATATATTCCCCTATTAACTCATCAGGAAAATGAAATGCAAGCAGTTCAACTTCAAAATGTTACGAGTATTCTAGCATTCATAATCATATCAGGCTTATCAGCCAAGAGAATTGGTTTTTTTTTTTTTTACCCAAAATTTTAAGTAAACTAGGTGTTGAGGACTCTTTTTTGGGTTTTTCGTCAAGCAGAAATTCTATATTGGACAATAAAATAATAAGTAATTATTGGGTATGGAATATTGGGCTCAAACAAGTACAAACCCATTTATTCTTCTTCATATGCTATTACGTTTTTGGGTCACATTGGACGATTATCACATATTTTCTTTGCCACATGGGTTGAATTTCAAGGTTCATCGAGACACCAATATTTTTTTTTTCTTTTTTAAAATCAATAAACATTTAAACAAAGGAAATGTTAGGACTATTGAGATCCAATGCAATAATAGTTAGGATTATTGCACCTTATAGTTACCACTTTTAAAATTTAGACCTTATTAACTTTTACATTTTATAAACAATGTTCGAACGAAGCCTACAAACAATGTTCAAGCGTGAACTCTTCAAAAAGGTCCACAAACTTGAGCTCAACTTGGTTCAACTTGATTCATTAGCCAAGCCAAGGTCAAGCTCAATATCAAGTTCTTGAACTCGAAATCCAATAAAAATACACTATTAAGCCCGTATCAAACTTATTATTGAGCCCATTTGGTTTGTACGAGTGGTTCCAACTCCTAATTAATTAAAGGTTTAGTAAGAAATGAGTTTATTTGTCAAGCCCATTTCTAGCTTCTTACCAAGTCCAAAAATGAGCCTAGACTCAACTTGTCTTTTATTAAGCTCCATTGTTCAGGAGCCTATTCATGAAAAATTTTGTTTAGGTTTCACTCATTGATTAAACAAGCCTAAAATTAAGACTTGAACTTAGCTAGTTTATAAACAAATGTTGATGCCCATTTTTGCAAATCTATACCCAAAGGCCCATAAGAAAGAAAGTCCAATAAGAAACAAGGCCCAAAGACCCACCAAGAAGACCAAAGAGCAAAGAAAGAAGTGCAAGTGAAAGCAAATCTACAGCTAAACACAAATCTGCTGCAGAATACAAATCTACCACAGAATATAGCTTTACCGTAGAATATAGTTATCTGACAGAATGGCTTCGGCAGATGAAGACACAAGTCCCTATTCTTCGGCAGAAGGCTTTACTGTCGCAGAATATAGATCTGCCGCAGAATACACTTCTTCAGCAGAATACAGATCTACCGCAGAATACAGTTCTCTGGCAGAATGGCTTCGGCAGATAAAGATAAATTGGGCCCAATACCCTTTTGATCCAGTCAACATTATTTGGTTCACAAAGACCTAAATCCTTTTGTATAAAAAAGACAGGCCTGGAAACTGATATGAAAAAGAACGATGAAATGAAACAAGGAGCAGCAGGAAGTGTCAACAACACGAAATGCATGAAGGAAAGAAAAGCCAAGCTAAAGGAAATGACAAACACAGCAGAAAACGTGTGAAGAAATAAGACAGAGACATGCAACATGACGAAACAGAACTAATCTGCTACGGCAGGAACGGCGTGGGAACGAAAGAAAACAAAAACAGAAAGGCCGAAGCCCTACCAACCTGTACCCAGCCAATACAAGGGAGGTGGGCCCACAGTCAAAGGGATTTAGAGGGCGGGGTTTGGTGGCGGGAGGGAAAATGGGGTCTATGTTTGGTTTCCTACCATGACTTCTTTTAGGAATATATCCTACTGGGATGATATTTTACCAAATAGAAGTTATAAATGGCTGGGACCATCTGATGCATGCCATAGAGCTAGGTAGTGAGGTAGACCATTCCTGGTTTTTGAACCTAGAGGTAGAGGTATACGGCAAGAACAAACAAAAGAGAATTTTGTCATGCAGCAAACATGTACTGAGCAATGGCAGGGGTAACCAATGGGTGAGTGGGTAATCTTGAAAGGATGCCCACAACAAACCAAAAAACAATTGTTAAAGCCTTAGGGGTAAACGGGAGAAATCTCATTGAATCAATTTGCTATAAAAGGAAGGTAACCACGGCAGAAAAACGGGGAGACCGAGGTAGAATCAGGAGAAAGAGTGAAAAACAGGGGAAGAAGAAAAACACTTAGGGGGAGGGGGAAAAGCACCTAGGGAAGGAAACCCATGATAAGAGAGTAGTAAATACCCAAAGAGAGGAACCCAGAAAAAGGGAAAAGACCCAAGTGAGAAAAACAATCCACGACAAGATAGTAGTTAGAAACTAAGAATAAAAAAAAGAACACATAAAGAAAAAGGAGAGAGAAAACGTGGCAGAAATAGGGGCATACATCAATAGACCATCTTTTCCCTCCCTCTTAGCAAACCTACTCTTTGAAGTTTCCAAAAGTAATAGTTAGTAGCCATTTAGGTTTATTCTCCAAAATGCACAACTTTTATGGTAGGAGCCTATGACAAGGTTGTTTAAGTTGGAGTTTGGGTTCTTTCTTGGTTTAATTATTCTATGGGCAGATTCAATATTTAATTTTGATTGCAAATATATTTGATTTATCTCATTATAACTTATATCTACCGTGTTTAGTCATCCTGCTGTAGCACGTTTTTATCACGTCTGTCGCATCAGTTGTCTTGTGGTGTCTTTACTTGCTGTACTAGTTATTCTGCTGTAGTACATTTTTATTATATTTACCGTGTTAATTATTATACAAGCTAAACCTTTCCTGCCGAAGCTTTCTTCTTTATTTGTTATTATGTGTTTTGCTGTTGACACAAACTAATCATTATCTTGCCATAAGTATATATATACATATATCTTTATTTATGAACATGAGTACATATTTGAGAATGTACTAACCCATTTAAACTAACATTTTTTTGATGAGTATTTTCTTTGGGTTTTAGATTTGTTTATGTGCAGGAAGTGGGAAAGTATTTCTGCAGTAAAAATGAAGAGTAGTCATTCACATAACAGAAGGCTGTAAAGCACAACAGATAGCTTTAAAGCACAACAAACAGCTCTATTGCACAGCAGAAGGCTTTACAGCAAGAAGCTTTACTGCACAATAGAAAATTTTATTGCACAGCAGACAATTTCACTACATAGCAGAAAGTTTTACTGTATGGCAGACGGTTTTACTACATGGCAGAAAGTTTTGCTGCACAACAGAAAAGTCAATCCTGCTGCAGAAACTGGAGAAAAGTTCTTTCTGCGGTAGAAACGTCAATCTTGCGGTAGAAACTGGAGAAAAGCCTTCTGCGGCAGAAACAGAGGATAAGCCCACTTTGCTGCGTCTTTTCTTGGACTTGGACTCAACATTTGCGCACAAGTCGGACCAAATTAAGTTGCAGTTTGACCGATCTCAACTCCCTTACTCAGAATACTTGGGCCTACTACCGCGGAAGGCAATCCAGCCTAACGCACAATGAAAAGGCCCCTACAACAAACAAACATGAACAAATTATTTATCAAGCCAAACCCAACTATTTATGAACAACATGATTCATTCACAACCCTAATTGTATCACTATTTATTTATATCCATTTTTGAGATACATTTTCTACAAGCCCAATTCATGTATTGTAATTTATTTTATTTTTTTGAGCATGACCCAATCCCGTGTAATATAAGAAGAATTTGAGGGAGTGCGGTTTGGAGGGTATGAGTATATTTTTTAAGACATTTTGCATGAACCCATGCCATGCATGTTGCAAAGTGGGTTAGGGACACTTGCAACACCTAGATCTCATGAAAAGGGTATTGGTGCCCAAAATTTTCACCCAATCGAAAATATACAACCCTTGTTGTATGCGGCTAAAGTTTACTGACTAGCCCATTTTAGCCTCTAAAGCCTTGTTAGCCTCCTTGGCTAGCTGCCACTAAAAGCAGCTTCCTAATGCTTTGAATTAGCTAGGGAAGAGCAATCAATGAGCTTTGGTTGAAGCTTTCCCTTATTGATGCTAAAAGTAAGCCAATCTTATCCAAACAAAAGCAAACTCAACCAAAACATCATTTTAGCATGTTGGTAGTCAAAAGCTTCAGCCATTAGCTAAAAACCACTCCCTAAGGACGTCCCAAGCTTGATTTAAAACTTTCAATCAGATCAAACACAACCAATTCATGGTTTGCCTCTAAAACCACAATTTCAGAGCAAAAACCATCTCAATCACTTAAAATTTACAACATTTTGAAGTTTAAAGGTGAAAATGGTAGCACAAATGAGTCTTCTCTCTCTCCCTTACCACCTCTCCCAGATTCCTCCTCATGCTATATGTGAAAACAGTTTTAGACTTTGTGTATTATGCATATTTTCCATCTCATAGTTGGTTTGCACTTTAATTTTGTTCTTGCGATACATCACTAGTCTCTATTTATGGAATATTGGAATTTTGGGCTTGAATTTCTCTATTTAATCTACTCCCAAATAGAATTTTGAGCTTATTTGAACGGCCTTTTTTGCCAAAGAGAATAATTTTAGGAAAAATTTAGGAAAAAAGCATCCAACCAAACTTATTTGGTTCTATAACACTTTTTTTAAACTCAAGTTTAAGTTCTAAGTATTATGTTTGATCAAATTGTCATATTACTTAGAATTCAATTTTGGTAAACTCGAGTTTTACTTGGAACTCGAATTTGACAAATTCAAATTCTAAAAAAATGCTACATAATTAAATAAGTTAGTCTCCTAAATTTTTCTTCAAATTATACTATTTAACAAAATTAGCCCTTATTCTAACATTTCGCCCTTGTCGCATTAAACGTGCCCACAGTATTTTTATGAGATAAGGCCGACGAGGTAAATAGTGTTGTGGGTTGCCTTTTTTTATATTTTATTTTTCAAATTATAATGTCATAATTCGTATTTTTCTAGTAAGAAAAACATTTGGTTAGCTTGCTAGTTCGGTCGAAACAAGTGGACCATCCATTCTCAATGCTTTTTTCCCTTGTTACCCGGAGTGCTTTTTCCCTTAGCCAATAACCAAACCAAAACCAAGATACTGGTAAGGGTGTGACCCCAATATATATTTTGGCTTAACAAGGAACTAATCTTTATCTCGAAAAGCGTGAGCGCATTGCGGACCCATGTCGTCCTGTCTTGTCACCGTGGCGAATCGTTTCACAATTGCAACATGTGTTGAGAGAAGCAGAGATTTCCTAGACAATAGGCATTTTCGTATCTGGGTGGGAATGAGATTCTAGGTACCTTCAATTATATCTTGTGCTAACCCCACCCTTTTTTTAAATCAAACTTAACACTGTCATCAAGAATGTTAAATATATATTAACTATGCTTAGAAGCAACCCCATGTGAATTTTATATTACTTCTTATTTCTAAACCTTTCTGATTACTGACTAAGAGAGAGAGAGAGATTATACATACAATTGATTAACACAAAAATAGTTGTGCTTGAAGGCTGTAGCATTACTATCGCAGCCACACCTAGACGGAGTCAGATTCTTTAGACCAAAAATTGATCATTGGAGATAGCTACTGCAACCATGATTTTTCTCAGTTTCTGCCATGCGATGTGTGACATAGATGCATAGGGATACTTTTGTGCAAAGAGTTCAAAAAAAAAAAAAAAAAAGACTGTAGAAAGGGTTATGAGTCAAGACCAATACACGTGCGCCGGAGTTTCCAGTCTAAGGTCCAACACGAGACTTCCAATGACTGAACCCCCTTAATCAAAGTATATATTTAGTTTATGTCTTCGATACTTTGCATGCTATTGTCCCTCTTCCACGTCTTCCATTGTCAATATTTTTATCAAAGTGTTTTCCTTGGGTACCACATTCAAACCTTTTGATACTTCCGTATTGACAATTGAGTATGCCCTTTTTGATTTTGGTCTCTCTACTTTCCACTAACTCCTCTTCTACGTTTTAGTATTGCCATTTACTCAAAAAGAAAAAGACTTAGCAATGACCTAGTAAATTTCATCTAATCCAAATTAATGTTTCTTGCAATTTTTTTATTATTATTTTCAATCTCTACATCCTATTAAATACAATTTTCTTGAAATAATACCCTTGACCATATTGTAGAAATTATGTCTTAATTGGTATAGAGTGGAATAGAGTGGTTTAAGTCTTTAATCTAAGTAGTAGAAGTCTAGAATATAAAAAAGTAAACTCTAAATTGGTTTAAGTAGGATAGGAAATCCTGTAGTTTATAATTTATTTATTTGTTGAATAAACCGGTTCTGTTTTGCCTGCTAAAACATGTGAATGCCCATGAATTGAAATTCTTTGCACTTAAGCGAGTTAGATATAAAGCCAATTTTTTTTTTTTTTTGATAAGGATATAAAGCCAATATTATTACTGTAATGTGGGCTTGATTGATGGGTAAAACATCATATTCCACTACTATCAAAATCAATTTGATAATTTTATAGTTGTCACATTTCACAAACTTTATATTTTATACCTAGTAGCATAAATGCATGATAGGTTCTGCTGTTGTGTTCCCCATTTTCTTCACATGATTCATGGGCCACCTCTCTCTCTCTCTCTCTCTCTCTCTGTATGTAAATGGATTCGCTTTTGTTTTGTGACCTCAAAAAGTAAGTGAAAGGGATTGTTTCCCTGCTCTCCACCAACCCTATATTAAGGAGGTTACTATATTGGGTTCCAAGCACACGGAGACATTCCATATGGCATATGTTGGTGACTACTTAATTCCAGACTAGCCTTTTTGTAAATTCGTAACAGTGTGGCATTGAGCAATCATGTATTCCCCTATTAAAATCAAATCAAAAATATATATATATATATATTCCCCTATTAACTCATCAGGAAAATGAAATGCAAGCAGTTCAACTTCAAAATGTTACGAGTATTCTAGCATTCATAATCATATCAGGCTTATCAGCCAAGAGAATTGGTTTTTTTTTTTTTTACCCAAAATTTTAAGTAAACTAGGTGTTGAGGACTCTTTTTTGGGTTTTTCGTCAAGCAGAAATTCTATATTGGACAATAAAATAATAAGTAATTATTGGGTATGGAATATTGGGCTCAAACAAGTACAAACCCATTTATTCTTCTTCATATGCTATTACGTTTTTGGGTCACATTGGACGATTATCACATATTTTCTTTGCCACATGGGTTGAATTTCAAGGTTCATCGAGACACCAATATTTTTTTTTTCTTTTTTAAAATCAATAAACATTTAAACAAAGGAAATGTTAGGACTATTGAGATCCAATGCAATAATAGTTAGGATTATTGCACCTTATAGTTACCACTTTTAAAATTTAGACCTTATTAACTTTTACATTTTATAAACAATGTTCGAACGAAGCCTACAAACAATGTTCAAGCGTGAACTCTTCAAAAAGGTCCACAAACTTGAGCTCAACTTGGTTCAACTTGATTCATTAGCCAAGCCAAGGTCAAGCTCAATATCAAGTTCTTGAACTCGAAATCCAATAAAAATACACTATTAAGCCCGTATCAAACTTATTATTGAGCCCATTTGGTTTGTACGAGTGGTTCCAACTCCTAATTAATTAAAGGTTTAGTAAGAAATGAGTTTATTTGTCAAGCCCATTTCTAGCTTCTTACCAAGTCCAAAAATGAGCCTAGACTCAACTTGTCTTTTATTAAGCTCCATTGTTCAGGAGCCTATTCATGAAAAATTTTGTTTAGGTTTCACTCATTGATTAAACAAGCCTAAAATTAAGACTTGAACTTAGCTAGTTTATAAACAAATGTTGATGCCCATTTTTGCAAATCTATACCCAAAGGCCCATAAGAAAGAAAGTCCAATAAGAAACAAGGCCCAAAGACCCACCAAGAAGACCAAAGAGCAAAGAAAGAAGTGCAAGTGAAAGCAAATCTACAGCTAAACACAAATCTGCTGCAGAATACAAATCTACCACAGAATATAGCTTTACCGTAGAATATAGTTATCTGACAGAATGGCTTCGGCAGATGAAGACACAAGTCCCTATTCTTCGGCAGAAGGCTTTACTGTCGCAGAATATAGATCTGCCGCAGAATACACTTCTTCAGCAGAATACAGATCTACCGCAGAATACAGTTCTCTGGCAGAATGGCTTCGGCAGATAAAGATAAATTGGGCCCAATACCCTTTTGATCCAGTCAACATTATTTGGTTCACAAAGACCTAAATCCTTTTGTATAAAAAAGACAGGCCTGGAAACTGATATGAAAAAGAACGATGAAATGAAACAAGGAGCAGCAGGAAGTGTCAACAACACGAAATGCATGAAGGAAAGAAAAGCCAAGCTAAAGGAAATGACAAACACAGCAGAAAACGTGTGAAGAAATAAGACAGAGACATGCAACATGACGAAACAGAACTAATCTGCTACGGCAGGAACGGCGTGGGAACGAAAGAAAACAAAAACAGAAAGGCCGAAGCCCTACCAACCTGTACCCAGCCAATACAAGGGAGGTGGGCCCACAGTCAAAGGGATTTAGAGGGCGGGGTTTGGTGGCGGGAGGGAAAATGGGGTCTATGTTTGGTTTCCTACCATGACTTCTTTTAGGAATATATCCTACTGGGATGATATTTTACCAAATAGAAGTTATAAATGGCTGGGACCATCTGATGCATGCCATAGAGCTAGGTAGTGAGGTAGACCATTCCTGGTTTTTGAACCTAGAGGTAGAGGTATACGGCAAGAACAAACAAAAGAGAATTTTGTCATGCAGCAAACATGTACTGAGCAATGGCAGGGGTAACCAATGGGTGAGTGGGTAATCTTGAAAGGATGCCCACAACAAACCAAAAAACAATTGTTAAAGCCTTAGGGGTAAACGGGAGAAATCTCATTGAATCAATTTGCTATAAAAGGAAGGTAACCACGGCAGAAAAACGGGGAGACCGAGGTAGAATCAGGAGAAAGAGTGAAAAACAGGGGAAGAAGAAAAACACTTAGGGGGAGGGGGAAAAGCACCTAGGGAAGGAAACCCATGATAAGAGAGTAGTAAATACCCAAAGAGAGGAACCCAGAAAAAGGGAAAAGACCCAAGTGAGAAAAACAATCCACGACAAGATAGTAGTTAGAAACTAAGAATAAAAAAAAGAACACATAAAGAAAAAGGAGAGAGAAAACGTGGCAGAAATAGGGGCATACATCAATAGACCATCTTTTCCCTCCCTCTTAGCAAACCTACTCTTTGAAGTTTCCAAAAGTAATAGTTAGTAGCCATTTAGGTTTATTCTCCAAAATGCACAACTTTTATGGTAGGAGCCTATGACAAGGTTGTTTAAGTTGGAGTTTGGGTTCTTTCTTGGTTTAATTATTCTATGGGCAGATTCAATATTTAATTTTGATTGCAAATATATTTGATTTATCTCATTATAACTTATATCTACCGTGTTTAGTCATCCTGCTGTAGCACGTTTTTATCACGTCTGTCGCATCAGTTGTCTTGTGGTGTCTTTACTTGCTGTACTAGTTATTCTGCTGTAGTACATTTTTATTATATTTACCGTGTTAATTATTATACAAGCTAAACCTTTCCTGCCGAAGCTTTCTTCTTTATTTGTTATTATGTGTTTTGCTGTTGACACAAACTAATCATTATCTTGCCATAAGTATATATATACATATATCTTTATTTATGAACATGAGTACATATTTGAGAATGTACTAACCCATTTAAACTAACATTTTTTTGATGAGTATTTTCTTTGGGTTTTAGATTTGTTTATGTGCAGGAAGTGGGAAAGTATTTCTGCAGTAAAAATGAAGAGTAGTCATTCACATAACAGAAGGCTGTAAAGCACAACAGATAGCTTTAAAGCACAACAAACAGCTCTATTGCACAGCAGAAGGCTTTACAGCAAGAAGCTTTACTGCACAATAGAAAATTTTATTGCACAGCAGACAATTTCACTACATAGCAGAAAGTTTTACTGTATGGCAGACGGTTTTACTACATGGCAGAAAGTTTTGCTGCACAACAGAAAAGTCAATCCTGCTGCAGAAACTGGAGAAAAGTTCTTTCTGCGGTAGAAACGTCAATCTTGCGGTAGAAACTGGAGAAAAGCCTTCTGCGGCAGAAACAGAGGATAAGCCCACTTTGCTGCGTCTTTTCTTGGACTTGGACTCAACATTTGCGCACAAGTCGGACCAAATTAAGTTGCAGTTTGACCGATCTCAACTCCCTTACTCAGAATACTTGGGCCTACTACCGCGGAAGGCAATCCAGCCTAACGCACAATGAAAAGGCCCCTACAACAAACAAACATGAACAAATTATTTATCAAGCCAAACCCAACTATTTATGAACAACATGATTCATTCACAACCCTAATTGTATCACTATTTATTTATATCCATTTTTGAGATACATTTTCTACAAGCCCAATTCATGTATTGTAATTTATTTTATTTTTTTGAGCATGACCCAATCCCGTGTAATATAAGAAGAATTTGAGGGAGTGCGGTTTGGAGGGTATGAGTATATTTTTTAAGACATTTTGCATGAACCCATGCCATGCATGTTGCAAAGTGGGTTAGGGACACTTGCAACACCTAGATCTCATGAAAAGGGTATTGGTGCCCAAAATTTTCACCCAATCGAAAATATACAACCCTTGTTGTATGCGGCTAAAGTTTACTGACTAGCCCATTTTAGCCTCTAAAGCCTTGTTAGCCTCCTTGGCTAGCTGCCACTAAAAGCAGCTTCCTAATGCTTTGAATTAGCTAGGGAAGAGCAATCAATGAGCTTTGGTTGAAGCTTTCCCTTATTGATGCTAAAAGTAAGCCAATCTTATCCAAACAAAAGCAAACTCAACCAAAACATCATTTTAGCATGTTGGTAGTCAAAAGCTTCAGCCATTAGCTAAAAACCACTCCCTAAGGACGTCCCAAGCTTGATTTAAAACTTTCAATCAGATCAAACACAACCAATTCATGGTTTGCCTCTAAAACCACAATTTCAGAGCAAAAACCATCTCAATCACTTAAAATTTACAACATTTTGAAGTTTAAAGGTGAAAATGGTAGCACAAATGAGTCTTCTCTCTCTCCCTTACCACCTCTCCCAGATTCCTCCTCATGCTATATGTGAAAACAGTTTTAGACTTTGTGTATTATGCATATTTTCCATCTCATAGTTGGTTTGCACTTTAATTTTGTTCTTGCGATACATCACTAGTCTCTATTTATGGAATATTGGAATTTTGGGCTTGAATTTCTCTATTTAATCTACTCCCAAATAGAATTTTGAGCTTATTTGAACGGCCTTTTTTGCCAAAGAGAATAATTTTAGGAAAAATTTAGGAAAAAAGCATCCAACCAAACTTATTTGGTTCTATAACACTTTTTTTAAACTCAAGTTTAAGTTCTAAGTATTATGTTTGATCAAATTGTCATATTACTTAGAATTCAATTTTGGTAAACTCGAGTTTTACTTGGAACTCGAATTTGACAAATTCAAATTCTAAAAAAATGCTACATAATTAAATAAGTTAGTCTCCTAAATTTTTCTTCAAATTATACTATTTAACAAAATTAGCCCTTATTCTAACATTTCGCCCTTGTCGCATTAAACGTGCCCACAGTATTTTTATGAGATAAGGCCGACGAGGTAAATAGTGTTGTGGGTTGCCTTTTTTTATATTTTATTTTTCAAATTATAATGTCATAATTCGTATTTTTCTAGTAAGAAAAACATTTGGTTAGCTTGCTAGTTCGGTCGAAACAAGTGGACCATCCATTCTCAATGCTTTTTTCCCTTGTTACCCGGAGTGCTTTTTCCCTTAGCCAATAACCAAACCAAAACCAAGATACTGGTAAGGGTGTGACCCCAATATATATTTTGGCTTAACAAGGAACTAATCTTTATCTCGAAAAGCGTGAGCGCATTGCGGACCCATGTCGTCCTGTCTTGTCACCGTGGCGAATCGTTTCACAATTGCAACATGTGTTGAGAGAAGCAGAGATTTCCTAGACAATAGGCATTTTCGTATCTGGGTGGGAATGAGATTCTAGGTACCTTCAATTATATCTTGTGCTAACCCCACCCTTTTTTTAAATCAAACTTAACACTGTCATCAAGAATGTTAAATATATATTAACTATGCTTAGAAGCAACCCCATGTGAATTTTATATTACTTCTTATTTCTAAACCTTTCTGATTACTGACTAAGAGAGAGAGAGAGATTATACATACAATTGATTAACACAAAAATAGTTGTGCTTGAAGGCTGTAGCATTACTATCGCAGCCACACCTAGACGGAGTCAGATTCTTTAGACCAAAAATTGATCATTGGAGATAGCTACTGCAACCATGATTTTTCTCAGTTTCTGCCATGCGATGTGTGACATAGATGCATAGGGATACTTTTGTGCAAAGAGTTCCGGGCTAAAATGGGTAAATACACTAAATTTTAAAACTACTTAGTAAAATACCACTGTTTTCAAAGTATTTAATAAATTGTCTTTATTTTTTTAATTCGATTTTAACAAAATTGAGTGACAAGTGGAACTCAACATTAGCAATATCAAGTTCTATACATATTTTACCACTAAAACTTTTTAAAAATTTAAGTAAAACTCGATATTACTAATATTGAGCTTTACTTAAAGATACACATTAAAACTTGATTTTGAAAATATTGAGTCTTACATAAAATTCGATTTTATTAAAATTGAGTTTCAAATAAGAGACATTTTACTAAACATTTTAAAAATATAAGTATTTTATTATATAGTTTTAAATTAAAGGTATTTACGCATTTTAGCTGTAAAGTCTGATTGTGGGCCAGGTTACATTTTCAGGTCTGGGTTGATTTTAGAATATGCACAGCCCAAAACTGAGCAACAATCACATCCCAGCCAGCAGTTAGTTTTTCTCAATTTGGTCCAAGCCTGTTAGTTGTTATATACAGCTGATTTTTTTTTTTCCTTATTTTATTTTATTAGAGCTGAAGAATTGTGTAAAATCAGTGTTCGCATGTACAATTTGAACCACCAATAGTTACCTTACACAATGCACATGTCAGTCCACAGATGAATCAGTGGGCTTATAGAATTTGAACTTGTAAAGACTGCTTTGTGATACACTCTTCATCGTAACACCAAAATACCAATTGACTTTATTTTTTCGTCTGGATTTGAGCTTGTTATTACCACTTCATGATACACTATTTATCATAACACCAAAATACCAATTGATTTTATTTTTTAGGTCGAACCTAATCTATTATTCGATGACTCATACAATTACGGGCACCATCAAGCTCAGTTGGCTCACACACATGAAAATTCCAGCATCAATCTTGGCTGTCATCAATACTATTTTTTTGTTTATTAATCTCTTTGTTACGAGTCCTATAATTATTTTTGCTCAGGTTACATTTTGGGACTGTCAAGCAAACTGTACATTTTTCTTTTCCTCCAAGATGGCCATTAACCATTTGAGTCAAGACTAATNTTTGAACTTGTAAAGACTGCTTTGTGATACACTCTTCATCGTAACACCAAAATACCAATTGACTTTATTTTTTCGTCTGGATTTGAGCTTGTTATTACCACTTCATGATACACTATTTATCATAACACCAAAATACCAATTGATTTTATTTTTTAGGTCGAACCTAATCTATTATTCGATGACTCATACAATTACGGGCACCATCAAGCTCAGTTGGCTCACACACATGAAAATTCCAGCATCAATCTTGGCTGTCATCAATACTATTTTTTTGTTTATTAATCTCTTTGTTACGAGTCCTATAATTATTTTTGCTCAGGTTACATTTTGGGACTGTCAAGCAAACTGTACATTTTTCTTTTCCTCCAAGATGGCCATTAACCATTTGAGTCAAGACTAATCTTTACAGATGAAGGTAATTACTTGCAAACCACTTTCATGGCAAAAGCCTAGAGGAATGCACTGATATTACATTATACAAAGCAAATAAACAGAAATGTCAAGAATGGGCAGCAAACTAATGTGATACACTCACACACACACACACACACACACACACACACACACAGTCAAACAAAAGTTGAATTACACTACGAAATAATAACATTTTTTTTTATCACACTTATCAGAGAGCAATGGAGAGTTTAAATGTAGAAAATAATGCCAAGGGTTGTAGTGTATAAAATTAATTGTTTGCTATCTTCTTTTAAACCGACAATCCATCCTTGAGTGTACGGAAGTAAGGTCTGTACCTCTGTGCTAATCCAAACATGCCCAGCGTGCCCCCGGTATGGAGCATAACCACTTTTACAGCCTCTTTTGTCTTCTTTTCACTAAGAAGTGCTGCCATTTCCCATGCAGCTAAAGTATACATGGGATCCACCAGAATACCAGTTTGCTGTGCAATTTGTTGGCATGCTTCTACTTCCCCGTCCAACACATTGCCGAACCTAGAGAGAGAGAGAGAGAGAGAGAGAGAGAGAGAGAGTTGAGTTGAGTTGATAATGGCTACATATTCACTATTGTTTTCTTCAGATACCAAATTTCTCTCTTATTTGTTATGAATTTATACTTTGATTTGTAGATTCCTCATAAATCTAACAGCTTTTCTTAGCAAACCTATATCCCTTCCAGTTACATTCAGTCTTAGTTAGCTAGCGTATGCAAGGTAGACTAGCCAATGGCAACACCTATTCCTGATACAGCCATTAATAGCTATGACTCACCCTTACAAATATGACTGAAATCTAAAAAACTGACTTCAGCATGTTACATTAGTCTTCTCTCTTTTCAACAAAGTGGAAACATACTCCTTACTCTTGGATTGTAAGGCTCTTCCTATTTTTTGATTTGGAAAAGAAAAAAAATGAAAAAGAAGAAAGAAAGTAAAAACCTTTTGTTATGACCGGTGTCAAGTTTCAGTGGAGTCACATGGAAAAGGAACAAATTTCATCCTGCCATGTCTTAATTATTTTTTGACAATATAAAATCAAAATTCTTAAGAAAAAAAATCCCATTTAAATTAGTTTAGTTGCTAGCCTCCTTTGCACAAGGACTAGTTCATATAAAAAACAGAGAGCATGAAGAATATACAATGTTCAATTGAAAATGATGTTAACAATAAAACCAGAGAAGGAAATAACAGATTACTTTCTTGGATGGCAACGTTCTACCCACTTCACTATTCCATGATCTACTTCATTTAAGCCGTGGTCAATAAGATGAAAACCAAAACACCTCTTGAAATCAGAAACCAGGTGTCTCTCCTTTTGTTTGTACCCATCAACAGTATCAGCCAGCATTATAGCAGTTACCTCCCAAGGGAGCCTGACAGGAAGCAATAAAATCAGTTACAATGACAGCCATAGTGTACTTCAATAAAAACTTATTCCCATGAGAAAGTGGTGTAGAACAAGTATATGGAACACTAAATTAAAGAGAAAGAAGTACAAAACCTTAGTTTTCACCACCAAACACTACAGATTAGACAAAATCTCTGAAATATTTTTATTATTCAAAATGCACAACTAAAAAATGTCTTATGAGCCTCCTAAAATAGGCTCCCAAAATACTCTCATAAATGCATAATGGAGTCAACTAATACCAAAAGGAAATAATAAAAATGCAAATCTGAAAGCAGGCTAACAAAAAAGGAAATTAAAGCTAAAAGTCCATGCTCTGGTTCTGCATCAACTCTTCTGGGTGAGAAGGACTCAAACCTGTTGAGTTAAAAAATTCTAGGTGGTGCCTGAAGGTGTAAATCAAAGGAGAATGATCCATCATTGTCGAGGAGGAAAGAGGGGGTGAGTTGACAACTCAATAAATAACCAAATCCTAACTGGCTAAAACAAGGATATAGATAAACAAATTAATACATTGTAGGTAAGATCAAATCTTTCATATATATATATATATATGTCAAAAGTTATAATATACTATGGGTTCCAAAAACATTAAAAGTTTCATGCACTCAAATAGTTCAAATACTCAAACCAATTCATATTTTTAACAATCTTTTATGACTATGGTCATGCTATATCCCCATGACTAGGTATCAAATTTAGATGATACTAGTTTCGTACCAATGTATATCCCCCATTAGTTGGGTCCAGAAACACGATAGNTAGTAAGCCAAACAAATGCAGGGAAAAACAGAAGAAGAAAAGATTGGAGATAAATTAATGCAACTTATTGATATAGATATCAGATGTTCCTAATTGAAAATGTTTCCATCATCAGATAAAAAGGCATATTCCTCAAGCTCAAATTTTTTCAGTCATGGTCTGTTTGGATTGAGAGGAAGGGAGAAGGAGTAGAGTAAAGTAAAGTAGATTTGCCCAAAATTAGCCTATTTTCAACCAACTCTACTCTACTCTCCCTCCTTCCCCCTCAACCCAAACGGGCCCTTAGTTCTTGAACATCCTCATTGCCCTATTTCAACAAGCTCATATTTTGTTGTTTCCATTTCTGCTGAAACTAAGAACACTACCCAAATAAAGACATATCGATAGTTCAAAAGTGGGTCACAGTTAATGGGTAAGTATTTGCCATTTGGAATAAATATTGCAACAGTATACTAGAGAATAGTATTACATTAAATGGCATGCCAAAAACAAAATCATTGCAAGATCCCATCCTGTGCATTGTTGAATGATCAACCCTCATTGAAATAAGTATTTGTAATGGCTACATATTCACTATTGTTTTCTTCAGATACCAAATTTCTCTCTTATTTGTTATGAATTTATACTTTGATTTGTAGATTCCTCATAAATCTAACAGCTTTTCTTAGCAAACCTATATCCCCTTCCAGTTACATTCAGTCTTAGTTCTGCTTCAGTACCAATAAGAGAAGCATATAGCAAGATTAAAAAAGTATGGCGTATTGAAGGTAGGTACTAGCCAATGGCAACACCTATTCCTGATACAGCCATTAATAGCTATGACTCACCCTTACAAATATGACTGAAATCTAAAAAACTGACTTCAGCATGTTACATTAGTCTTCTCTCTTTTCAACAAAGTGGAAACATACTCCTTACTCTTGGATTGTAAGGCTCTTCCTATTTTTTGATTTGGAAAAGAAAAAAAATGAAAAAAATGAAAAGAAGAAAGTAAAAACCTTTTGTTATGACCGGTGTCAAGTTTCAGTGGAGTCACATGGAAAAGGAACAAATTTCATCCTGCCATGTCTTAATTATTTTTGACAATATAAAATCAAAATTCTTAAGAAAAAAAAACTCCCATTTAAATTAGTTTAGTTGCTAGCCTCCTTTGCACAAGGACTAGTTCATATAAAAAACAGAGAGCATGAAGAATATACGAATGTTCAATTGAAAATGATGTTAACAATAAAACCAGAGAAGGAAATAACAGATTACTTTCTTGGATGGCAACGTTCTACCCACTTCACTATTCCATGATCTACTTCATTTAAGCCGTGGTCAATAAGATGAAAACCAAAACACCTCTTGAAATCAGAAACCAGGTGTCTCTCCTTTTGTTTGTACCCATCAACAGTATCAGCCAGCATTATAGCAGTTACCTCCCAAGGGAGCCTGACAGGAAGCAATAAAATCAGTTACAATGACAGCCATAGTGTACTTCAATAAAAACTTATTCCCATGAGAAAGTGGTGTAGAACAAGTATATGGAACACTAAATTAAAGAGAAAGAAGTACAAAACCTTAGTTTTCACCACCAAACACTACAGATTAGACAAAATCTCTGAAATATTTTTATTATTCAAAATGCACAACTAAAAAATGTCTTATGAGCCTCCTAAAATAGGCTCCCAAAATACTCTCATATAATGCAACTTAGTAGAGTCAACTAATACCAAAAGGAAATAATAAAAATCATTAGCTGGGTCCAAAAGCATAATAGGCTCGTGATGCCCCAGATGAAACTAGTATTAGTACCAATGAATAAACCCCCATTGGTAGGGTATTAGAGATTCAAAGCATAGTTAGATTGTCCAAATTATATATATAAAATCATAATTCAAACAAGTATATATCTTATTCAAATACATATAAAAGTCATATATAGTAAAATTCAAATACATTTATGATGTTTCTTTATAGTAGTATAAAATTGTAACAATTGCAAATACAGTTGAATAAGCAAATATATAATCAATTATGATAAATGTTACTTACTTCAACTAGCACATCACATTCTCCCTATTATTTCCTCTAAAATCCTTAGTTAGATACCACCTAAAACAATTCACATGTACTATTTACCCAACAATCAGTTAATTACGGATTATCTAAATCTTGTGACGGTAACCAGACAAAAGTAAAGCTTCTAAATATTGTAAGGCTATATTTCACATTATACTATGTAACAACTCTGCTTATATTTATTTCATGCCTCCTCAATTGTATTGTAAAAATCACCTCCATCAATTTACACACCCAAATATCCATATTTTTATAAATACTTTTTCTTTACTTTTCTGACACAATTAGTTCCTAGATTTAAAGCCTATAGAAGAAAAAGGTCAAAGCCAAAATCCTTTGTACTATACAATATAGGACTCATGCTAGAAATCCTTGGCCCTATACAAGTGATGCTATTTTGTCTTTTCTAGCATGGGTCCTACATCATATAGTGCAAGGATTTTGGCGTTGACCTTTTTCTTCTATAGGCTTTAAATCTAGGATCTAACTGTAACAGAAAAGCAAAGAAAATGTATTTAAAAATATATGGATATTTGGGTGTCTGAATTGATAGAGGTGATTTTTACAATACAATTAAGGAGACATGAAATAAATATAAGCAGAGTTATTACATAGGACTTGACAAATTTTATGTTTTGTAGAAAGTGGAATATAGTCTTACAATAAACCATAGTAGAGATGATAGTGGAAAAATCATTGGATATTTAAAAGCTTCTCTTTTGGCCAGGTACCATTGCAAGATTTTCTTTAATTAACCTGATTGTTATTTAAGATTTTCTTTAATTACCCAATTGTTGAGTGAATAGTACATGTGAATTGTTTTAGGTGGTATCTAAAATTCTAAGGATTTTAGAGGAAATGATAGGGAGAAGTGCATATTGTAGTGTACTGGTCAAGGTAAGTAACCTTTATCCTAATTGGTTATATATTTGTTTATACTATTGTATGTACAATTGTTACAATATTTAAAGTAAAGAATAAAGAAACATCATAAATGTATTTGATTTACTATATATGACTTTTATATGTATTTGATAATTTGTTTGAATTATGATTTAATATATATGATTTGGATAATCTGACTATGCTCTGAATCTTTGATACCCAATCAATGGGGGTTATTCATTGGTAATGATACTAGTTTCATCTAGGGCATCACGAGCCTATCGTGTTTCTGGACCCAACTAATGGGAGATATACATTGGTACAAAACTAGTATCATCTAAATTTGATACCTAGTCATGGGGATATAGCATGACCATAGTCATAAAAGATTGTTAAGAATATGAATTGGTTCGAGTATTTGAACTATTTGAGTGCATGAAACTTTTAATGTTTTTGGAACCCATAGTATATTATAACTTTTGACATATATATGAAAGATTTGATCTTACCTACAATGTATTAATTTGTTTATCTATATCCTTGCTTTAGCCAGTTAGGATTTGGTTATTTATTGAATTGTCAACTCAACCCCCTCCCCCCCCTTTCCTTTCCCTTTCAGATTATGATCCTAAAGAGTAGCATGTTTATGGGCTTTCGTTGGGATGTGTGCATGAGTGAAGTTTAGGAATTGTAGGAATAAGATTTGGACTTTTATGTTTAAAATTATCTTTTGTTTAGACTCATAGTCTTATGAGATTTAGTCTATTTTTAAAGATGTCGGGAGATTATTATTATTTTGGACTTTTGTACTTAATTGGATTTGATCTAATATGACAGTTGTCAAGGTTTATTATTGCTCTTTGAAGGCCTTCGCATGTAAGGTGAAAACCCTTGTCAGTGTGCAGCCATTGTCGCGTGATTAGCCCTCTTGGTTGGGTTTGGGGCGTGACAATATTTACATACAGACACTAGAGCATGGATTTTTAGCATTTATTTCTGATTCTATTTCCTTCATTTTGTGTTAGCCGTTATTTTGGATTTGCATTTGTATTATTTCCTTTTGGTATTAGTTGACTCTACTAAGTTGACTCTATTATGCATTTATGAGGGTTGTATTTTGGGAGCCTATTTGAGGAGGCTCATCAAACATTGAAGTGTCAGATACATTGCCCATTGTTGGAAAGGATATCCTTGATGAAGAGAAGGTTCCACAAGAAAGTGTAACATTAGAGGGTGCACATGATTTGATAGTGGAAGTTGATGTATCTGCTTTTGATCAGCCTTCCATGGTGCATGATGACAAACAACTTGACAAAGTAGAGAAAGTGGATACCGTGGTGCTTCCTATGGTTCAAGACAAGATTGCGGTGATTTCATTCCACACATTGATTTTGTCATCCTAGAAGAATTTAATGATGTGATGGAATGTAAAACTTCACTATCCTCTGTGCTCCCAACGGTGGTTCCTATATTGACGCAAAAACTACGTGCAAGAGTTTTGATCATTCTCCACTTTAAAACTTGAGGTCAAGTTTTCTCCAACCAGAGGAGTATTATGCAAGGAGCATTAAAATCAAATTCCTTTAAGATTTTGTTTCTAAATTTGAAATTATTTTTGAATTTGAATTTAGTTTTTAATGTTTAGGGTTTTAAGGGGTTTGATTAGGCATTTCCATATCAGTGTACTCCCTAAACCCTATTAAAATAGTGCTCTTGTAATCGTGAAGGGATAGTTGAATTTGAATTTGAATAAAAATAATTATGACAAGCAGAGAATATGTCTCCTCCCTTGTTCTCTCTATTTGGTGGTGATGCCTAGGGTTTGCAGGTAGATTCTAGGTGGTGAAGCCTAGGATTTGTTCTATTGTTCTTTTTTTTTTTCTCTTTTTTTTCCTATTTCATATTGTGTTCCACATTAGAAAGTAAAGCAATCATTCAAATATTTAGTAATTTAAACCAAAAGAAAATAAAATACATATGGAACACACCCGAAACATAGGGCTCCAAGTCCTAAACCAACTGCAGTTGTCCCTGTACCAGCATCTACAACAAATCTCATGGCCCTCTCTTTTCCAAGTAAATGATTTTGGGATAAGTACCACACAAGGCGAATGACACCTATCAGAAGAAATCATTTTTAGTAAAAGCATAGTTTAATGTAATCCAAGTTAGCATTTTAAAAAGGATATTCATCCATTAAATCATCAACTGTCAGCCTTGGCCTTCAATCAAAGTCAATACCATCAAGTACGATAATATTGAGCAAAAGGTGTCAAGGCAAATAATAAACTGAAAGTAATACCAAATCTTCAAACAGGAACGCAGTAAGAAGAAAATGCATATATGAATATGCAATGTGGCATATAAAAATAAATAAATAAATCATTAGTGTAATCATAGGGGCCTGCACAATAGTGCTCTTACTAAACCCACCCACATCAAGCCATTACACTACCAAGACAATGAGAAAGAAAAAGTTATCCTCAAAAGGACATGGAAATATGCACACATGCAAACACAAATACAATGCTTCCTTTATATGAAAATCCACAACATTTACCTAGTAATGCTGCAGCATCCCCTGCACCTTCATTGAGAATTGCAACCTTTCTTGGAGAGTTTTCAGCACTTCTATTAGCATCCATTTGCACAAAAGAACTAGAAGTCTGAGTTGTAAAGGAAGATTCAAAAATATCATTGAACCATGCAACATGACCACTATTGCTTGACACCAAATGATTAGCATGGGTCTGCAGCATTTTTTCCCTATTGGCATATAGAGATCTAGGAACATATGTGACATTCCCATACATTGTTGAAATCAGGTTATAGCCTGTCAGAATTTCAGGCTGCTCCCCTCGTAGAAGCAAATGTGACTTAAGTCCTCTCTCTGCACACGAGACAGCTGCAAGATATGCAAATTGCTCATGAGAAACAACCCCTTTTATAGCTTGTTCTACCAAATGAAGTGAAAAACTTTGTGTGTGTGTGTGTGTGTGTGTGTACACAAATGTAACTGCAGCAAGAAATTCCTACCAACAGCTGCTGCATGTGCACTTTGACAACCTCCACAAGTAACCTAGAAAATGTCCCATTTGAATGTTATTTGGTCTAGAGAGTTGACAGTTCCTAAAGGTAAGGAAGATATTATTTGGTATTAAATATGACGTTGTTCATATTCATGGCAAGGAAAAAAAAAAAAGGGAAAGGTTCCTCCTATGGTTCACCACTCAGGAAGATTTCTATGGCAAGAACCAATAGACTCAGACAATTATCTGCTCTAGATGCAATGGCATATCCATCCAAGGAAATGCAAAAGTTTACTTATCAAGAAGGAATTGCAAAAGCTCAAAATGATCAAATGCCTAAAACCATATGCTCCACATAACTTACTAAAACATATCACACATTGTTTTGGCTGGCTCTCTATCAGCGTAGAGCACTGATGCTAATATCCAACAGATTATCATCTGGTTATCCTAATTATGCGTGTAAGTACAAGAAATAACAATGGGTCATATCACAACCCCACAAGTTAAGTTTTCTCATTATGTTTAGGTATTAATAAAAGAGTATTACACTTTTAGAAGCCAAAAAGGAAAATCACTAAAATATGGAAACCAAGGGCGGGCCTGTATTCCAGTTTTTTTTTTTTTTTTTTTTTAAAGGTATTTTTGACACACAATTGCAATCTTATATTCAAAAGAATATAAAGTATATGATCATACCACGTCAGTCACTGAATGATCTTCCATTATAGGAAGCAGTCCATCCAATTTTCTAGCTTTATTTCCATTTACAAATGGATGCAACAAATCATCCCTCACAATATAGAAGGATGGGTTTTGATCATTCTTTGCGACCATGTCATCACCAAAGGATGGTTGAGTATTGTTTAACACCGATCTATTACCAAATGGTCCACCTCTATCTCTTACTCGTGCTTGAGAAAGCATTATTTGGTGAATTTTTGTATCAGGGCTGGGCAATGCCCATCTTCTATCAAGTAATTTAGATGCGAATTCTTCACTGCTCAGTTTCACTTTGGGAACACCCTGGCAATAAGGGGACAAAATTGATCAACGAAAAGAATAAATTCTGTGAAACCCACATACATCTAAATCAATTATAAAAAATTGCAGTATTTACAGCTTGACTAAAGCAATGCATCTAAGAAAACATTGTGAGCCAAAAAAAAAAAAAACAATGTCAGACCAGAAATGGAAGAACTATTAGTACCAAAAACAAAACAAAAGAAAGCCAAGCAATCTTAAAGGGCTCTTGCTCTGAACCATGTTCAATGGTGTCTGGACTCCGGACCAAAGCATCCTTGATTTCATAATTTTCCTATTTTGCAATCAGCCAGTTTAGAACTTATTCCAACAACAAAGCCTTGGTCTCAAATTTTTTGGCTTCGGCTATAAATCCTCAACAAATTAGTCGGGTCACTACAGTGCACCCTTGGTGTGGTGTTCACCCTACAACTATAAATGCTTATGGGTGTGAGAGGCAAAGGCCAAAGATCAAGTCTCCAGTAGAAAGTCTCACACTTATATAAATTTAGATTATGCTAAAATAGAATTTTTATCTTGTAAAAAGCAAAAAAAAACAAATTAGTCATGTCGCCACATATATTAGATACACCCCAACAAGTATTTGTAGTGGATACATTAATCATATAGTGACTAAATTTTAGTCTGGCCATCAACCTCAACATATTCCACAATATATACATACAGATATTTTCAGCAAAATTCTGCAGTATCTGATGTATAATAAACCTCAAAATGCTCATGAACTCGTAATTTTAAAAAATATTTTTTAACGTAATCATCCTAGCAGTCAAGCAGAGCATGGACTTGGACTTGCAATACAAGAAATATTATTTGAGGAAAGACAATTATAAAAGCACACAGGGGGAGAGAGAGAGAACCTGAGGAGTTGTTTTTAAAAGCTGGGCTGAGTGAAACCCATTTTTCATGGCCGTAATGGCGTCTCTGCTAGATAAAACCCTGGAGCTTCGTATCATATCAGGTAACAGGGGTTACAGAAGTCTAGTTCTAGTAGACATATAAATGGGTTTAACTCACAACTCTAGTTAGTCAGTCTAAACTCTATAGTATAACTGTGGACCCACAAATTTCGATGGCCTTGAGGCCCTCTTTCCACAAAGCCCAACTCTACTTTTATCTATGCAAATTGTGTAACTTTGAGCCCACCAAAAAGCAAAGCCCACAAAGCACGATGGAAACACACGGGTCGTAAAAGGAAATCTAGTTATCGTATACGTGAGACACAAGAAAACAAAAAACGTGAAACACAAGTTACTTAGAGGTTGGTTGGCACTATAAATTCAGTTTGTCATACAGCAAAATTTATTTACTGCTCATCCTAGAAAAATCAAACCACGATTTTTTTTTTTTTTGGGTTTTTTAATCAACCTCGGAGTCCTAAGTAAAACCTCCTTCAGGTCCGTTCACTTTTTATCTTTCTTTCAATATATGGTTGATGATATTAATATTAGGCTTTGTTTAGGGTTTTATATTATTGTCTTTGGTTTTTTTTTTACGTTTGTTTTTTTACGTTTGGTACTTTGTTTGTAGAATTGTTTGTTTTTCTCTTTGGTTTTTCCTAATTTCTAATGATTCGATTATGTTATTCGTCGCTGATTTTTTGTTTGATATTTCTGATTATAAATTGTGTAAGACTAAGTTGCTATTTTTTCTCTTAGGGTTTTATATTATTGTTGATTTTACTTCCCTAGTGTTTTGGACTAAATTGGCTTTAGAGACCAAATTGATCGTTTTTTATATTATTATTATTATTATTATTATTATTATTATTATGGTTTGCAAAATTGTTAATTTAAAATTGTTGTTTTATTCTTGAGCGTGTTATACTTAAGGAAATACATACGTTGGGATTTTGAACATGGATTTTTAAGATTGCTTGTTCTGCTTTAATTTGTTCTAATTAGTTTTTTTTTTTTTTTTTTTTTTTAAAGAATTTGCTTTTATTGTTCTGTGGCTATTGTGGACTTTTACTAAACTTGTTACCTTTATTTATTTAGCTATTTGGTTTGGGCGGGCAACCAACGTGGTTTAATTGCTTAGTCACTTTGCCATAGATGTATAATAGACACAAGTCATTGTTTTAAGTTTTAAGGTTACTCCATATTCTCAATTTGTGTAATCTATTGGAGCAATAACATATCTAAATTATATTTAGGAAATGCCCAACTATTTTATTAAAGCATTTTTGCTAGTACGAATTTTTGAGATGATATTTTAGTGTTTCGAAAGGATAATTGACAAATAAGTTTAATGTTATACTAGTTTGGCATTGAAGAAATGTTTTCATTCTCAAGTGCAGGTTAGCAAGATTTGTTTCAGAATTCATGTGGTGGTAATTTGTTTATATGTAAGCATATATAGTACTGTCAAGTAGACACACTATCAATTACACCCAGGGGCGGCTCTACTTGGAGCCCAGGGGTTCAAATGAAACCCCTGAATTGGACCAAAAAAAATTATTATAATATTTTTTATCTTATTTTTCCTATTTTGACACTTAAAATAAAATTTTGAATACCCTCACCTTAAGCCTAATCGAAATAAACTTAAATATGATTATCTTAATTCTTAACAATATCTTGACCTTTTTAAACACAAAGAAAAATCTCAATAACAAACCAAGTTGATCTAAAATTTAGGAAAAAATTTTAATTAGCCCAAAAACAAAACTAGAATTTGCTAATCTTAACCTTAGAAAAATTTCATTTAGATCTTAACAAATTTTAAATAAATCAATCAAATGAAAAATTAGTGGATGAATGATTGTTTAACTATGTACATTGAAACAAATATAGCTAATAGGATTGATAATGAAAATATCATGCAACAATTTCAAAATATGAAATATTGTAGAAGACAATTGTAAAACTTTATGTATTAAGATTTTTTTTTTTGTTTTTTATGTGATGTCGATATATTTAATTTATCTTTTGTTTAAAATTTTGTATAATTTATGTTTCTTATTGAACCCCCTAGAAAATAATCCTAGAGCCGCCACTGATTACACCAGAATTTTTTGCGAAGCTTGAAGTAGTTCTAGTATTTAGTAATACCTGTTGTATTAGTCTCATGATAAGAGTGCTACTGCTATATTGTTGACTCTCCATGTATCATAATAATACGTATTAGGTGATATTGTCTCATTTTGGCCTCTAACATGGCTGAAGAGTGAAGATAGACATGGTTCTTTTAGTGCATGTTGACGGGTTCTTGTAGGGAAGATTTGAGCTTCACTTGGAATAGGAATTCTGGATAGTGTCTCCTCGTTGATACTTGGTTCATGTTGAACTAGTGTTTTGGAGTTTCTAGACATAACTTATCATCGGTTCTGATGATGCTTTTTTGATTCTCCAATTAATACACTGCTGCCATGAGTTACAATATCTTCTGTCCATGCATATGTGACCTTTATTTTGTTATTTATCTTTTACTTTTCTTGTTCATCATCGAGTTTGGAATCTTAGCCTATATGCTCCTCTCTTTTTGTTCAGAAATGTGAATTGATTTTTTTTTTTTTTGTCCTGTTTTTGCAGCTTTTTCTATGTCTACTATCATAATGGCAGATGGACAAGAAGCTGATAAGAACATTGAGATGTGGAAGTTCAAGAAATTGATCAAAGATCTCGAAGCTGCTAGAGGCAATGGTACAAGTATGATTTCTCTAATCGTGCCTCCGCGTGATCAAATATCCCGGGTTACCAAGTTGTTGGGGGATGAGTTTAGTACTGCCTCAAACATTAAAAGTAGGGTAAATAAACAATCTGTGCTTGGGGCAATTAAATCTGCACAGCAAAGACTTAAACTTTACAACAAAGTTCCTCCCAATGGGCTTGTGCTCTACACGGGTACAATTGTAACTGAGGCTGGAAAGGAAAAGAAGGTAACAATCGATTTTGAGCCGTTCAGGCCAATCAATGCATTTCTTTACCTTTGTGACGACAAGTTTCATACTGAAGTGCTGAATGAGCTTTTAGAATCTGATGAAAAGTTTGGTTTTATTGTCATGGATGGTAAAGGGACCCTTATTGGGACTTTGAGTGGTAATACCAGAGAGATTCTTCATAAAGTTAGTGTTGACCTTCCTAAGAAACATGGAAGAGGAGGGCAATCAGCCTGAAGGTTTGCCCGTCTTCGGACGGAGAAACGCCACAACTATGTGAGGAAGGCAGCAGAGCTTGCCACTCAATTTTTCATCAATGCTTCCACTAGCCAGCCCAATGTTTCAGGATTAATACTAGCTGGGTCGGCTGACTTAAAAACTGAGCTCAGTCAGTCAGCCATGTTTGATCCCCGTCTTCAAGCCAAGATATTAAAAGTGGTAGATGTCTCCTATGGAGAGGAGATTGGTTTCAATCAGGCCATTGATCTGTCCTCGGAAATCCTGTCCAATGTGAAATTTATTCAGGAGAAGCGCTTGATAGGCAAATACTTTGAGGAGATTAGCCTGGACACTGGGAAATATGTTGTTGGTGTGGATGATACACTGAAAGCTTTGGAGATGGGTGCTGTTAAGATACTTATTGTATGGGAAAATCTGGATATTAATAGGTATGTGTTGAAGAATAGCACTACTGTTGAGATTATCATAAAGCACTTGAATAAGGAGCAAGAGGCTGATCAACGTAATTTCCGTGCTCCTGTTGGCTCTGCTGAATTAGAGGTGCAGGAAAAGATGCCTCTTCTGGAGTGGTTTGCTACTGAATACAAGAAGTTTGGTTGCACACTTGAAATTGTCACCAACAAATGTCAAGAAGGATCCCAGTTCTGCAGAGGTTTTGGTGGGATTGGGGGAATACTCCGCTATCAGCTCGATATAAGATCATTTGATGAGTTTTCTGATGATGGTGAAGTTTATGATGATTCTGAAGATGATGGTGAAGTTTGTGATGATTCTGAATTGGAATCAATCAACAGTTTCCCAATGCTGACCCAGGAGAATGGGGCAAAAAGGACTGCACCAGTGCAGTAGATTGAGGAAACACCGAAGGAGCTTGATTAAGTGATTTCATTTAGATGTTAGATTGTTCCAAAAAAGAAAAATTACTGGAGATATGTTTCCGGGATTGGAGCAGCAGGGTAAGAGTCACATGAAGAATAATGTGCCATATCAGGTGCTTCCATTGCTTTGGGAATTTGGTAACGTGCAAAGTTTATTCCATTATTATGACTTTAGTTTATGTTTTTAATTCTGTTTAATACATTCATTATAATTCTGGTCATTTGTGTTAATTTTTGATGGATATCCTTGGTGGTTTCATCCTAGTTTCGATACTATAATAAAATGTTACTGATATTACGTTTTGGGTATTGTTTCTTTCTGATTTGTGGATGGACTGCTGCTGCTTTGGTGCTTCTAAGCATGTGTGTCATGGAAAAAAAAAAAAAAAAAAAGCAGGGACTGAAGCCAGTTCCTTGTAACCACTATCAAATAATTGCATGAGTATGCTAATAAAAAATTAATTGCAAGTGTGCAATGAAGTAGGTTGCTTTTTCAAGTGAGTTTTGTGTCAGTTTGGTTTAGCCTTTTTTCCTCTCTTTTTAGTTACAGTTTAGCAAAATAAATCAACAAAAATAAGCTATACCAAAAGACGCTTACCTTTTTTTTTAGATGGGAATGCTATCCAATTCAGTAGATATATTAAATTGGAATGTATGAGATTTTTAAATGGGCAATTGTGCCAACAAAATGATCAAATGTATTGATTAATCACATCCTTTAAGCCAACCCTAACACTATGTTTTCACTCCCAGGAAGTTTCTGCAACAGTTGTTATTGGTATAAACCCAGACTCTCCTAGATTAGTTTGTTGAGTTACCAACAATACTAACCAGTCTACCCAATCATATTACTACAAGTATTCGACTGTAAGTAAAGGGTTTAACATCAAAAGTAGTATTTGTTCCTACAAATAATATGATCTGGGCTCCCTTGTACCATTTGATTTCGTAAGTGCTAATCTGGTTGCCACACATATATATGTGTGTGTGTGTGTGTGTGTGTGTGTATCATTTATACAACAAACAGGTACACCCTAGATTGTACCCTTCAATTTTTTTTCCCTGGGAAATTTAATAACCATTGTTTTTTATTGAAAATAGATATAAGACAACATTTAGAGGAGACCCCCAAAAAATAAACATATTGGTGGAGCTAAATCAAGGATTTATTGACTTATAATTTACCAGTTTTCTAGTTAATCACCTTTTACCACCAAACAGGTAAAAACAATACCCGAAGCAGAGGTCAAATTCTGAAACTAAATCACTGTTTGCGGCCAAACATTGACCAAGAGGTATATTGGTTAGAGTAAATGGAAGGTGCTAATACATGAACTGATCAAGCTACAACACAAAGACACATAGTACTCAAATACAAATCTTTAGGGAAAGACACATAACACATTGGATTGATTATTTGATTGAACGAAAAAGGTCTGTGGGAAGATTTTCCCATTGTATTAATTTATTCCATTTCAAACAATCCAATAGCAGACCTATCAGGCTTTAAGAGATGCCCACCACTTTTACTAGTTCTTCAAGTGCCTTCAAGATCTGTTCCTCAGTCAAGCCTTCCAAACGAATACTCCTCTCGACACCCATGTTTGTATGATAAACACAAGATTAGTGGAAGAAACTAATGCATAAAATTCAAGTTCAAAGCACAGGGTTGAAAGAATAATGGAAGATTAGAGAACACACACGTTTTATCAAGCAACAATTGACGGGATTGGAAATGCTATATGGTTGAATGTCCATAAATGTAGATGCAAGATTAGGGTGTCCCCCAATGGCATCACAATTTGAAAATAGCTACACTTGTAAGGAATGAAGATACTCTCTTCACATATCAATAATCCAATACCATGTCTTCCACAGGTTATTTGTGTATATTCTTGTATGTAGCAAACAGTTTTGCCTAAAATCTTTTAGGAATAACAGATAGCCTAATCGCTGTCAAACATCGATAATCTTTTATTTATCAATTGCCCACATCAGATGTGCCTGACCAAATGAATAGATCAACTAAAATCAGTCAACATATGAACCTTAACCTAAGGGTGGTCATTCGTGTTCGTGTGTCGGATTCGTGTCGTGTCAACTCATGAGTATTCCACTATAGAAGTCAACACTAGCCCGACATATTTATTAAACGGGACAAGATTCCTCAACCCTAACATAACCCATTTATTAAACGGGTTAGTCATGTCAACCTGTTTATTAGATTTTATCAAAAAAAAAATTATGAAAAAACAAACAAATAAATATTTTTAATATAAAATTCAGAACTAACGAGTAACTGTATCACAAATATTCATTCAAAACTAAAACATATTTTAATATCACAAATAAAAATCACAATATGTATGTTAGGACATATGTAAATCATGTTAAGAACATATGTCAGTTGGAATGGGCTTATTCTTTGATAAAATGCACTTTACTTGTAATTTGGAAGATCCAGGAAAGTTTAAGTCTTTAAGAAACATGTTGTTCAAGTCAAGAGTTAAAGTCATGCAAATCTGTTTAAGAAACAAGTGAAGAAGTACTGTATTTTAAAGCTCAATAGCTAGCTTGACAAATTATATCTATCAAGATTTAAAAGACAAATTTAGCTCGATGCTCGATAGATACCCTATCTATCGAGATTTACAAAAATTAATTTTTTAGATCTAATTTCACGCATATCCATGTATATGTGTTTAGGTTTTCTTTTCTCACAACTCTAAACATATATAAGGATTATTTTGAGGGTCGTCTCAATGGATGCAACATTGATGCAAAGGTTTCATTCAAGCATATTATGACCAGAGATAATTTGCCCTAATTCATTTTTCTCTTGAAGAAGCTACTGCGTTTGTACGTTGTAGAGTTTTGTAACCAAGGAGCTTTGTAATATTCATCATGTTGATGAACTGAAAAACTTTGCAGCCAACATCCTTCACAAGTTGGTGTGTTAGTCACGTATTAGGATCCGTGCATCGATTGGTTAGTCACATATTGGAAGCCGTGCATTGAAAATGAGAAATTGTCACTACAGAACAAGTCCAATTGTGTATTGGGGTAAAAGTTCAACTGTAGATTGGTATAAGGTACTGGAATTGCTTTACTTGTAACTGCTTGCTGTGATAATAGTGAATTCTAGGGAATGGTGACCTTAAATTTACCCTGCGGGGTTTTTACCTTAGAGGTTTTCCTCATTTGTAAACAAATCACCGTGTCAAATTTATTTTCTACTGCGTTTAACTTAGTTGGTGATTTGTTTGTATTATCACGCGTATTACATGTTAATTGAATTAATTAATTACCTTGGCTAATTAATTGATTAATTTTACCAAATGGGTCAATACATTCTTAACCTATCAATGTCAAAGAAAATAAATCACAACAACTAATAAGTTTATATACATAGAGTTTGAAGGGTATATTAGTAAAATGCCAATTAATTAAACAGGTCAAATAGGTCAACCGGGTTCTATGTGTTCAACACTAACCCAACTCGTTTACTAAACGGGTCAGTCGTATCAACCCAAATATAACACGAACTCGTTAAGCCTCAACCCATAACTTGGTAATTTCATGTCGTGTTGTGTTGTGTCGGGTTCATGGATTGTGTTCAATTTGCCACCCCTACCTTAACCATGTAACCACAAAGTAGGTCAAATAGCTATTAGACTTCCATGCTTCTTTTTCTTTCATTGTTGCATTTACTTGTGGATCCTCTTTCATTAATCAGGTTTCTTATCAAAATAGGGGCACAAGCAACCGATTCATGTTTTCTTCCTAAACAGAACCATTTATATTAATTTGACACATCGTATGAAATCAACTAACACATTGAGTATGATAAATAATTAATAGATTAGATGCAATTACTGAAAATAATCAATGGATATTGATTTTAAATGAATTGAGTATGATAAATAATTTTACATCCCCAGAATAGAAAAAGATATTCGCTACCACTTTTTGGTCATCCAGCAAATATCAAGAAGAGAGAGAGAGACTACATAAAAAGGCCTATAGTTTATACAGCATTTCATATTATGTTTCAAATTTATGAACTCATTTCAATTTGAAGCCTCGATCCATCTATTTTATTTATTTTCGTTATTCTTGACAATAACAAAGCAAAAAAGAAGCAGCAAGAAACCATTGATGAAATTTTGTGTTTCATATGGAACTTATTCATAAATCAAGTTGGCAGTTATTGAACATAGATGGTAAAGAAAGGGGGAGTTTTGCTTAGAATAAGTGAAAATGAATTTTCTATGCCAAAAAATCGAAGTTAGTTATTTAGGTGAAATACAAAATTTTATCAATAGTTTCCCTTTTTTATGCCCGCGTTACCCTCAATAACATAAATAAATAACGGGGATGGATAAAGGCTTCAAATTGAAATAGTTTCATAAATTTGTGGCTTTAATTGGCAAAATTTTAAACGTATGACCTAATATGAATCAATGTATAAACTTGGACCTTTTTATGGAAAACAAAAACATAAGGGGAAAGAAAAGACTATAACTGTAAAGGTAGAAAATGCAATGACAGTGACAATAATCCTAATGGCAGTAACTACAAATGAACATTGCCCTATCCTTTATGCTAACTGACTCACTAACCCTTGGCTTCCTATCAACTCCTTTATTTCCTATGTGTTTGTGGACATGCAATTTGCAAAGTTGGTCCTTTCTTAAAGAGTACAAATCCTTTAAGAAACCACCATCTTTGCAATCCGCACAGCAAGGGTCAGTGAGCCACATAGAATAGTATAAGCTTTGGAACCTACTGTGTAAATTTTATAGTTTCAAAAATATCAAAGGTAAATTGCAAATTACACCTCTAAAGTTTAGGGGTGTTTGGATTTTACACCCTGAAGTTTCGAACTTTGGATTTTAACCCCTAAAGTTTGGGGTGTTTAGATTTTACACCCTGGCGTTTCAAAATTTGGTTGGAAGGACTGCTGATGTGGTCCTTCCAACTAATTAGATGATGTCATTTATGTAAATGTATAAATGAGCTTCCTAATCAGCACAAGGAATAACAAATAAAAATTATTAGGTGATGTCACATTTGCATAAACAAAAGCATTTTATTAGTTAGGAGGTTAGGGAGGACCATGTCAACAATCCTCTCAATAGACCTAATAGTTTCTCGTAAAATTCAGACACCCCCAAATGTCAGGGGGTAAAATCTAATCATCTCCAAACTTTAAAGATGTAATTTGCAATTTACCCAAATATCAAATTAAACTTTAAACACAACGTCATTTCACTTAAATATACGGAAGTTTAATTTGTTACTTTTAAGACTATTAGGTTTAATTCGTTAAAAGATTTTAGGTTTAATTTGTTACTATTGCTCTAGATGGAAAGAAAAAAGTGAGAATCAGAGAGGGAAAGATCCTCTCCCTCACAGGTCCAATTTTACAATCTATCCACAAACTAATAGCAGAAAAGGAGGGTATAATTGCAAAATAATTGGTTTAATTTTCCTTTTCTTGATCTTTTGAAAACCTATGCTTTCCTCTCTTCTTCCATAAGAGCATTCTCATCAGCTCTCTCATAAAAAATGTCATTTTAACACACCAAAAACCTACTTTATCATTTTACCACATCATTTTATAACATGTCATTTATCAGATGTTCTATACTTCAATTATATATATTAAAATAATATTTACTATACATTAAAATAATATATTAATTACTCTCTATCATCCTCATCATCTTCGTCAACTGGACACTGGGAAATATGTTGTTGGTGTGGATGATACACTGAAAGCTTTGGAGATGGGTGCTGTTAAGATACTTATTGTATGGGAAAATCTGGATATTAATAGGTATGTGTTGAAGAATAGCACTACTGTTGAGATTATCATAAAGCACTTGAATAAGGAGCAAGAGGCTGATCAACGTAATTTCCGTGCTCCTGTTGGCTCTGCTGAATTAGAGGTGCAGGAAAAGATGCCTCTTCTGGAGTGGTTTGCTACTGAATACAAGAAGTTTGGTTGCACACTTGAAATTGTCACCAACAAATGTCAAGAAGGATCCCAGTTCTGCAGAGGTTTTGGTGGGATTGGGGGAATACTCCGCTATCAGCTCGATATAAGATCATTTGATGAGTTTTCTGATGATGGTGAAGTTTATGATGATTCTGAAGATGATGGTGAAGTTTGTGATGATTCTGAATTGGAATCAATCAACAGTTTCCCAATGCTGACCCAGGAGAATGGGGCAAAAAGGACTGCACCAGTGCAGTAGATCGAGGAAACACCAAAGGAGCTTAATTAAGTGATTTCATTTAGATGTTAGATTGTTCCAAAAAAGAAAAATTACTGGAGATATGTTTCCGGGATTGGAGCAGCAGGGTAAGAGTCACATGAAGAATAATGTGCCATATCAGGTGCTTCCATTGCTTTGGGAATTTGGTAACGTGCAAAGTTTATTCCATTATTATGACTTTAGTTTATGTTTTTAATTCTGTTTAATACATTCATTATAATTCTGGTCATTTGTGTTAATGTCTGATGGATATCCTTGGTGGTTTCATCCTAGTTTCAATACTATAATAAAATGTTACTGATATTACGTTTTGGGTATTGTTTCTTTCTGATTTGTGGAGGCACTGCTGCTGCTTTGGTGCTTCTAAGCATGTGTGTCATGGAAAAAAAAAAAAAAAAAAAAGCAGGGACTGAAGCCAGTTCCTTGTAACCACTATCAAATAATTACATGAGTATGCTAATAAAAAATTAATTGCAAGTGTGCAATGAAGTAGGTTGCTTTTTCAAGTGAGTTTTGTGTCAGTTTGGTTTAGCACTTTTTCCTCTCGTAGTTACAGTTCAGCAAGATAAATCAACAAAAATAAGCTATACCAAAAGACGCTAACTTGTTTTTTAGATGGGAATGCTATCCAATTCAGTAGATATATTAAATTGGAGTGTATGAGATTTTTAATGGGCAATTGTGCCAACAAAATGATCAAATGTATTGATTAATCACATCCTTTAAGCCAACCCTAACACTATGTTTTCACTCCCAGGAAGTTTCTGCAACAGTTGTTATTGGTTTAAACCCAGACTCTCCTAGATTAGTTTGTTGAGTTACCAACAATACTAACCAGTCTACCCAATCATATTACTACAAGTATTCAACTGTAAGTAAAGGGTATAACATCAAAAGTAGTATTTGGTCTTACAAATAATATGATCTGGGCTCCCTTGTACCATTTGATTTCCGAAGTGCTAAATCTGGTTGCCACACACACACACATATATGTGTATGTATCATTTATACAACAAACAGGTACACCCTAGATTGTACCCTTCAATTTTTTTTTTTCCTGGGAAATTTTATAACCATTGTTTTTTATTGACAATAGATATAAGACAACATTTTGAGGAAACCCCCAAAAAAAAAACACATAGGTGGAGCTACATCAAGGATTTATTGACTTATGATTTACCAGTTCTCCAGTTAATCACCTTTTACCACCAAACAGGTAAAAACAATACTCGAAGCAGAGGTCAAATTCTGAAACTAAATCACTGTTTGCAGCCAAACATTGACCAAGAGGTATATTGGTTAGAGTAAATGGAAGGTGCTAATACATGAACTGATCAAGCTACAACACAGAGACACATAGTACTCAAATACAAATCTTTAGGGAAAGACACATTGGATTGATTATTTGATTGAACGAAAAAGGTCTATGGGAAGATTTTCCAATTGTATTAATTTATTCCATTTCAAACAATCCAATAGCAGACCTATCAGGCTTTAAGAGATGCCAACCACTTTTACTAGTTCTTCAAGTGCCTTCAAGATCTGTTCCTCAGTCAAGCCTTCCAAACGAATACTCCTCTCGACACCCATGTTTGTATGATAGACACAAGGTTAGTGGGAGAAACTAATGCATAAAATTCAAGTTCAAAGCACAGGGTTGAAAGAATAATGGAAGATAGAGAACGTACACGTTTTATCAAGCAACAATTGACGGGATTGGAAATGTTATATGGTTGAATGTACATGAATGTAGATGCAAGATTAGGGTGTTCCCCAATGGCATTACAATTTGAAAATAGCTACACTTGTAAGGAATGAAGATAATCTCTTCACATATCAATAATCCAATACCGTATCTTCCACAGGTTATTTGTGATATTCTTGTATGTAGCAAACAGATTTGCCTAAAATCTTTTAGGAATAACAGATAGCCTATTCACTGTCAAACATCGATAATCTTCTATTTATCAATTGCCCACATCAGATGTGCCTGACCAAATTAATAGATCAACTAAAATCAGTCAGCATACGAACCTTAACCTAAGGGTGGTCATTCGTGTTCGCATGTCGGGTTCATGTCGTGTCAACTCATGATATTCTACTATATAGGTCAACACTAGTCTGACATGTTTATTAAACGGGACAAGATTCATCAACCCTAACACGACCCATTTATTAAACGGGTCAGTCGACCTATTTATTAGATTTTATCAAAATGAAAAAAAAAAAATTATGAAAAAACAAACAAATAAATATTTTTAATATAAAATTCAGAACTAACGAGTAACTGTATCACAAATATTCATTCAAAATTAAAGCATATCCTAATATCACAAATAAAAATCACAATATGTCTGTTAAGATATATGTGAATCACATATGTCAGTTGGAATGAGTTTATCCTTTGACAAAATGCACTTTACTTGTAATTGAGTAGATTTAGGATGGTTTAAATCTTCAAGAAACATGTTGTTCAAGTCAAGAGTTAAAGTCATGCAAATCTGTTCAAGAAACAAATGAAGAAATGTTGTATTTTAAAGCTTGATAGCTAGCTTGACATATTGTATCTATCAAGGTTTAAAAGGCAAATTTAGCTCGATACTCAACAGCTACTCAATAGATACTCGATAGATACAAAAATCAGTTTTTCAAATCTGATTTCACGCATATCCATGTATATGTGTATAGGCTTTCTTTTCTCACAACCCTAAACATATATAAAGATTATTTTTGAGGGCCATCTTAGTGGATGCAACATTGTTGCAAAGGTTTCATTCAAGCATATTGTGACCGGAGATAATTTACCCTAGTTAATTTTTCTCTTGAAGAAGCTACTGCGTTTGTACGCCATAGAGTTTTGTAACCAAGGAGTTTTATGATCTTCATCGTGTTGATGAACTAAAGAACTTTGCAGCCAACATCCTTCTCAAGTTGATGTGTTAGTCACGTATTAGAATTCATGCATCAATTGGTTAGTCATATACTGGGAGCCGTGCATTGAAAATGAGAGATTGTTACTATAGAACAAGTCCAATTGTGTATTGGGGTAAGAGTTCAACTGTAAGTTGGTATAAGGTACTGAGATTCTTTTACTTGTAACTACTTGTTGTGATAATAGTGGATTCTTGGAAATGGTGACTTTAAATTCACCCGGTAGGGTTTTTGCCTTGGAGGTTTTCCCTATTTGTAAACAAATCACCGTGTCAACTTTATTTTCCGCTGCATTTAACTTAGTTGGTGATTTGTTTGTGTTACCAAGCGTATTGCATGTTAATTGAATTAATTAATTGTCTTGGCTAATTAATTGATTAATTTTACCAAATTGGTCAATACAATCTTGGCCTATCAATGTCAAAGAAAATAAATCACAACAACTAATAAATTTATATACCTAGAGTTTGAAGGGTATATTAGTAAAATGTCAATTAATTAAACAGGCCAAATGGGTCAAACCGGTTCTATGTGTTCAACTCTAACACAACCTGTTTACTAAACGGGTCAGTCGTGTTAACCCGAATATGACACGAACTCGTTAAGCTTCAACTCATAACCTAATAATTTCGTGTCGTGTTGTGTCGTGTCAGGTTCGCAGGTCGTGTCCAATTTTGCCACCCCTACCTTAACCATGTAACCACAAAGTAGGTCAAATAGCTATCAGACTTCCATGCTTCTTTTTCTTTCATTGTTGCATTTACTTGTGGAAATCCTCTTTCATTCATCAGGTTTCTTATCAAAATAGGGGCACAAGCAACTGATTCATGTTTTCTTCCTAAACAGAACCATTTATATTAATTTGACACATCGTATGAAATCAACTAACACATTGAGTATGATAAATAATGAACAGATTAGATGCAATTACTGAAAATAATCAATGGATATTGATATTAAATGAATTGAGTATGATAAATAATTTTACATCCCCAAAATAGAAAAAGAAATTCGCTACCACTTTTTGGTCATCCAGCAAATATCAAGAAGAGAGAGAGACTACATAAAAAGGCCTATAGTTTATACAGCATTTCATATTACGTTTCAAATTTATGAACTCATTTCAATTTGAAGCCTCGATCCATCTATTTTATATATTTCTGTTATTCTTGATAAGAACAAAGCAAAAAAGAAGAAACAAGAAACCATTGATGAAATTTTGTATTTCATATGGAACTTATTCATAAATCAAGTTGGCAGCTATTGAACATAGATGGTAAAGAAAGGGGAAGTTTTGCTTAGAATAAGTGAAAATGAATTTTCTATGCCAAAAAATCGAAGTTAGTTATTTAGGTGAAATACAAAATTTTATCAACAGTTTCCCTTTTTTATGCCTGCGCTAATAACATAAATAAATAACGGGGATGGATAAAGGCTTCAAATTGAAATAGTTTCATAAATTTGTGGCTTTAATTGACAAAATTTTAAACCTATGACCTAATATGAATCAATGTATAAACTTGGACCTTTTTATGGAAAACAAAAACATGAGGGGAAAGAAAATACTATAACTGTAAAGGTAAAAAATGCAATGACAGTGACAATAATACAAATGGCAGCGACTACAAATGAACATTGCCCTATCCTTTACGCTAACTGACTCACTAACCCTTAGCTTCCTATCAACTCCTTTATTTCCTATGTGTGTGTGGACATGCAATTTGCAAAGTCGGTCGTTTCTTAAAGAGTACAAATCCTTTAAGAAACCACCATCTTTGCAATCCGCACAGCAAGGGTCAGTGAGCCACATAGAATAGTATAAGCTTTGGAACCTACTGTGTAAATTTTATAGTTTCAAAAATATCAAAGGTAAATTGCAAATTGCACCCCTAAAGTTTATGAGTGTTAGAATTTTACACCCTGAAGTTTTAAATTTTGAATTTTAACCACTAAAGTTTGGGGTGTTTAGATTTTACACCCTGACATTTCAAAATTTGGTTGGAAGGACTGCTGATGTGGTCTTTCCAACTAATTAGATGATGTCATTTATGTAAATGTATAAATAAGCTTCCTAATCAGCACAAAGAATAACAAATAAAAATTATTAGGTGATGTCACATTTGCATAAACAACAGCATTTTATTAGTTAGGAGGTTATGGAGAACCATGTTAGCAATCCTCTCAATGGGCCCAATAGTTTCTCGTAAAATTCAGACACCCCCAAACGTCAGGGGGTAAAATCTAATCATCCCCAAACTTTAGGGATGTAATTTGCAATTTACCCAAATATCAAATTAAACTTCAAACACAACGTCATTTCACTTAAATATACGGAAGTTTAATTTGTTACTTTTAAGACTATTAGGTTTAACTTGTTAAAAGATTTTAGGTTTAATTTGTTACTATTGCTCTAGATGGAAAGAAAAAAGTGAGAATCAGAGAGGGAAAGATCCTCTCCCTCACAGGTCCAATTTTACAATCTATCCACAAACTAATAGCAGAAAAGGAGGGTATAATTGCAAAATAAGTGGCTTAATTTTCCTTTTCTTGATCTCTTGAAAACCTATGCTTTCCTCTCTTCTTCCATAAGGTGTTATTTGACCAGCTCCATAGCTTCAGATTCTCCTCTCTCTCTCTCTCTCTCTCTCTCTCTCCAATGCTATCTTTGTTTCTTTCTTCCTATTCAATAATGTTACAACTTTAACCTACAAGATAATTAAGAATCGAGCACAGCGTTGAACATCTTGTCCTTTTTCTTTTTATGACTTATCGCGTTCAATCTATGATAAGTATTAGGCTATGATGCCATCATATAGATACTTTATTTGAATTTTGCTTACACCATGTTTTGTCATTGGACAGACTGGTGGTCTGAGCAATAGGCAAAAGGAACGCAAGAAGAATATGCCTATGGCGGCAAAGAAAGCCAAGGTAGCAAGGACTCAACTAGAGAAGAAGAAAAAACAACAGCGTGCAGGCAAAGAGTTTCGTGGGAGGAAAGCATGGAAATGACTGGAAACATTTATCGCTTTCCTATACAATGTTATCCATTATATTTTTTGAATGGCGATTATATTATTTTGCCAGTTTTTTTTTTTTTTTCACCCCGAGGAATTAGCAAATTATATTTCAAAGAAAAATATTACAGCAAGTTAGTACAATACTTCAAAAATCTTGCTGGAATAGCCAGCAGCACAAATAACCAATTTTGTCAAATATTTATTGAAAATGATCCTAGTTTTTTAATTTAGATCAATAGGTGGCTTGTCATTTGTGTCTCAAATTATCTGTTTACTCGAGCATATTTGAAGTTCGAAATGTAATTGAATTTTGTGTAGGACTTAGATTTAGCATTTTAGAAACTACAGTATATCCATTCCCAACCCAGTATTTGATTTCAGCTGCACTGCTGCAATAATTATTACCAGTTACTTTAAGTAACACTCTTATGAACTATAGCATTACCAATTACTCGCTGCTGGTGTTCTGGACTCGCCAAATCATATAACATGCATTTAAAACTAGAGTTGGCCTAATCCAAATTTATCATGTCAATAAAAATTCCAACCCAACATCATGTTAGAATCACTTTTGAACCAATCTCACTTTTCCTTTCTTAGTTGGGCATGGTTGAGTCTAGCTGCCAGTGGATCGGACTTGCTTCAGGTATATCTCACAAATTCGGATGGGGTTTGATATTAAATTCGATTTCACTATGGGTAGTAATGGTTATCTAAGAGCATCTCTAGCAAACTCTTTATATTTTTGTAAATTGGAAAATAAACAAAAGCTTTTACCTTTTAATTAACTATTTTTTTAAATACACTTTCTAATAGATTCTATCATTTTTTTCATCCTTTCTTTTTTTTTCTTTTTTTTTTTTTTGAGAAAGAAAGAATAATGAAAAAATAATAATTAAAAGATCACTAAAAAAAAAAAGACTACACATTTATTTCTATCACATCATAGCGAGCATCACCAAGAGACAGAGATCGGCGTTTCAAAATCTGAAGAAAGAGTCGCTCAGAAGACCCAGGCCAGCGGAGATCAGGGTTCATGCATCGTGCAAAGCCATGTCATTTGCTCCACCCCGCTTTCGTCCCCTCCCCATAGCTAAATGGAAATGTTGACTACATGGGTTGGATAAGCTTTTGTCTTCTTCTTTTTTTGATTTTTTTAAAATAGTTTTAAGTTTATGTTTTGCGCTTTTGTTTGTTTTTAGATTGTGTCTCCTCTTGAGAGAGAGAGAGAGAGAGAGAGAGAGGCTTTGGGTTGAGTTGTTAGTCATTGTGAATGTTGAGTAAAAATTGAATATTTTAATTAGTTGGTTGAATTTTTTATTCCAGTTAATTCTTTTGTTAATGAACAATAGGTCATCTAACCAAGAGAGTTATTGTTCATTAGCAAACAATTTTTTGCTAATGAACAATAACTTAGAGAGTCTATTAGAGCAACATTTTGTGGGTTTACTCTCCAAATTAAAGAGGATTTTGGGTTTAGAGAGTTTTTTAGAGATGTTCTAACATAGGCTAAGTATACCTTTAATAATTTCATTTCTTGTGAAAATCTTTTATACGTAGCAAGATTGGTGAAACTCCCATCTAGACTAATGCACGACTCACTCCTCCATGACAGTGAACTACTCCATAATGCCACATTGTATCAAGACTCAAGAGTAGTTAGATGTCTTACTATTAGTTGATATCAAGATCGAGTGTGGTATTGCACCTGGCGCAATTATGAATTACCCCCTCTCTACTCACAAAAACTTTTTACCATTTTCACTTTTTTACTTGCTCATTTTTTTATTCAATGGTTGAAACTAAAAATTACTTTTTTAAACTCTCAATCGTAGCCATTGGAGACTTAATATCTCCAATGTTGTTCATCATGTCAATCAATTGTCAACCCCTTATTCCACACTTTGTACAAGAGTCCTAAAAAACATATAAAAATAAAATGTTAAATATATACCACCTTTATTTATTTTCACATGGGCAACATGTCAGCCACCCACCCTAATTCCCTAGGGTAGGCAATATCTCTTGCCCTTGTTCATTGTTCACCTTGTTAGCAATCCCCACCCTATTTATTAAAAGTACAAATTTAGTCACCCAAGTTAATGCCTTGTCTCCTGCAGTCTCTCCCCTTTCCACTATATTCTCATTGTACCTATATTCCCATTATAAGAGCGGATAGAAATGAAGAAGCACTGAGAGATAGAACAAAGGGAGATATATGTATTCAGTATTGGAAATAATATGACGTAGTTGATGATCACTAGAAAATAAGTAATTCAAGTATAATCTTACTCTCATATTTCCTTCATTTTACCCAAAAAAAAAAAACAAACAAAGCTTTGTTGATGAAGAGTAAATAAATTTATTGAGGTGTTGTGCATAGATTAAAAAAGAAAAATGGAAAAATTGTTGAGGCTAACGCAGGGGGGGCTTTGGTTGAGTTTAGCGATTTTTTTGCTAAAATGAGGTTTTGTTAAGGCTGATGCCAGTGCCCAACGTCTCTTTCAATCTCCCCACCAGAGCTCTCAAACCAGTTCAGGAGAGTTACAGAAGCTTGCTTTTGCTGCTCTGTACAAGAGGGTCAGTGCTCTCATCTTCTCTTTCAAGCCATGGTTTGGGTTTCTCAAGGGAAGACTCAATTGGGTATCTTCGTAACTAGCTTTAGTCCTGGTTCTCTGCTCTGGGCTTGGCTTGGCTCATTTTTGCCCCTGGTTGATGATCTGGGACCTTGTTGAGAAAAGCATTCTATGATTTTCTTTTACTCTCACCATCCAAACATGCCCAGGAAAAAAAAATAATTAAATTTTTTTTTAAATTGGAGAAAGACAAAGAGCCTGATGTATCATGTATGCATGTACTTGCGAATATTAAATAGCTAAAAATAGAAGAAAAAAAATTATCAATTTAAGCTAATAAGCATATTTAATAAGAATATTGAGATTGATGCGACTGCTTTAAGTTACAAATAAGTCTCATTCTAATGCAATTATCAACAAAAAAAAAATCATATTCTTGTTCTATTGCCATATAATGGATCCAGCAGTTTCCTTGCACAATGCAGCAAGCAAAGAAGGTTTCAACATCAAAATGACTGCCACACCAACCATTAAAATATGCTGAGTCTATAAACACAACTTTTGTGTCACAACTCAGATGTGGTCAACTGAGTGACGTAGAAAAAAATAATAAGAAGAAAAGTGATTGTTCCATGTTAAAGCTTGTCTATCACTCACAGTCAAGTACATCAAAATTGTGAGGAACCACTAAAATACTCCACTGGCTTTTGGAAGTTAATCTTTCGACTAAAGAACATAGAGGTTAAAATATTCCACTGGCTTTTGTAAGTTAATCTCTCGACTAAAGAACATCTTAGAGGTGTCTCTTTCACCTTTTTGGGTGGATTAGAAGCGAGGTTGTGTGCGCATTACTCTCAAACACAGGCAGAAAGAATGTAAAAGGTAGTCACTACAAGGGAAGAATGCACCATGATAAATACTGCCCAGCACGCAATTGTTAAAACTATGCACCAGATGAGTATAGTAGATTACAAAAACCTTAGAAATCAACATGACAACAACTTATAGGAGCTTATAACTTAACAGACCTAAATCTAAACTCACGTTCAGTACAGGGAAATGGGGGAAAGATATGGAAATGGAAGGAAATCAAGAGAACAAAATAATTTAGAGCGACCTGGGCCACAGGACACCTCATGCTTCTGCCGAGCAAGATGGCAAATCACTACTCTGGCCAAATATGTCAGAAATTCCATTCCAGTTCTTTTTTTCTCTTGCTTCCCAGTATCCACCCATATACTGATAACAACCATCCTCATCCTTCTGAAACCATCTTGGCTGCCACCCTCTCTCCTGCAACTTCCTTGCCTGTATCACAAAATAAAAAGGACCTGCTCAAGGTGCTTGTTTCATGATGAAAGAAATGGAAGGACTTAATGTTTAATGAATTCCACTCATCAGCATGAACCTCAGAAGTTCATTCCCTGATAATCAGAACTGCAGAATATGGTCATTTTCTACCAAAATGCAGTCAAACAGTGGACACCCAAAGTCCACACTTTAGGTTCAAATGCTTATTTTTCTTACGTTATTTAGGCTACTGCAGAACACATTATCATAACTAATGATCAAAGAACATCAAAATATTACAAGTTCACTCTAGTAGCCAATTATTATAAAAATTATGATTGGCTAAAGAATTTTGAAAATATCTGTAAGTATTGAGGGACGGGAAGAAATCCACAACTAGTAAATACACATACCCCCCGACACATACAGCAGAGGATGTAAAGGTGAATACCTGTCTCTGCAACTGCTCGAGTCTTAATTTCTCCGCATTTCCCAATTCATATTCTCCATTCTCTAGATGTCTTTGATCTGGCCTCAGCCTTGAGTCAGTTGGAGGCAATTTCTCTGATAAGCCAGGTGTCAGTTCATTTAAGGTTATTGCAAAAGGAGAGAGATTGTATCTTGTCTTGGTAACATATTTATCCCTTTCCCACAGCAGCACAGCTTCTGTCATTGGATCATACCCCTTAGGCTTTGTAGTTGGGTCTCCCAGCACATAATACATTGCCTCGTCCCACTTCCCGACCAACATAGCTACCTTCTCTCCAGTACTGTTGTCTTGCACAAATCCATGGACCTGAAATTTTATAAAAGAAATTGATTGATGCTCACCAGTAATTAGCAGAGAAAAGTAAATGAAAAGTCAATTATACTTTTCCCTTTTTATGACTATGAAATTTGGTAAGCACAGTTCATGCATACAGGACAGTTTTCTGAATGACAACTTAGCCTTTTTCCTTCCAGCAAGAAGAGTGCAGGGGGTGTTGTGTGGAAGGGTAGCACTAAATTTCCTGTCATGTTATGAAGGTGCAAGCATGTACAATTTTTCTCCCTTGGCCTTCAGTGATATAAAAGTTTTCATATGACTTGCCTATAATGATACTTTATGGATTAAAGCAATTAGGGTAAAATCACCAATCTCCTCCATTTCCCTTTTATGTGATACACAGAAGTAGAACACCCATTACAAAGATAAAAACTCTGAAAGGATCAAAAACAAAGTACTGTGAAGAAACAATGGGAACAAATGTTGTTTACCAGTACTGCTTGTAAGAGCATTCGCAGCAGTGTAGCAATAAAGCTATATTGCTAAAATTTTGCTCCACAAACACAAAAAACACCTCTGCAGCAGTGGAGCTAAATCTAAAAATTTTAGCTCCATTGCTACCGTGCACATCTATTTATAGATGTGCCCTGTTCATGAGAGCTAAAAATAAATACATTATTTTATTCCGTCTTTTTATTAAAAAAATTCCACTTGCTCTCTCATTCACTCTCACTGTGCCTCTCTCTCTCTCTCTCTCTCTCTCTCTCACATCTCTGAACTTCATCTCTCTCAATCTCACTCTCTCAGCTCCGGTATCTCTCTCAACTCACTCCGGTATCTCAGTCACTCTCACCATTCCTCCACAGACCCTTCTTTCTCAGAGACCCATCGCCGATCTGCACGAGCCCAGCCGCCACAGACCCATCGCTGTCGACCCACGTTCGGCCGCCGACCTGACCCATTTCGGCCTCTCCTCTATTTTTGGCGTTTCGGTTTTGTGTTTCGGGCTGTGCTTGTGTTTCAGGTTGTGCTTGTGTTTCGGGCTGTGCTTGTGTTTCGGATTTGTGTTTCGGGCTGGGTTTGTGTTTCCGGCTGTGATTTTTCTGCTTTCTTTTTTTTTCTTCTTCAATGGTTTTGATGGGCATGGCAGAGTTGTGGTTGTGCAGTGATTTTTATGAGTTTGATAGTGGTTGTTGTTGTGTGTTGGTGGTTGAATGAAATATTATTTTATTATAGTGTTTATATTATTTTATTGTGTTAAAAGCTAAAATAGATCCACTGTTATAGCATGTATGTTGGTAAAATAGATAAAGTAACTTTTTGTGTAGCTAAATAGCTAAAATTTTAGATGCACTGCTGCGAATGCTCTAAGGTAGTTTTTAAGCTTTGAATTGTGTAATTGTTCCAACATGCTTGAAAAACAGATCTCTTATAACGTGTCTATAAAATGGAAAGAGTAAAGGGTGCCTGATATTATGTCTTTTACCTGATGTGGATTTCGGTCTATGATAGACTGCTCCTTGAACTTGAGCTTGCATGAGTAATTGCCACTGCCCTTGATGCGCATGGTGCCATAATGGTCACAATAGATTTTACCTAGGATGATATTGTATATAGAAGTGGTAACCTTGCTCCACTGAAATGTCTCTCCATCCTCAAACTGCAGAGTAAGGACACCTACAGGATCCAGCTGAATAGAACGTCCCCAAAACTTCCCTTTAAGATTGGAATCAGCCCAGAATTTCCAGCCCCTTCCTTCACAGTGACAAGCAACAATCATTGGGTGGTGACTCACCTGAGTGGAAGCTGCTTGTTAGACAACAATTAGTGTTTTACAAAACATGTGCATCCACTGTAACACTGAAAATGAGGCAAGGCAGACATGATTTCAAACTAATCTTTCCAATGTTCTCCATGGTTCATAGGTAATTAAGACTATTAATGGTCAAAAACTTTAAAGAAAAACAAGTTAGAAAGAAGAGAGAAACATTACTTTTTCAGAGAAAAAACGGACTCCTTTATCTGGATAATCTGCCTCATATGTCTCCCCTAGGAGAGGATTGAAGGGCTTGCACTGCCGACCTTGTGTAGATGAATAACCAGATACAGCAAAAGCTGCAATGTTTAAGATTCTCATCAAGTCATTTCCCTGCAACACAAAAAATTCATAACTTAAGTCATGAGTCTCACAATTATATCAAACCAGTTATGAAATAAGGAACACAAGAACCATTATAAATTATTGAGAAACCACTCATGAACAAATCTAGAAGAAGATAATTTATGATAAGAATGGAAACATGAAAAAGAAAGTTTCCCAGCAGCTTCAGCTCACAATTAATGCTCTACGAGGATTAAAGAGTATGAATGATAACAAATGAGAAAAGATATCAATTTCCCATCATGTGTGTTTGGTAGAAGGGAAGGAATTATTTTTTATTGGGAAGTTACATGCATGCCTAATGGGTCTTGAACCCATGACCTTACCCTCTCCCTAGAACTTATAAGGGGAGGAGGTGCTAGTTGAGCTAGAGCTCATTGGCTAGAAGGGGTGGAAAAACTGGAACATGGAACATAAGGTTGAGAAGAAGGGAAAGATGTTGTAATTTGTACCAATATAGTGTTATAACCTTATTATAACAGATGTAATGTTTGTTCCATTGCTTGAAATTAACACTTGAATTTCACTTATAGAGCACTACAATGATATATTCATAAATAATACTAATAGAGTTAAAATATGGTTTTATTTTCATATTTAATAAAACCATGATATAAAAAAGTTGTCATGTGATGTGATAAGGTCAATGTAAGGGTACTCTTCCAGATAAATCGGTATAAGGTAAACCCATGAATTTTGGGAAAATAGTAATTTTTTGTCACCCCATTCTCATTCCTATTTTTCTCTTCATGTTAGACAGGTAAGAAGTTGTGGGCCAAGGTGGAAAACACACCCTCCACACACGCTTCCTTCCTGTTTCCTTTCATACCAAAGGGTTGAAAACAGCAATCAACACAAACAAATAAATAGTATAAAAATAAAAAATAAAAAAAAAAAACAGTAAATCTCAACTCTTGTCTTTTTAGATTTCATTTTCTATTTTTAATTTTGACATTACATTCTTCATTAAATCCAACTTTCTTGAAACAATTCACAAACTTGGAAAACCCCAAAAGGCTTAGGTTGGTGAGGGGAGAATGTATTGCCTTCAGAGAAAACTCTCTGCCGTGTCTTACTATGAGCTGTCAGCAGCCTTTGCACTATGTGCTGCCCTCCTTTACTATATCTTCTCTTATAATGTTGAAATTTATTGTAATGTTTGTCTATATCATATCTTATAAATTACATTAAGCTAGTCACATCAATTTTATAACAAAAGATGTAGGCATCTATACCTACCATATCATCTTGAACCAGAACTCTCCAACTAGATGAACCATAAGTAGCACCAAAGCCCATATAGAAATAGAAATAATGTTTGAGCCTAATCAGCCCAATCAGGAAGTGCAGTTTAGGCTAAATTAAAAACTTTGTACTAATTCCTTTTCCTAATTTAAACATGGAGAACAGACCTTCTGGCTAGTAGGAAAGGCTGTACCTCTCCCCAGTAGGAAGTGAAGGGGTTCAAGTCCTTGGATCCCCACAGCAGCAACTACGGGTAAAAAGAGATTGTGACCTATGAGCCAAGGCTTAGCTTAAAACACTAATCTCAACCTTCCCAACGCCCCCCCTCCCTCCCCGAAACAAAAAAGTGCATCTGGAAATTTTTACAGTGGGCAAACTCTACTCAAGATTCCTAAGTAAGAAATAAATAAACTAAGGCCAGCATCTCAACTACCTGGAATATAAATGTAACTAGGACATCATGCTTTAAATCTGCTTTGCGACAAAAGAAAGCACAGCTGAAGACCTGACCTGCTTTCCCCATTCCAGTGCTCGATCAACCAAGTATGAATACTCCAGATCTTCAAAGCACTTTTGCAAAGAAGACAGTGGTTCATTAAAATAAACCGGAAGACAAACTCCAGAGAGGTCCTTTCCAATATTATCCTTGATAATCGACCACAAGCCAACGGGCTTCTCTTTCTCCTTTGGTTCTGGCAAATTATCCCTTCTTTTGACATATGGATATTCAACAGCCCTTATCTCCTTCTCAAATCCACGCAAATGATCAGACAAGAAAGAATCTCTATCATATATTCCATTTCCCAGAGAATCCCTACTACGATGTGAAGCACTTCGTAAGAAATCTGAAGACAAAAAATCATTTGTATCAAAATATGTTCCATCATCTTCATCTGTCTCAACGTCTGCTCCATCTTGACTCTCATTATCTGCACAAGAGTCTGATGCGCTGCCCTCTGACATGACAGAATAGAAATCTGTAACATGAAGATCAGAAAATGAGTAGATTGTATATTACTTACCAAAAGAAGAGAAGGAGTAGATTGTAAAACTGTATATACATACGTGCATATGTGAAACTATGGGAATGAAAATTTTTGAATAATCTCACTGAGTTCCCTTCTTGTAGAAAAGGAAACATAAAAGACTGGTTTGATGGCCTAAGAACATACCAATGAATCCCAACCTTAAGAAAATGAAATACATAAGGTAACACTTTTAACCCTATATTTGGATGGAGAGATATGGGGTATAGAAGAGAAGAGTGGCCAGAGTATATACTTGTCAAAGAAAAAAGAGCCTAGAGTATAGAAAAAATGTACCAGGCATGTTTAAAAGCTAGGACAGCAGTTTATGTAAACCGAGCTCTCTGATGTTTCATTGGACAATTTGAACATATCGTGCTCCAGTTCAATGATTTATGTTAAGTGACTATTAAGAAAGATTTCTAAGATCTAAGAGCATCATGTAGTTAAACCAATAAGCTCTATCTCAAATGGCATTTCCTCTTTCCACAATAATGGGTCTTGGGTTCAAGACCCAGTGGATGCATGTGCCAGTTAGCAATAATAAAAATAACAGCATCATGTAGTTTACTTGAAGCACTTCAGATGCAGATTAATGTAAATGATCAGTAACTTGACTTGTTCTGCATGTAATACCCGGAATGTCAATGCATTCATATTCTATGAGAGATAGACTGCTTAACGAACTTTTTTTCATATTAGGTCAGACCAGGTTTAAGAAATATGAATTTATCAAAATGCTATGACCATAGAAAGCATAACTAACCACTAAATCTTCTGTTCCCTTGTCCACAATATGATTCACGTTCTTTTGTTTCATCCACTACAGTGGTTTCCAGCTCTATTTTCTCAGTCTGCAAAACAAATTTTGAAGAGAAATTATTCCTTGAACTAGGAATTTTTGTCAGAATCTATTCATACAATAGTATAATTAACATAACATGAAAAGTTGAAACAGAAAATATCCACTGAAGAAAGTAACTGTGCGGTCAGGGGCAGAGCAGGGATTTCGTGATTAGAGAAAAATTTTTACTAAGACCACTGAAATTGACAATAAAAGAGATAGTAAAATGAAAATAAAATATTATAAACCAAGTGACAAACTAAGATTTTATAGAACAAAAACATTATAGTATGATTTAAAATAAATAATTATTATGATTTTTTTTATTAAAAAAAAAACTAATTTTAAATTCTTGAAACTTTTAGTTATAGATTTTTCATTGGAGTAGTATTTTAAATTTATTTAAACTTTGATAAGAATTTCAGATAGAGTAAATTATCTTAATAATTGGTGAATCACATGGCTGAAGCAATATGATATTCAAGACTTACTTTGAGCCACTTGGTGCAATCACAATGTGTAGGATACAACTTCTATCATATGGTACTATTTTTTTTTTTTAGGGGATAAGTATATAGTACTAGAATTATGCATGTAGGATGCATAGATTGTAAAATTTTCATAATTAACATCAAAATTTTACAATCTATGCATCTATCAAAATTTTCATAATTAACATCACTTATCAAAAAAAAAAAAATCATAATTAATATCAAAGAAAACATTTCAATGATATAATTTAAATCGAAACAATAAAATAAAAGAAAAATAGTAATAAAAAAGGAACAAAAAATTATTTTAAGTTATGTGGGGGAAAACAGAGTACAGGATCAAGTTTTTATTAAAGTAAAAATAGACAAAATTTAGCTACAAAATTGGTTGTAGACTTAAGCTACAACCTTACTTAACATATTTTTATTGGATTTGAATTTTGACAAATCCATTGTTAGATTACATCTTCTTATATCCCCCATACTTGCAAACAATTTTAAAAAATTAAAGATCAATAGCTATTTCATCGATAAATTGTTTAAATTGCAAGTTTTTGTCATTTAAAATTATGCATAAAATATAAGCTTATAGATATATAGTAAATAACATCCGATTGACGCAAAATTTATCATGTATATTAAGAATGTAAAGAACATGCAATTCAACAATTAAATTTTCAAAATATGTAATAATGTTTATTTTATTGAGTAAAACTATAGTCTTATGCTATAACTAATTTTGTAGCTAAAATTACAATAGATTATTAAAATTACAACAGATTATTAAAATAATTTAAATAGATAATGAAACCCATTTTGAATTTTTTTTAAACTTTTGGTAATTGAATTTTAATCAGAACAGTATTTAAAATTTCTTAACACCTTGGTGATAGAGTTTTGTGAAGAGAAAACTATGTTAATAATTTTTTATGTACTTACAGTACTTCATAATGGCAAAAGCACATTGTATGATGCATAGTACTTATGCTGAACCATAAGACCCAACTTTTATTATTGAAACAAAAAATCATGGTAGATTATTAAAATGATATAAAAAAAAATTATAAATATTCTTTTAAATTTCTAAAAACTTTTGGTAATATAATTTTAATCAAAGTACTATTTTGAGATTTCCAAAAATTTGGGATTAGAGTTTCACTTACAGCAAACAATATTAATAATTTTAATGTATTTATAATGCACCATGGCATAAGGAGAGGCCACCCACTTGGAGCAACACAGCTATAGGACAACTTTTATTATATACCATGTGATATGATTTACTCATAGACAGCTGCAAATATTTGGTAGTCACAATATAAGAAACTTGCAAATGCCAATACTAGCTCTGATTAAATTATTAGTAGTTGAATTTTAAATCATTAAAAGCCCCAATGTAATAAAAACAAAGAGAGCTAAAAAGCTTGTGGATAAGATTCTTGGGGTTTTGAAGTTGCTGCATCAATTACCTTATATTTACATCAAACACCAAAACCTGCTTTAGTGTGATTGCCAAACAAGTCACCAATAAAAATTAAGACATATATCGTCTTAAGCCAAAAATAAGATAGATTACCATGACAAAGTTCAAAAAATAAACAGGAGCCACCCAGCTCAATTCTCAAGCAACCACAGTATGATTTTAAAGATTGTTTTAGCAGGGTATAATGCACCAAGAAGGAGAATGGAAGCAAGACAAATACCTCCAATTGTCTCAATGTTTCCAACAACATAGCATGTTTGTAATGAAGAGTCTTCAACTTGTTTTGCAACTCAGAGACTTCTAAGAGCATGACTGATTCGCAGTCTTTGATGGCTGCCTCACCAATGCCTTCCTGTAATAACCGTAATCGAAGCTTCTCTGTCGAAACAACTACATCTTCAGCAGGTGCAAAATCATTGCTACTCAACACTCTAGGGAATAGCTCTTTAGCAGCCAGCAGTGACTCAATCCAGGCAGATCTGTCCTCCCTAGATACACAGCGTAAGTGGAGAGTTTTTGTCCCTGTAAATATGGAGAGCCTTTTATCGTCTGATTTGCTTGCACGAATCGAAGAAACCTGTAAGGCATACATCTGGAAATTTCAGCAACCACTAAAACAAAGGAAACTACAGGAGATAGAGATCACAAGCATACACTTAAATGTACATATTCACACCCAAAACAAAAAGGTGAGGAAGTATGAAAACGTATCTGTATCATGAGCATATGGGTGAAAACATCCAACTTTAATTCTAAAATACAGATTGGGTCTATACGCAGAGCTTGTCTATAGGAGGGCCTTAGGCAAGACACCATAATCAAACCAAACTTTCATAGATCACATTTATTTGATCAAGGAAGTAGAAAGTGCACTACTGAGATATCTTTTCCTTCGGCATAGCTTCTTTCCCCATACCACATTTCAGACATCCATATAAACTAGATTTACTGTTTGCAATAGCTAGGATGCATGTATAAGCTCTTAAAGGGGTTGAATATACCACCAAAACATTTTCCCTACGTAGGGTTTCTTAATCAGAATTGCACATGTTTGGAAATGCATTTCAATTTCAAAAACAAACAATTTTTTATGATGACACGGACCCTCACCAAGGCAGGGCCCTTTGTACCCAACCCTAGGGAGTAAACCACAGATACACGACCCCACCCACCAGAACCAGGTATTACCCACCAGAACCAGGTATTACGTAATCCACAGGAACTCATAGTGGGGATTTGAACCTAGGATGTCTGAGTCTATAACTCGTCCGAAGTCTCCCACCACTAGAATGCACCCTTAAGAGTAATAATTTGAATACAGAGAAAGGAAAGCTAGTCACTTGTGCATCAATGTGCATGCATTGTAGTCACTACTCACTATAGTAGGCTATCTTCACTGCAGTTAATACGCTTCATTGTAATCAAAAGAATGCTCTTTCTCCACTCGAGGGTTTTTCCCAAATTTATATTAATTTTTTTTTTCCAGCTTTCCACTTGCTTTAACAGTTTCTAGAAATAAGCTGCTTTTGTGTGTGCATGTAGCGGGTTAACTTTCTCTGCCAATTTCTTTACAAACAATTTGATCACTGCAAATTTTGGGCTTCTGCTGCAATACCTATGCTGAATAAAATTGCATTAAGGTTAACAATTGAACGAACTTTCAAGTTTATTCATTTCCAAACCCTCTAAATTATGCATACGAACAAGCTGGTCAAACTAAAACAGTAACAAGATACCAAGCTCCGCACCCATCAAAACAAACGGCCAAATATACACAAAACCAAAAATACAAAAATACCAAAAAAAAAAAAGTACGGACCAGTTAGACACATACTTTACGTTTGCTCCAAAAAAACAAACCGTATCATCATATTTAAATAATTTTATTAAAAATAAAAAATAAAAAGCAAACCTTCAAATGCACTTCGCCGAAAGGCTTGCATTGCTTAACGGAGCTACCGAAGCGGTTGCTGCTATTGCTACTCCAATTGGCTTTCCTCATATACCTGATCGAGTCCTCGCCGATCACTCTGACTCCTTTCTCTCTCGCCGGACTCGTCAAGATCTTGTCCGGACCGTGAATCTTGTAGTACGAAAGCACGCCGTCTTCGAGCACGAACCACCTCCCTCTCCATCCTTTCCCATAGTTCACCCACTTGTACACAATCCCAGCCACACTGCCGCCGCAGCAGCCACCATTGCTGCTGCCGCCGGCGCTATACACCACCGAATCCGCGATCGCGTCTTCGCCGTCGTGGTTCGCCGATGCCGCCGCGGCGGAAGCAGCCGAAGCCGATACTCTGTCCGATTCGGTACCGGCCGACGAGACCTGCGCCGAGGGGCACGGTTTCACGGCCTTCACCGACGAATCAAGCCCTAACTGATACTGACCGCCCGATTTCGCCGCCAAAGGCGTGGCTCGGTCCTTCTCGATCGAAACCGGAGCAATGCAGCACAGCGGATTCATCTCAACTCAATCGCTCAAAAAACAAAGAAAAACGCTACCGCAAATTCCACTGCATATATATCATCGATCAGTGATCATAGACAGTGATGATGAGTGCAAAGCGAAACGGAATGCTCCGATTTGAGGAGGGTCGGGTAATGTGGGACCCGATCGGAGCTAGAAACAGAGAGAGAGAGAGAGAGAAAAACGAAACGTATCGGAAATGACATAAAGAGAGAGAGAGAGAGAGAGTGTGTGTGTCTGAAAAGGACGAAACGGGAGTTGAGAAGTGAGAGAGGAAAAGTGGAGGAGAGAGATTATGGGTAGTTATAAAGGAGATTTGAAGTGAGAGTGAGAGAGGTGAGGGGAGCACAGCACAGCACACAGATCCCATTTAAGGCAGTGGTTCAGTAAATTTAGTACTGGGCACAGAGTGAAGCGTGGCCTCTGCCTTGGTGCATTTAATTATTTTGTTGCATTAATTTATAGATTAAAAAAAAAAGGACTAGTAGTTGTGTTTCAACTTTCAAGTTTCAACTGTTAACAAAACAATGCATGGGTTTGGTGCTCAGGTTTTGTTTTTTAGTTGAAAAATTGGTGAGTTAAGTTATGAAGCTCTCTTGCTAAGTCAAGTTAGTGTAGTCACTTACAGTAGTTCAATTAGTAAAAAATTTTATTATTGAATAAAAATTTTAAAACTTAATTTTAGTCTACATCAAAAATTGATTAGTGTCTTAATCTAATGATAAAGAGTTATTATTAAAAACAAATATCATAAATTAAAAACTCTCTCAAAAAAAATATGGTGGAATGTGAGTAATTTTCTTCATTTACTTTCAATCAACCGAATTATCGATGAGAAATTTGTTAAGAAAAAGTTAGTTTCAATGGTATATATTTTTACAAACCTCGCATCCACTTATCTGTCAAGTTGAGATTATCCAAAATTATCATTAAAGCAGTAAACTTTATTATCCAATTAATGAAATATTGCAAACTTTTATTAATTCTCATTTGAGCTCATTATTGATATTATTTTTTTTTTCATATATTAATCACGTCAATTATTTGTAAACAAATATTATAAAATAGTTTTTAGCTTCAGCATTTTTTATTTTAGTTTTTTTTTTTTTAAAGAGAGTTTACTTGTGAATTTTTAGTACTAAAATATTGGGGTTTGCGAAGGGAGGGATTGGAAAATAGCATTTTTCTTTTTTTAGTTTTTTTTTTTAGAGAGTTTATTAGTGTTTTTTTAATACTAAAATACTGGGGATTGGGAAGGGATGGATTGGAAAATAGGAATAGAAAAAGGTATTAAGTACTTGTTACCAAAAAAAAAAAAAAAAAGGTATTAAGTATAGTAAATTAGTAATAAAGGTAATAGATAGGTATAGGATATTTAGTGGGGGGAGAGAAGGAGACAGCTAACGTGGGCAATTGGGGAGTGATTGGTTGCGGGTGCAAATGTGTTCGTTGGGTGAGGGGAAATCTCTTTTTCTTTGGGCCATTCCCAGGGGGTTTAGTGTTTGGGATATTTTGAAATGACACTTTTGCCATTTCATGTCGATACTTTGATACCATTGCTTGTGGGCGTTTGACTTGAGGGAGTTTTGGGGATTTGAGGACGAAATGGCTAAATAACCATAAAATCCTAACAATATAATTAGTTGTCAACGTTTTCAAATTATTTTTTTTTTTAGCACCTCGAGTCTCAGAAAATCGAGTTATGCGCTCATACCTCGAGTCTTTGATGCTCGATTTTTATAGTTTGACCTGGCCTAGTTCCACGTGGCATCCCACGTGGAACTCGAGTCTCTGAGACTCGAGGTCCAAATCAAAAAAATTTGAAAATATTTTAAGTATGCAACTCTCTCGTCTACAAACCAAAATACCAAAAAAAAAAAAAAACAAATCAGATCACAGAGGGAGAGAAAGAGTCTAGAAAAAGATGCTCAAATACCATATATATGTGTTCATCAGAAGGAAAAAAAAAAAAAAAGAGAAACCCAAAAAAAAAGCTCCAGGCCGGCAAGTCCCAGGCCGGCGCGACCGGCGCCGCAGTGCGGCCAGGGTCGCGCGCGACCCAGGGCTGCGCGGCCCGAGTCGCGCAGGTCGCGCGACCCAGGGGTCGCACGGCCTGCGCGACCCAGGGCCGCGCAGGTCGCGCGACCCAGGGCCGCGCAGGTCGCGCGACCCAGGGCCGCGCAGGTCGCGCGACCCAGGGCCGCGCAGGTCGCGCGACCCAGGGCCGCGCAGGTCGCGCGACCCAGGGCGCGCAGGTCGCGCGACCCAGGCCGCGCAGGTCGCGCGACCCAGGGCCGCGCAGGTCGCGCGACCCAGGGCCGCGCAGGTCGCGCGACCCAGGGCCGCGCAGTCGCGCGACCCAGGGCCGCGCAGGTCGCGCGACCCAGGGCCGCGCAGGCCGTGCGACCCCTGGGTCGCGCCTGTTTCTGGGTTTTTTTTTTTTTTTTTTTTTTCTTCTGGCTTTCGGCTTGTTTCTTCTTCTGCGGGTTTTTTTTTTCTTCATGCTGTGATTTATTTCTGGGTGGGTGTGGTTTTAAATATTATCTTAGACCTCGAGTCTCTGAGACTCGAGTTCCACGTGGGATGCCACGTGGAACTAGGCCAGGTCAAACTATAAAAATCGAGCATCAAAGACTCGAGGTATGAGCGCATAACTCGATTTTCAGAGACTCGAGGTGCTAAAAAAAAAAATAGTTTGAAAACGTTGACAACTAATTATATTGTTAGGATTTTATGGTTATTTAGCCATTTCGTCCGGGATTTGAACGTAGATGGTGATGAAACTTGAAAGTGGAATTGGATTTTTTAGCGAACAAAAAGATTTGCGTGGATATTTTTGTTTTAGATGGGAAATGGAGATCAATTGGCGGTGAAGGTTCTGGAAGGGGTACCAGGTGTGTGGGGATGTCTAGTGTGTGCTGTAACTTCATCATTGACAGTGGAGGTTCGGCCATTTGGGACTCTGATTAATTGGATTTGGTTATTGATCGGTTCCATCTCACCGTTGATTAGTTGACTTCATGACTCGGCTTGCTGTCCTGTCACCCTCGCTGCTGAGGTGTAAACCAATTAACTCAGTTTGGGGAGCGGACGTATGAAGCATTTAGTACAAAAAGTACACATTTAAATTTAGGTTATTTATGCATAGAAATCATGGTTTTGGAAACTGAACTAGACCAGACTGGCCGGTGTAATTGGTTGAACTGGGCACCAAAGGTCAGTTCGCAGGGACAAAGCCACATAGTGGCTTAGGGGGCCCCGACCCTTGCAAAAAAAAAATTTCATTAGAGTAGATAGGAAAAAAAAAAATTGAGCCCTCCAAATATTGGATAGCCGGCTCCCATGCCCAATTCTCAACTATTCTCCCAAGTTCAGCTCAAATATTCTTCCAATCCCAGTTTTAGTTTTAGGCTTTATCACCTTATATACTCCAAATAAAACAAGCTAGTCTACTCAAGTTCAAACACTAAAAACAAAACTTCACTTTCTCTTCATCTCAAAAAATCCACCCACTGACCCACGGAATCCCTTTCTTTACTTCTTATTCTTTTGTTTTGTCTTCTTTGATACACTTTCATTTGCACTGGTACTGTTGCCTGCCTACCAGCCCCTAAAACTCCAGTCCTTTGTACTCACAGTTTGAAAAAAAAAAATTTGACCAATTTTTTCTTTCTTCATCAGTTTTAGTTTTGAAACTTGGTGACTACTTGGTGACTGGTGAGTTTTCTTCTCTTTCTTAAGCATTAGACATTCATCTCTTTTTAATATCTTTTTTTTTTTTTTTCTCAACTATCTACACCTAAATATTCACATGCTCTTTATATTTTCATAAATTTTTAGAGAAATACATGATTGAAGGCATGGGGAGATTGTTTGTGATGAGTCTTGAAGGGAAGATCTAAAGATGGAGGCAGTTAGGCAAAGGCAGTAGGCATTGTCACACAGGTGACCCATCTTTGCAATTTGTGAAGACAAAGTTTCTAAGGTAAAATTATTTTGATTTATTACCTATTTTTGATTAGTTAGATATCATTTGGTTGTGGATGTGGTTGTGGGTATTGTTAAATTGTTTGGTTTATGTTGTGTACCAATACTTGTGTGTTTAATTTTTGTTTTTATTTGAGTGGTTATTATTAATTAAAGTTTGTTGAGGTTCAAAATAATTAAATAGCCACAAATAGGCCCAAAAGAGATGGAAAAGACTTTGGGCCCATTTCACACAAAAAAAAAATAATAATAAAGGGTGGGTTCTCACAATAAAGAAAAGGAAGAAGAAAAGAAAGAAAGGGAAAGAAGCCCAAAGGATTCGATCCAGAGGTCCACGAAAAAAAAAGGGCCCAAGAAAACAGATAAAAAAAAAAAGCAAGCCAAAGGAAGCCCAGAAAGAAGAATTGGGTCGGGACGCCCAGAAGCAGCACCAGAGGCATAGGATCCCTGGACGCACGAAGTGAAACTAAAGCAGATTTGAAGAGAAAAGAGACAAAAGGCACGTGGACCTCATGACCCAGGCACACAGTGGAAGTACAAAGCAAAACGCAGGAGCTTTGGTTCCAACCATTTGAAGAAAGAGACATGGAAAAGTACAACTGGGAAAGCTGGAGCAAAAGCCAAAAAGCCTCAGGTCAGCCAACGGGAAAATCTGGAAATGGGAAGCTAGCTGGGAGACTTTCATCCGGTCGCAACAAAAAGAAAGAAACTATGAAGAAAAAGGAAACGACACGATCCTGAAGCAACCAGGCACGGGACAGACTTCAAGGGGCAAAAAGGAGAAATCGTTAGTACCTCGGGAGCCCGAAGCTGTGCTATAAAAGGGGGGAAGGAAAAAGGATAAGGCATTCAATTCTGGATGCTTAGATCATTCGTTAAGGCATTTAAAATCATTTCTCTGAAGTCTCACAAAAATTGTAGAAGAGACTCTGTAAAACTGAAGGGAAAACAGAGGAATTTGTTCCCAGTATCCCAGAGGCAGCCGCTACAGTACACGCTCGGATTCAACGAATTCAAACCTTACAAGTCTTTGAAACTTGAATGGCTATCAAAGTCTGTAATTTTTGAACTCAGTTGAACCTTGCATCATGTCTTAGTGAGCATTGTAATCACAATTAAAAGAAACTAATGAAACACACCTCACTAATTAGAGGATCCCTAACGTTTTCTTTACATTATATTTCACTTATTATGCACTTCCTTTACTGTTAAAATGTCATTCAATATGAATATTCTTTTTTGTTAGCTGTTTGTATTGTAGGAAGTTTATTATGTGCACCAATCAATTCTTAAAACAACCCTTTAGCTGCGGAGAATTGATCCCAGTCCACCAAGAACATCTTACACGGCCCAGGATCCTTGGGCCATAGTGCTAAAGAAAAAAGGCACTCTCACAAAGTTATATTAAAAATGGGTTGTATGTTTAAATTATAGTGGAAATTTTGTTTTTTTTTTAGTATGAACAACATCCATATAACTAAGTAAAAATTTCTAATTAAAATTTTATTTTTTATACTTCTTTTCAGGTTAATTTTTTAGTCATATTCTTAAAGTTAAAAGAATTATGAGCAAACGAAAAATAATTGATGCATTCTTTAAGAAAAAAGATGTTAGCAATTCAGAAATTAGGACACATGTGGTTGTAGAAACAAATGTTGATACTTCAATGCTTGATGAATACCCTGACCTCTCTAAATGTTCAAGAATTCAATCTGAAGAGATAGATCGTGATCCAGGATCACGTAAACAAATATGTGAACTCCCTATCAACAAACAAGATGAAATCCAACGAGCTTATCTCAAAGAAGGTTCGTATCAACCTAAAAATATAGACTATCCATACAACGATGATACTCATCGTCGTCGATTTCAACTTTCATGGTTTGAATCGGCCCCCATGTAAAAATTCCTAGCTACGCCCCTATCAGTTCGGTCCCAAAAAAGCCCTAAAATCAGGGTAAAATTGGTGAAACCTAGTAAAAACCAAGAACTTGAGGCAAATTTGGTTTTACATCCGGTTTGATTTTTAAAACCATGATCGAAATTAAAATATATAAATTCACCAAATATTTTAATCCAAAATATACAGCATAAGCATTGGTGGTAAAATACCACATCAAACACCAAAAAGAGCCCAACATTAAGGGCCTATTTAGTAAGAAATTTATAGTAATGTTGTTTAAATTTTGTGAAAATACATGTGAATGAAAAAATATGTAGAAATACATATTTTGGTGTTTAAATAACAGTTTTCGTTGTTTAAATACCGTTACCAAACAAGACCTAAGAGCATTCCCAGGATTGCATATGCTAAAATATGCTTTTTTTAGTATTTATAACCCAAAAACCTGCTCCATCAAAGATTGCGTATGCTAAAAAATTTGCAATATTGCTACAATGCGCTCTTATTTTTGAGACCGCACTGTAGCACAATACTATCATTTTTTATTAATTTCTTTCTCTCTCTCTCTTCTATGTTTGTCTCCTTCCCAAGTCTCTTCTCTCTTCTCTCTCACTTCTCCTCTGTCACACCATCTCACCCAAGTTTCTTCCTCTCCCTTTCACCATCTCACCCAAGTTTCTCTTTCTCTCTCGGATCGTGGTGGTGGTGGATCGTGGATCATGGCTAAGATTTGCTCCGATTTGATGGATGTTGTTGGTCTGATTTGGTGGATTTTGGCTGAGATTTGGTTTGATTTCTTCTTTGGAATCTCCAGTAGTGGTTGAGATTTGGTCCGATTTTTGGTTTTGTGGTGTTGTCTTTGAATCTCTGGTCGTGGATGCTGTTGTTTTTCTGGGTTTTGTGATGAATCTGTGGGTTTTCGTTAGTCACCGATTTTGGGTTTTATGGATGCTGTTGTTTTTTGGGTTTTGTGGTGAATATTTGTGGGTCTCCGTGGGTTTTTTTTGCATCTACTAGTAGTTTTTTTTTTTTTTTTTTTTAAGTGGTGGTGGCTGGAATGGATATGGGTTTGCTGGGTTGAAATGAAAGAGTGTGAGTTTGTTGGATAGATAGGTGGGTATAGGTGGTTGGTGTTTTTTTCCGGTGGTGGTGGATGGGGTGGGTATGGGTTTGCTGCGTTGAGAAGGTCAAGTTTACTGGGTTGAGAGTGACAGAGACGAAGAGAGAGAAAGAAATATATTTGAAGAATAAAGAAATAATAAAAAAGAATGTTTAAATGAAGTGGTAAAAAATATAGAATCTTTGATGTTGGGTGTATTGTAAAATGAGTTGTTAAAAGCTAAAATTTTGGGTTTTAAGGTGGTATATGCTCAAAATTTTACTTCCCTTGATGAAAATGCTCTAATGGAGCCAAAACCAAACTTTTTTGGCAATTTGCAATAGTAAATTGTCAAGATTAGCAGTTTACTGTGGTAAGAAGGATAATAAAACTATTATTTTATGTCTTTTGTTGGGTTTTGTGGCAAAGAGGAATTGAGAGGAATTGAGAAAGAAATTAATAAAAAAATGATTAGTGTATTAGTGTTTGGCTTATGGAAAAAAAATAAGAGAGTTGATATACGGTGTGTTGTGAAATTGTGTGTTAAAATAGATAAAGTAATTTTTTGGGATGTTAAATGCTAAAATTTTTAATTCCACTGATGTGGATGCTGAAGAGAGAGAGAGAAAGAGAGAGAGAGAGAGAGATGGACAGAGTAATAATTCATTAACAAAAACCTAGATGCATGAGTTAATCCAAACAAATCTATATACACAAGCAGCAAAGAAAACAGTTTAACTTAGTAACTTCCAACACCTATCTCAAAATCTAGAGAAACACAGCTGCACCAAAGTAGCTACAACAAAAGGCAAAGCATAACTATAAACTATTAAATCAAGGATAACAAAACCTAAGTAAACAAACTCCTTATGAATGACTTAAGGGGGAAAATTTTGAAGCTCTAATGTTAAAATTTTTGCAAGCAAGTCTACATTGTATTTGTTCAAATAATCAGAAATACATAAAGAGAAAGAGACAAGAAAGCTATGAAGAAAAAGAGGGGTTTAGTGAGAGAGAGTATATATATATATATATATCGTTTGACTACATGGCAAGCAAAATTACCCAAGCAAAATTACCCTTATATAATCGAAGGATGAAGAAGAAGAAAAAATTGTATTCCCCAAAGATGAGGCCAAGCCACACACTTTAGGATTTTTATCAACTTAATGAGATTTGTTTTGTCGGTATCTATTGTTCTAAATTTGATTTGTAATTAAAATTAAATACAGTAACAACAATGCCCAATTTGGGGGAAAGGAAATGGACAAAATTAATAGAATGAAATTAATTTTTAAATAATATTTCTTTCATTCCCTTTATTAGCAATTGTGAGAGTGCTTTTTTTCTTAGCACACAGGCCCAAGTAGAGACAAGGATCTCGGGCCCAAATACTTGTTGTTTTGGTAGACTAGGCTTGATTCACCGCAGCTAAATTGGGCTGATTACGAACCAAGTTGTGCGCAAGTCATATAAAACTCCTCAAGATGAAAAATGCAATTCCTCTTAGTACCCTGGGGCGTACTGTCGTGGGATCCCGGGGCGTACTAGGCCTGTAAGAACCCAGCAGCTCTGGTTTTCTGATCTATATGGTCTTTTTCCATGTTTTATTATGCGATAGAGCTTTGTCCTCTCCCTTTACCTCTATGGGTGCTTCATAAAAAAAACACACTATACAATACACATATCTCTAAATAATTGTTAGTTTCTTAGATTAGGATATACATTTTAATACATATACATATATGTAAATGAGTTTCATGAGGATGATTCTGCCACGAGGATCCTGACCCCAATTCTCACAGACTTGGTGCTTTTGCACAAGACTTGTGGATTTGGAACTCAAGTCCGAGTGGCTTTGCTTGAGCTTTGCCTTCCAAGATAGTTAGATGAGAAGGATTTTAGCAAGAAACAGTAAAGGAAGACAATGCAATAAAGAAATGCACGAAATAATTGTTAGAGATCCTCAAATCATTATGAGGTATTTCATTATTTTCTTGATTGTGGATATGCTCACTAAGACGTGATACAAGGTTCAACTAAGTTCAAAAATTACAGACTTTGATAGCTATTCAAGCTTCCAAGACTTGCAAAGTTTGAATTTGTTGAATCCGAGTATGTGCTATAGTGGCTGTCTCTGGGATACCGGGAGCAGTTCCTCTGTTTTTCTTGAGTTTTACAGAGTTTTTCTTAACGATTTTTCTGTGATTTTCTATTGCTGCCTCCTGCCCCTTAATGTTGGCTGCTTCCCCCTTTTTATAGTGTTATTTTAGGGTTTGGATACCATTGATTCTTCCCCCCTTGGCTCCCTGGGTACTAGAGCCTCTGTTATGCCAGCCATTCTGACCGTTGATTCTTTCTCTGTTTCTCATAGTTTTCATCTTTTAGTCATGTTTTCCTAAAAGTCACTTACTGACTTTCCATTTTGGATAGCTGACCTTTACCCTCTCTTCTTTCAAGGCCTTTTGCCTCTTAGACTTAGCTTTTTGGCTGTCCTCCTTGCTGTCAATTTTCCCAAGTGAACAGAATCAATTCCTGCTGGGTTAAAGGTTTTCCCAGCCACTTCCCTTTATAGTTCTTCATTCTGGGTTCCCCGGGGTACCAGTCTTTTGTTCATGAATTGTTACTCTCCAAGCTTTCTGATTCTTTGTTGTACCACTGGGTGCTTGAGAGGGACATATCTGTTCTTCATTTCTTGTATTTCGTGGTACTCATTCTGAGCTGTCTCAATCCCACTTTAACTGCGCACGTCCCGAGGATCCCGAGCCTCTGGTAGCCTCTGGGGATCCCGGCCCAGTTCTTTCACTGGATTTTGCTGGATTTTAATGGTCTTTTTTGCTAGAAATCTGAACATGCATAGGGCCTCAATGTCGATTCTCCTTGCTGCATAAATTGGGCCTTCTTTTGTCAAAACCCATGGTCTTTCCTTACTTTTCATAGAACAAGCTTTCCTGTGAAATTTTGGCCTTCAACAGCAATTTATTTTATTTTTTGAGAAAAGCAATTTAAAATTTTAAATAGAAGAGAATGAACTTTTTCACTCCCTTCTATGGAAGTATATATAGTATAGAGTTGAATAGGTAAGAGTACACATTCTATATATATATATATATATATAAACTAGCTTGCAATCTCATGCTTAAGTGTGATTATATTTAAAAATATATAATTAGATACATAGTTTTTTTTTTCAAAAAAAAAAAATCATAGTTTAATTCCAACATAAGTTAAATAATATTGATAGTTATTTTTATATTTTATTAACTCTTAAATTTTTTTTGTAAGAATACTTTTAATATACAATTAACAAACTCCTCGATTATTGTGATGAGTAGTAAGTACTTTCACCAAAATTAAGAAAATTATTATACTTAAAAATAATAATTCTCCTTAAATGTGGTGTTACCTTTAATATATAAATTAACAAACTTCTCAATTTTTTGAATGAGCAGTAAATATCTTCGCCAAAATTAAGAAATTGAATTGAAACATATCACAAAATTAGAGATCAATTGAAATCCAATTTAGAAATTTAATTGGATTTTCTCTAAGTTTTGAATATGTATATATACTAATGTGTAATTCCATAAATATGCATGGATATAATTAAAAATAATTACAATTATACGGTTTAAATTATATCTTTTTTTAGAATAGATTCAAATTATACAATGTATTAGCTTACACATTTTTTAAACCATACATTTAAAAAAAATATGTAATGGCTTCTCATATATATATATATATATATATATAATTTAATTGGATTTAGACTCTTCGGTTTTTGCACCTAATAATTTACTTGCCGCAAAATTAAAAAATTAGATGGACACATGGCACAAAATTGGACTCCAATTGAAATCTAATTTAAAATTTAATTAGATTTGGACTCTTCAATTTTAATACTCAACTAGCATGTAACTCATGCATACGCGTAGATTCAAAATTAAACACAATTTTTATCATAAAAATATAAAATAATTAGTCAAATTATTTTTAAAAAATAGCATGTAACATATACATACGCATGGATACATTTAAAATAAAACACAATTTTTATCATAAAACTAAAAATAATTAGCCAAATTATTTTTTTAAGTAAATGTAATTAACCATATATTAAAATTCTTACCTAAATCTAATACCACTTATGATAATTTTTTTTTCTAATTTTTAATAAGATAGAACGTGTGGTGATCTTTGTTATGTGGTGATTTTTATAAAGTACAAGTGATTGAGTTTTTTTTTTTTTTTTTTAATTTAAATTATAGTTCACTAATATTAGACTCTTAGAATTTTGCACTCATTGACTCACTTGGCACAAAAATTAAAAATTTTAAGTAAACTCATGACACAAAATTAACCCAAAATTGAATTCTAATTTAAAATCTAATTATTAAAAAAAAAAAAAGCATGTAACACATGCATACTCATGGATACATTTAAAATTAAACACAATTTTATTATAAAAATATAAATAATTAGTCAAATAATTAAAAAAAATTAAATGTAATTATTCACATATTAAAATTCTTTCTTAAATCTAATACTATATATGATCATTTTTTTCTAATTTTTAATAAGATAGAATGTGTGGCGATATTTGTCGTGTGGTGATTTTTATTGAGTATATGTGATTGATTTTTTTTTTTGGTAATTTTATAGTTCATTAATATTAGACTCTTAGTATTTTGCACTTATTAACTCACTTGACACAAAGATTAAAAAACTTAAATGAACATATGGCACAAAATTAGCTCACAATTGAATTTTAATTTAGAATCTAATTGAATTTTCTCTAAATTTTGACTTTAATTATATATATAGATAATTCACTTGGCACAAAATTTTAAAAAACAATTGTAGGGCCACAATTTGTAGCTCACACCCGAAGGATATGGGATATAGGCCCAATGAGCCTAGTATAATAAATTTGTAGAGAGTGGGTGAAAGAGCTGGGCTTTTGGTGGATTAAACAACGGCTAGTAAGGGTTTCAAAGATGAACAAGCATGAAACACACGTAAAACTCGATGAACTGGTTGTCCGAGGAGGTGGATTATAACAATAAACCAATAGAACTGAATGCTAATACAGATTTGAATACTACAGTTGTTCTTTTTTGATTTTTTCTGATCCTTCTCTCATAGGAGGTCTTTTACATTATATAGTTCATTTCAGACCATCCCGGTCATACACTTGTTAATCATCTATGCCTTCACTTGAGTGCATGTCCCATCAGACATCTTCTTTGGCTCTCTGTGAATGGTGGTAGCTGAGACTGTACTGTTCAGGGGTCCTCTTCACATAAATGTAGCCAGAAAAGTTGTTGCAGTGCATTTAATGCGGTGGTAGCAGTTTTTTTTTTTTAGATATTTATGAGCTTCTATCACCTTTGTTCGTGCCTGATATTTATCTTTATCATTAGAAATTCCTGAAAAGTCACCTAAATTGCCCAAATGCAGGTTTGATCGATATTCATCGTATTCGAGAAGGAGTTACTCCTTGGACTATATTCCTCCATTCTTTCCTTATGTGATTCTCAACTTTGGGGCTTCTTCCAATCATTTACTCCTCCTCGGACATGTCTACGTTCTCGGATAAGGCCCAAGACCCAATATATAAATTTGGGCTCTTACCCCCACAACAATAGATATGACATATGGCATAAAATTGAGACTTCAATTGAAATCTAATTGGATTTTCTCTGAGTTTGACTTTTAATACACACACACTAACATGTAACTGTGCAATGCATGGGATTTGTTAAATGTTATTAATATTATTTTTCAAAGAAAATAAAAAGAGATGAAGTGTGTCGAATTGAAATAGTTTAGTATGCGTATTTTTTTCTATAAAAAGATTTAAGTGGTGATTTTTTGCTTTTAATGAGTATTTTATTTCTATTAGTAATAGTAACATGTTATGATTTAAAATAGAGTAGAAATTTTAGGTGTTGTTTGAAAACCCATAAAACTGAGTGTTATCATCCTGTTTTCATAACTCATGATCCAAAACTAGCGGGGCCCATGGAAGAGCAGTTGTTTGGATTTCGTGACTCATATTCCGTGACTCAGTTTTCATCACACAATTCTTTGATTTTTGAGTGATGAGTTATGAAAATTGAAAACACATTTTAGCTGTTTTTAGTTTCCATAACTCTGTTTTTAATGACATTTCCATAAATAACACTACATGGAGGGACCCACTGTCAACTTAGCCGCAACTTTTGACCATCTTTTTATTTATTTTTTAATTTTTTCGCTGGGTTCGGTGCGTGCGTTTCTTCATTTTTTTTTTTTTTTGTGTGGGTATTGAAGAAAAAAAAAGCTACACGGGACAAGTATGGGCCCCATAAATAGTGTGAAAAATATCAAATGATGGCAAATGAGTGATGGTGCCAAACAAGTAAGGTATTTTAAGTGATAAGTGATGAGTGATAAGTGATGGAAATTGAGCGACGAAAAAAAGGAATCCAAATAAGGCCTTAGTAGTTTGGAGACCTGTGCCACTTGAAAGAGGTAAGAGAGGGAGAAATATTAGGTGTTTGTGTTTGATGGGAAGATGGACAAACTTTGTAGATAAGCACGAGAAAGATAAAAAAAAATATCCATTTAGAGATCAACAGGTATGAGAGAGAGAGATAATTTGGAGCTTTTTTAGGGATTGTAGAGTAAAGTTATGGATAAACTTTTCGGATTTTGAACCCAATAACTCACTTAACTAACAAAAAAATTTAGATGGATACATGGTGCAAAATTAATAATCCAATTCCATTTAGGAACAACTTATCTAGATTTTTTGCTAAAAGTGTACTAAATTATACTTGTACTTTAAAAAAGTGGGAAAAAAAAGGTTTTAAAAAACTGTACATAAAAGGAAAAAAAAAAAAAAAAACTAAAAGCTGATTTCAAACACACTCTAAGAATCTAATTGGATTTTCTTTCAACTTTAGCTCTCTCTCTCTCTCTCTCTATATATATATATATATATGAGTTAGGTTAAAATTACATCTGGTGTAAAGAAAAAGGCCAGTATATACAAGAGTAAAGAATTAATTGTTTGCAGCACCTGAGTCCTAATGAATATTTTTGCTTGAACATTTTGTAAAGAAAATGGATGAGGAAAGTAATTGAGTTTTTATTTAGGGAAAGAAAGCGTAGAATTAGGGAGACAGTAGAAACTTATGAGGAATAGCATAGAAAAAGGGATGATATTAATTAGGTAAGTATTTAATGATGTAATGGATAATGATGTTTTCTTTTTAACGGTTTGATCTTTTGGAAATCTACAGCTTAAAAAATGTATAACTGTAAGTAATGTTATACTACTCAATATTTTTTAATTGAATGCAAATTTCAACAAATCAACCATTGAATTATATTATCTTCGTACATTCTCCATATTTGCGAAATTTTAAGATGATTAAATATTAATAGTCATGTCATCAATCAATTGTTTAAATTTGAGTTTTTTGTAGTTAATAATGCGTAAAAAAATGAATTTACGGATTGAATGATAAATAATAACTGATTGACATTTTAAACTACAAAAACTTGAATTTAAACAATTGATTGATGATGTGACTAGTGATATTTAATCATATTCAAATTTTGCAAGCATGGAAAATGTATGAATATAATTTAATCCAATGGTTGATTTATTAAAATTTGCATTCAATTAAAAAATATTGAGTAGTGTAACATTGTTTACAGTTATATCAAGCATAACTTAAATCCAACCTTATATATGTGTGTAATTTTCCCTCAATAACCAGTTTTCTATATACCCAAAATCAAGAGGAATTGAAGGGAAAAGAATATTATGTAATAAAAATTGGATCTAAATTTCCATAATGTCAATTTTACATATACATACGCACATTATGTTAGAAACAAAGGTCATGCAATGAAAATTTTTTCATTATTAGTTTTCGACATACCTTTCTTAGCTTGAATCAATGGTGACCAAGGAGTTTCATTGTTGTTTTATGTCTCCACATAGACCAAAAATCCAAACTTTGCTACAAAGCCAACAGACTAATCCATATAGATCTTTTTATCTTGTTCTCCATTGAGAAAAGTTTTCCCAATGTCTGTTTGGTATAATTCTAAATACAAGTTTGCAACAATGGCCAAAATGAGGCAAACGTCACCACTGTGAGAAAGTTTCCTCATAGTTTACACCATTTTTTTGGGTGTAATCTTTTAGCCACTAATCAAGCTTTGCACCTTTCCATTGAACCATCCTCATTGTGTTCTTAAGATCCAATTTATTCCTAATTTCCATTTGCTCTGGCAGCAGGTCTACTAGATCCTAAACTTAATTAGTTATTGTAGACTCCATTTCATCATCTATTGTTTTCGCCCACTTATTACTAGTAGAATATGAAAGAACTTGCTTATTGTGCAATTTTGGGCTCATATCTTTTGAAACGATTATGGAAGTTTCCCCCTAGATCTTAAAATTACAAGAAATGTTTCATGGTTCTTCTATGTGGCCAAGGTTGTTGTGAATCAACCTCTAATAATGTGCTCCCATTGGGTTGTGAGTTGCTCCCATTGTCCCTAGAAGTTTTAGGAATTTCTTGTTTGTTCCATACTAGTCTACTTAGGAATTAGGATGCCTTCCTCTTGAGACCCCATCTCATAAAATGTCAAGTTTCTATCAACCTCACCTTTTTTTGGGAATTTACTCTCAATGAAATTTACACTACATGATTCCAACTTAGTTACAGTTCTAACATTTTGATTATTTATCAATACATAGCATTTGGAATGCTCATAATATCTCATAATGATGTATTCCTTTCCTTTATGGCCTAACTTTCCATATTTACAAAGGTATTATGAATGACATCTGTTGAATCCCATGGCCGCAAGTGACTTAACTTAGGTTCCTTAAACTGATCCATGGTTCATAAGGTGTGGAATGTACCGATTTAGAAGGTACATGGTTAAGCATATAGGTTGCAGTCAAAAGTACACTCACTCAATACAAAATTGGTAGGTTTGCTTGCACTACCATTGACCTATAACCATTTCCAGCAGGTTTTAGTTTTTCTTTTCTGCCACGCTATTTTGTTATGGTGTACTAGACGTCATTATAATTGCCTCGTGATTCACTTTTCATCTTGACAAACATTTTTTCTCCCTGACTTTCCTAGTAGACAATGTTCACAAGTGGGCAGAGTAAGCTTTGCAAAATTGCCTATAAGGTGTTCTCTGGCTAACTCCAGACATACTAAAGCCCAATACTCGACCATTCACCTCATGTATGAGGAACTTACTTTGCTTTTATTGAAATATGAACTTTCGGCCCATTGAAACCTTACCCTCCTTTTAGTCTCCTATACAGTCCAAATATCTTTTTTTTTTTTTTTTTTTTTGAGAAATATACAGTCCAAATATCGACATAATATGAATGATGTTGCTGAGCAATTGACCTTATCATAATTTAGCATGTTTATTTATTATTCTTTGATCAATAAATTATCGAATGAATTGTTAGAAACAATAGATAACTAAAATATACTTGAATGGATATTGTGAGGGTGTCTAGCAACTTCCCCACATATAAATGAACCCTTGAATCTATATAAATGGTTTTGTAGATTCTTTTATGGCATGATTTAGGATATGAGACCCCATATACTCTTAACCCTAGGCTAATTAAAATATATGTGGGTGGTGGTATTTCAATTGTTTAACGAAGCCATTGCCGATAAAATACCATGGAGGTGTTTGCCTTTGGATTTTTTCATTGCTTCTGCCACGATCCCTGGACTAAGAGTACAAATGAATCATCTTGTTATCATAAGGTGATCCCTTAGGGGATTGTAGAGAAGGCTCTAATGGTTAAGTCTAAAAGATTTTTTGCGTGTGTGAAATTCATGTTTTTAGGCCGATGCAATACTATTCTTAAGGGATTGGCCGATTGGGTCTCTATTTGTACAAGTTTTATCATCTGCCAGTTCTCTTATTTCAAAATCCTCAGGAATTTATATTCCGATGATTTGACCATTGGCTAGTCAAACTCCCTTGAGTTGCTCAATCGACCAAATGCGTGGTTGAGGGCTCATTTAATAAGAATTAAACTTTAGAGTGTTAGACACTCCTACTAGCTCTTCTTGATTTTGCACACACTGTTTCATGTGGCCAACTTAACAACCTTCCCTTCAAAGAGATAAAACATTCAAACATATAATCTCGAACTAAATCCCATCTGACTTTCTCAGCTATCGATCTCAATTCTAGTCCTTCCAATATCAATTTGATGTTCGGTGACTAAATACACATAAAAAAAAAAATATCATATAATTGGTGATGACTCTACTTCTCTAAACTTGACTTGACTTTACCAAGGATATTTTTACAAAAATATTTTGCTACAGAGAAAATTTGCTATACACACACTTTTAAACTAAGTTTAAAATGACAGACATATAGTACCAAACATCATTTTCCCCAATGTATTTTTTTATAATAAAAGTATAAAACCTGACCGACCCATGGGCCACCGTCGACATTCGGGATGTGCTCCAGTGCAATTAAACCCACCATGGACCCATGATAGACTTTCAGACAATTTTGGAATTATGCTGGGGATATAATCTTGAGCACAACTTTGTGTTACAATTTATTAGTCACAACTCGTTATATGATGAGTTGTAATTAATAAGAGTATGTTAGTGGGTCATGCAGAGACACAATTTTACTAATCATAACTCGCTATGTAATAAGTTGTGGCACAAAGTTATGTAAAAAGTGATATTTCTAGTATAATTCACAATATTGGGGTGGGACCCATCAAAGGCTAAAATCTGACCGTCGATTAGCCTTGTTTCCCTCACAAATCACACGGCCCAAAGCCACCGTCATATATAACACACCAAATGCCAAATTCCACAAATCACAAATTGCACGTTAAAGTGGAAAAAAAAAAAAAAAAACACAAAAAATATTTTTTGAAAATTCAGGGGCACAAAAACAGTGATGACAAAGTTTATGAGACTAATTTATTTCAGCTTTCACGCTCGTCGTGTGTTGTTGCTGTTGAGAAATGAAATGGGTGGAGCAACAATCACCAACTCTTGTGTGTTGAGTCGCTGCTTTCGCTTGCGATCCAAGCCTAAGTCTCAATCACCATCACCATCACCTTCTTCTTCTTCTTCTTCTTCTCTTCCTCCTCAAAGTGCTCTTCTTGACCATGATCCTCTGCCTAAATCTCTCTTGGATCTCAGTCGCAGATCCATTTTCAACACGAACGCTTCTTTTCTCTCCTTCTCATGGACCCGCTACGTCTCGCCCCGCTGTAGTTATCGACAACGCACCGGGTACACCTCTATAGATATATGTGATTAAATACGCTTCGTATTTGTGTGTATATAGGCGCACAAAGTGTTTGACGAAATGCCCCAATGGGGTTTCCCTTTCAATTTTTTATATTTTTTTATCATACACCG
>NW_027069483.1:2109128-2126589 GCF_002906115.3 Quercus suber
ATCCCACAGAGAGGAGAGAGGAGAGAGAGAAAGAAAGAAAGAAAGAGTCTTGAGAAGAGAAAGAAAGAGATGTCAGTCGTCAGTGGGTGTGTTGTTTTGATTGCGAAGAAAAGCATCGAAGAAACGCCAAAACAGACACGCATACACACAACACACAAAAAATATTTTTTGAAAATTCAGGGGGCACAAAAACAGTGATGACAAAGTTTATGAGACTAATATTATTCAGCTTTCACGCTCGTCGTTGTTGTTGTTGCTGTTGAGAAATGAAATGGGTGGAGCAACAATCACCAACTCTTGTGTGTTGAGTCGCTGCTTTCGCTGCGATCCAAGCCTAAGTCTCAATCACTCACACCATCACCTTCTTCTTGTCTTTCAATAGAATGGGCCAATTGGGTTTGCTTATTTTTCGCTATATTCATTTGGGCAGTCGTATTTATTTGATTTTGATATGCAAACTCACAGGGACACCAACTGTTTGACGAAATGTTTTGTTAATTGGGTATTCTATAAGCTCTGCCTTTTGTTATTGCAGGTATACTAAGATGGGGTTCGCCGGTAATGTTGAGCCATGTTTTATTGTTCCCACAGTAGTTGCAGTAAACGAGTCGTTTTTGAACCAATCTCGAAGCTCCTCAAAAGCCAGTTGGCTAGCGCAACACAGTGCTGGTGTGATGGCCGATCTTGACTTCTTCATCGGGGATGAGGCAGTTGCGAGATCTCGATCTAGTACTACTTACAATCTCAGCTATCCAATTCAGCATGGCCAGGTGGAAAATTGGGACGCAATGGAGCGGTTCTGGCAGCAGTGTATATTCAACTATTTGCGGTGTGATCCGGAGGACCATTACTTTTTATTGACCGAGAGTCCGCTTACTGCACCAGAGAGCCGCGAGTATACTGGTGAAATTATGTTTGAGACATTCAATGTTCCTGGGCTTTATATAGGAGTGAATTCGGTGCTCGCTCTTGCGGCCGGGTATACTACATCTAAGGTTGGTTTCAATGCTCAACAATTGTAGGAGTTTGTGTTCTTTTGGATTTAGGAGTGTGAAATTTACAGCTCTTATCAAATTCAGAATAATGTTCAATTGAGTTCAAACTGAATTAGGTTACTAGTACTAACAAGAAAGTTCATTAAACTTGATTGAGTATTTGATAGAGGCCTAGGTGTTGAGAAATTGCGCAATGATCTAGCCCAAATGGCATGTCTCCCCTTGCAAGAGCAAGGTGGAAGGCAGTAAAGAAAAACTGAAGTGTTGGGAAATGGCAGTAACATACCAACTTTACTATCCTTAGAGCCAAAAAAATATTTGAACTATTTGATGATAATTCATAATTTCATTTTTGAGAAAAACTTATAAGGAGGAGGTGTAAGTGACACAATAAGTAATACACTTGTAGGATAGAGCTATGCGTACAGGTCACTTCCTCACACTTAGGTATGCTCAAACGCATGCTTTACCAGCTTAATTACATATTTCACACTGAAGCACCTTGCTTCGCATTACATGTGATGGGAATAAAGGTTCCAATATGAATTTGGGATAAAACCAACTTGAAGGCCCAGCTAGTTCTGTCACTTCATGGCAAGTATTTTATGGTGGAATATCTGAGAAGTGGGAGAAAGAGAGAAGGCAGCAGGCGGTGGTGTCTAGAGAGTAGTGTGATTAGTACTTTTCAAGAAAAGGTGGCAGGTACCAGCTCTTTTTTTGCTAGGTAGGTAGTGGGAGGGGGTTGGTGGGGTTCAAACTCCAGGCCTCAGGCACCATAAGAGGTGCTGGAACCATTGGGGTATCCCTTGAACCCCAGCAGGTACCAGCTTGATAAAGCTGTTATCTAATGATTTCCTTAAACATAAGCGGATTAATCTTATGAGCTCAATTATGCAAGATTATAACCATTAGCTTGGCTACTCTTTTTTATTTCTTATTTGCTTTTCCACCCAAATATGAAACCAGAATGAAGGTGTATTTTCAAGAAATTCATCAGAGGTTGTTTTAGTTTTGTTTTGCTGTTGCTGGTTTAATGATTTTTATTGTTATTTCTGGTAAATTGGTTGTGTTGAAATTCTGTACTTCTGTTATTTTAAATAAATTTTAATTCTATGGCTTTTACATATATATATATATATAGATCTGTGTTTATGTACATTTTTCTACTGTTATCTTTGATATTTTTTTGATAGTTTCCATTTAGATTGACCTACAGTTCTTCTTAGTGTGAGATGACAGGGGTTGTAGTGGATGTTGGAGATGGGGCTACACATGTTGTACCTGTTGCAGATGGTTATGTCATTGGGAGTAGCATTAAGTCAGTTCCTATTGCTGGGAAAGATGTAACTCTTTTCGTCCAGCAGCTTATGCGGGTATGTTCTCCTTGTAACTCATCATACAAACTGTAAATTAATTGGTTGTGCTGGGATTGTTTGGAAGGTCATTGTTTTCAAATGTATACCTATTATTGCATCCAAGTCATAATAAATTGGGTATTCTATAAGCTCTGCCTTTTGTTATTGCAGGTATACTAAGATGGGGTTCGCCGGTAATGTTGAGCCATGTTTTATTGTTCCCACAGTAGTTGCAGTAAACGAGTCGTTTTTGAACCAATCTCGAAGCTCCTCAAAAGCCAGTTGGCTAGCGCAACACAGTGCTGGTGTGATGGCCGATCTTGACTTCTTCATCGGGGATGAGGCAGTTGCGAGATCTCGATCTAGTACTACTTACAATCTCAGCTATCCAATTCAGCATGGCCAGGTGGAAAATTGGGACGCAATGGAGCGGTTCTGGCAGCAGTGTATATTCAACTATTTGCGGTGTGATCCGGAGGACCATTACTTTTTATTGACCGAGAGTCCGCTTACTGCACCAGAGAGCCGCGAGTATACTGGTGAAATTATGTTTGAGACATTCAATGTTCCTGGGCTTTATATAGGAGTGAATTCGGTGCTCGCTCTTGCGGCCGGGTATACTACATCTAAGGTTGGTTTCAATGCTCAACAATTGTAGGAGTTTGTGTTCTTTTGGATTTAGGAGTGTGAAATTTACAGCTCTTATCAAATTCAGAATAATGTTCAATTGAGTTCAAACTGAATTAGGTTACTAGTACTAACAAGAAAGTTCATTAAACTTGATTGAGTATTTGATAGAGGCCTAGGTGTTGAGAAATTGCGCAATGATCTAGCCCAAATGGCATGTCTCCCCTTGCAAGAGCAAGGTGGAAGGCAGTAAAGAAAAACTGAAGTGTTGGGAAATGGCAGTAACATACCAACTTTACTATCCTTAGAGCCAAAAAAATATTTGAACTATTTGATGATAATTCATAATTTCATTTTTGAGAAAAACTTATAAGGAGGAGGTGTAAGTGACACAATAAGTAATACACTTGTAGGATAGAGCTATGCGTACAGGTCACTTCCTCACACTTAGGTATGCTCAAACGCATGCTTTACCAGCTTAATTACATATTTCACACTGAAGCACCTTGCTTCGCATTACATGTGATGGGAATAAAGGTTCCAATATGAATTTGGGATAAAACCAACTTGAAGGCCCAGCTAGTTCTGTCACTTCATGGCAAGTATTTTATGGTGGAATATCTGAGAAGTGGGAGAAAGAGAGAAGGCAGCAGGCGGTGGTGTCTAGAGAGTAGTGTGATTAGTACTTTTCAAGAAAAGGTGGCAGGTACCAGCTCTTTTTTTGCTAGGTAGGTAGTGGGAGGGGGTTGGTGGGGTTCAAACTCCAGGCCTCAGGCACCATAAGAGGTGCTGGAACCATTGGGGTATCCCTTGAACCCCAGCAGGTACCAGCTTGATAAAGCTGTTATCTAATGATTTCCTTAAACATAAGCGGATTAATCTTATGAGCTCAATTATGCAAGATTATAACCATTAGCTTGGCTACTCTTTTTTATTTCTTATTTGCTTTTCCACCCAAATATGAAACCAGAATGAAGGTGTATTTTCAAGAAATTCATCAGAGGTTGTTTTAGTTTTGTTTTGCTGTTGCTGGTTTAATGATTTTTATTGTTATTTCTGGTAAATTGGTTGTGTTGAAATTCTGTACTTCTGTTATTTTAAATAAATTTTAATTCTATGGCTTTTACATATATATATATATATAGATCTGTGTTTATGTACATTTTTCTACTGTTATCTTTGATATTTTTTTGATAGTTTCCATTTAGATTGACCTACAGTTCTTCTTAGTGTGAGATGACAGGGGTTGTAGTGGATGTTGGAGATGGGGCTACACATGTTGTACCTGTTGCAGATGGTTATGTCATTGGGAGTAGCATTAAGTCAGTTCCTATTGCTGGGAAAGATGTAACTCTTTTCGTCCAGCAGCTTATGCGGGTATGTTCTCCTTGTAACTCATCATACAAACTGTAAATTAATTGGTTGTGCTGGGATTGTTTGGAAGGTCATTGTTTTCAAATGTATACCTATTATTGCATCCAAGTCATAATGAGGTAGATTTTAGTTGTTTAGTTTGTAGATCTGTTGACTTATAAATGAAGAATAATGTCTTTGGTGTAATATCTTTTGTAGTTACAATTTTATTTAGCAATAAGCAAATTAACAGTGCCATGGACATAACCATAAAGGTTTGGTATGTGGCTCCTACAGAAATGGGCATTCTTTATATGTTTTTCCTGGAATATTTTTGTCTACCCAATTTTAAGGACCTCATTAAAGAAAACACTCAATAGTAGACTGACTGAGGCCGGGTTTTTAGAATGTCATCAATGTAACATGTCAGTGCACTGATATTTAAGACAAAAATGTGGTCCATTCTATACAATATTTCCCAGTCACTTCATTGTTGGATTCATACAGTTTTAACTGCATCAATATGGTAAATTTAGCTCTTTCAATGACTGATTTGTGGATTCTTGCGTTTTTTTTTTTTTTTTTCATGTAGGAAAGAGGAGAGCATGTGCCCCCTGAAGACTCATTTGAAGTGGCTCGGAAAGTGAAGGAAACATATTGCTACACTTGTTCTGACATTGTCAAGGTGAACTTACTTTCATTACAGTTTGGATTGAACAGATCCTGGGACAAATGGATGTAATTTTTCTTTATTACTCTGCCCTGGGCATTATATTGCAAGTTATCAGCTCTTCATATTACTTTCTCTATTGGATATTTGTGTGGATCTGAATTTTTAATCTTTAGATTACTTGATGATAACTTCATTTCCCAATGATTTCAGGAATTCAATAAGCATGACAAAGAACCAGCAAAATATGTTAAGCAGTGGAGAGGTATTAAACCAAAGACTGGGGCACCATACTCTTGTGATATCGGCTATGAACGGTTTCTTGGCCCTGAGGTTTGATCTATCTTATCTTTGACAATCTTCTCCTCCCCAATACCTTAGTTCATCCCTGTTCTGTATTTTTCTGGTAGATGTTCCATTGAATTGTTATTTCGTTTTTCAGTAATGAAATGTTCACTCCTAAATTTAGCCTCGCCATTACTAATTTTGTCAATTCCTGTTTGTATTAAATTGATATTCCACATGGCCTGTATTGGTGTCGTATCTATCAATCTTTTGATTCTACAAAAATTTTATATACTTCTATATGAAGATTTACCCAGACCACAGTCTCTTTGATCAAAGACTATTTATTGTCAGTGGCAGACATTAGATTATTCTTTTTCTCAAACAATTAAAGTGAACTCCATTTATGGAACCAAAGAATAAGGAAGTTTCCCCTGGATGTAAATTCTTCATGATTTCAAGTTTTGGCTTTGATAACTGTATTTGGAGACTCTCTTAACCTATAATTTTCAGTCATTCGTCCAGAGATAATTCTTTAAAACTTTGAAAAGCATTTATGAAAAAGGTTGGAAATAATACACAGCTTTTGAATAGCTTTTAACCAACTGCATACTGCTGTTTGTTCTGATGATTTGTTTGACTTGTTTATAGGTTTTCTTTAATCCTGAAATATATAGCAGCGAGTTTTCAACCCCCCTACCAGCTGTAATCGACAAGTGTATTCAGTCTGCACCAATTGACACAAGAAGAGCTTTGTATAAGGTGAAGTACATAGGCTCCAGGAAAACTATGCAAACTTTTTTATTAGATGTGGTATATTCCAATGGAACAGTGTAATGCAGCATAGATGGTTTGTACCAAAAATAGGAAAAAAGTTAACAAAATAAATCTTAGGCTTCACCACCTTGGGTAGCTTGGAATAACCACCAAGCTTAGAGAAATTTTGACTAAATTCATTGTGTCCTGCAATGTTCTCTGGAGCCTTTAAGTAGGGCTTCCATTGCTACCACAAATAAAGAAATACATATGAAATCAGCCATAACTGATATGGAAATCGACTGTAATCAATTGATATGAAAGTAACAACAAAATAAAATAAAATCAATCAACTTTAATTTTGTCTTAATCAGTGTCAATTACTCCTCCATCATTCAATCACAAGGTCACTGCCCTCCTGTGTCAGAACCTGGTGTCCACACCACAGTGAGAGCAACTATGTTGGAGGACTGACATGTAGTGATGTGGGCTTGTACAGTTGCACCTTTATTTATGAATTATTAAATGGGTCTTGAGATTTAGGTGGATCTTCAACTCCATCCATCAGTTTCATAGAACTTTCTTGCCATAATTTCTGCTGATGGAGTATTTTTCTTACCTATCAAAAAAAAAAAAAAAAAAAATCTGCTGATTATCCATGGTTGGACAGTTCTTGACTTAAAAACATGATTGTTTCAACTTCCAAACTTCAGCATGAGATTTTTCTCTTTTTATCCATCATATGGTTATTTGAATTACTTTAGTTTTGAGGTTCAAGCACTGTTCTATACCAAATTTTATTTTTATGCATTAATGAGGGGCTATTGTTACTTTTTTTTTGAGGGGGTGGGGAGAGATGATGGTTTATATACAATATTTTATTTTACAACTCACTGACTTGTTTTTGTCTCCTTTGTTTGTGTGGTAAATCTCAGAATATAGTACTGTCTGGAGGCTCAACCATGTTTAAGGACTTCCATAGGAGGTTGCAACGAGACTTAAAGAAGATTGTGGATGCCAGGGTTCTTGCATCAGAAGCTCGACTTGGTGGGGAAATAAAAGTAAGAGTATTTAACATATTTTTTATTTCTTCTATTTTTGTAATATATAAAATGTGTGCAGCTATTCATGATATGAAAAGGCTGAGCAATTTTTTCCCTCTTTGGTGCTCTCTCTCTTCTGGACCTCCAGTCACAACCAGTAGAAGTTAATGTAGTCAGCCATCCCATCCAGAGATTTGCAGTTTGGTTTGGAGGCTCTGTACTTGCATCAACACCTGAATTTTTTGCGGTATGAATTTTGCCTCTCATCTTAATGGACCAAAACTATAATGATTATCGTGTACGTTTACTTTTTTTCACATGAATCCTCAATTTCATATTCTGCTTCACCGTGGAAGACATTGTGGTTTCTCAGTGGTTGCAGTTGATTGTCACCTTTTAGTTGCCTATTGCCTTTACATCCCATTTATTAAGTACATTGTCATGCTTGTCCTTTCTCAAGAATGAAGGGACCACTTCATTGGTTCCAGAGAAGACAATAGCTGGGACAGCTAATATGAATTAAAAATCTAACCACCATAAAGGGAATTGTAGAAGCTTGTAAGTATAGGAAGTAGGTGGAGTTTGACATTCTTGATTGCATTGTGTGGCATTAGCAATATGCAATGTTGTAAAATTCCATTCCCATCATTTCAGCTTGGCAACAAAATGGTAACACATTTGTGATGCCCAATTCTAGGCCCCACCCCCTCCTTTCACTCTTTCAGCCCCCAAATGAAAAGTAAAAAGTAAAATCCTCTCATCAATGCTTTTGATGCTTGATTCATTGCTTTCTCTTGTGCTCATCATTAACATTACCCAAGTTTAAATATTCTTCAGTGAATGAATTTTTGATTTTTAACTTGAAGTTCTGACTCCACCTGCAGGCTTGCCATACAAAAGCAGAGTATGAGGAGTATGGTGCTAGCATATGCCGAACTAATCCTGTTTTCAAGGGCATGTATTGATGCAAAAAACCATTTTGGCTGATCATTGTTTTGTGATTAAGATGCTCAATGGAATGCCTCGCCATTTCCACCTTCCTTATGCACTTCAATTCACTTCACCCTATCTTCCTCGGCATTTAATTTTCTTGAGTTGGTGGGAGGGGATGTAAAATATGTTCAGATTCATTTTTGTAAGAATATGTGGGTTTCCTGTATCCATTCTTTCATTAGGGGGTAGCAGTTCTGCTCTCAGCAGCCAAAAGGGAATGGCCATTGTCATTGGGGCAAACGTTAACCCAGCTGAAATGCAATTCTAATGTTCAGCTTAGATAGAGTTGGTAAAATATTTTTTTTTTTCAAACAAGAAAAAAATTAAGAACGAGTAGTCCACCAAGTACATTCTTAGGTAGGAAGTAAAATTCATTTCGATTGAGTTGTTGTAATATGAGAACTAATTTGAGTTATAAATGTTTTTGCTTGAATTCTCTCTACCTGTTTGGATAATTTGTACAATTAATTTTTTCACTTCAATTCTTCCAATGTACAATTGCTCTCAAACAGGTATAGCCATCCCATGGACCCCAATTGAAACAGCTCACTTTACCTTCAAATTTGTGTAGTGCAATACCACTGAGTGCAAGAGACATTCAATGAGTTATTATGATACCCTTTTAACAGTCCCAAGTATGTAAAAAGGGTGGGCAAAATTATTGCATTGACAAACTCACGAGAGAATTGAGCTTTTACAGATTACAACCAAAAACTCATGAAAAGGTTGCTATCTACAAGAAGCAATTGTATGTTCTGCCAAGCAGTCACCAGCTTTTAGCTCTCCTTGTTCTGTCTACTTCTTACTTGTTAATCATTAATTGACTCAATTGGCCTTATGCAGCTTCAATATGACAATTCTCTATTGGGGTTTGGCATATTAATAAGTCAGAAAAAATGAGAAAACGAAAAAAAGTGAACATTGTCGTAGAAAGTAGGGAAATAGTGGAGTGTCCTACAATTACATCCCTCGAGAATTTGTTCGGACTTGCAAATAAGATGAAAGGGAAAACAAAACCAAAACTATATATATAAAATTAATAACAAGCTTTTTTTAAGAGTACATGCCTATCAATTTCAGCATCCTAAAAGAGAGAGAAAATTGGTACATCACTCTCATTCATCTTATTTCCCATTGCTCATTCTTCCACTCTCATCTATTCCATACCACTATCGAAAAAAAAGCTCCCTTTATGTCACAATCTAGTGGTGATTGAAATGACTTTTAGGTGGCCAGCATTATCTTCTCTTTTGGGATTAATGGAGGATTATCTATATGTTCATATTACAATTAACACAATAATTCGTAAATAATTATAATGTCCACCCTACAATCTGAAATTGTTGATAAAATCAATCAATTAGTGGACCAGTTGGGATGCAAATTAATAGGTATTACTCTATTAATATTGATGTATAAGAAGTAAAAAAAAAAAAAAATGTAATTCGTAATTATTAAAGTGATAATTGTTCCTCCCACTTTCAAGAGAAATACTTAGGAAGGATGAACATAATGAACATTCTATCATAGTTATTCCACTTGTTCCTGCTTAACTTCTAAATAACAAAATATATTAAATATTCCTAAAAAAACCCTTAAAAGAATTATAGTTACTTCGTATTATGCATGAGAAATTTTATTGAAAAATATTTTGGAATGATACATATTTTAATATTTATAAGAAATAAAAGGCCAAATTATAAAATTTGTAGAAAATTTTCAATGTAATTAAAATAATATAATTTTCTGACAAAGAACATACATAACTTCTTCTTTTTTGAGAAAAAAAAAAGAACATACATAACTTAATGACTCTGTTTAGAATTGGATTGCTTTATTCAAATTAAAAAAAAAAAATTGAGTTCTAATTGGTATGAACTAATATACAACAAAAATCAGATTAAATATATGGGCTTCCATATAAAATGGAAGCCCATATTTTTCTGGGTCGTTATTCTGAAAAATATTTTTTAATTGAGTTTAAATTTTATATAAAGTCCATATAAAAAAAATTCATATATTTACCCTGTCCATTAAAACTTGTCACATCATATTTTTTAATAAATGGCACCCAAAAAAAAAAAAAAAATCAAAGAGAAAAGATCATATTTTGTTGATATATATATATATATATTTTTTTTTTTTTGGTGCATTGCAAGAGTTACCCGTTAATTATAAATACATCTTGTAATGATTACTTGAAAAAATAACAATTTCAAAACCTTACATTGTAGTTGTTTGGAGATTTTTTTTTTTTTTTCACATGCCATGTGGTCGAATCTTAGTGGGTGATATTTGCCCAATCAATAAAAGGTACAAAATTAGAAATGGGCCCAATAAACCAAAAGCCCAAAATTTCTCCAAAAGTTAACTAGGATCAAAGCCCGTTATTTTCTTTCCTCACTAAACCACATGACAAAGGTAATTTTATTATTATTATTATTATTTTATACAAGACAGAAATTCCACTTTAACTTAATTTAAGTATATATGTGTGTGAAACTCTCTCTTAGCGATTTGAACCCAAACCCTTGCCCCCACACCCCACAAACATTTATACTTATAGAGTGACCATCGCACCAAAAGTGTGCGGTGGTATGACACAGGTAATTAAAAAACCTATAATTTTCTCACCTCGCCAACTAGGCACAAAATTCTGAAAAAGACACTCCATGCAAGCTCAGAGACAGAAAAGTAGAAGCCTAAACAAGGAAAATGCCATTAGAGAGACTCCACCCACTCTAAAGCTATCAAACGCAAAAGCAATGGAGCTCAACCTATAAGAAAATGAGAAAATAAGCTTAAGAAAGAAATTAACAATTGTTTGGTTAGTTACTCGTGTTCAAATAGAACTAGCTAACAACTGGACTAGCTACACTAAAAAACAAAACACCAAGGAGAAGCAGGAGCTTGACACATGGTAAACAATTCAAAATTTCCCATTTATAGGTTGTTGCTAACACTAGAAAGGAGACAAGATCCATTATGAGAGAGAGAGAGAGAGAGAGAGAGAGAGAGAGAGAGAGAGAGAGAGAGTNATGTTCTGCCAAGCAGTCACCAGCTTTTAGCTCTCCTTGTTCTGTCTACTTCTTACTTGTTAATCATTAATTGACTCAATTGGCCTTATGCAGCTTCAATATGACAATTCTCTATTGGGGTTTGGCATATTAATAAGTCAGAAAAAATGAGAAAACGAAAAAAAGTGAACATTGTCGTAGAAAGTAGGGAAATAGTGGAGTGTCCTACAATTACATCCCTCGAGAATTTGTTCGGACTTGCAAATAAGATGAAAGGGAAAACAAAACCAAAACTATATATATAAAATTAATAACAAGCTTTTTTTAAGAGTACATGCCTATCAATTTCAGCATCCTAAAAGAGAGAGAAAATTGGTACATCACTCTCATTCATCTTATTTCCCATTGCTCATTCTTCCACTCTCATCTATTCCATACCACTATCGAAAAAAAAGCTCCCTTTATGTCACAATCTAGTGGTGATTGAAATGACTTTTAGGTGGCCAGCATTATCTTCTCTTTTGGGATTAATGGAGGATTATCTATATGTTCATATTACAATTAACACAATAATTCGTAAATAATTATAATGTCCACCCTACAATCTGAAATTGTTGATAAAATCAATCAATTAGTGGACCAGTTGGGATGCAAATTAATAGGTATTACTCTATTAATATTGATGTATAAGAAGTAAAAAAAAAAAAAAATGTAATTCGTAATTATTAAAGTGATAATTGTTCCTCCCACTTTCAAGAGAAATACTTAGGAAGGATGAACATAATGAACATTCTATCATAGTTATTCCACTTGTTCCTGCTTAACTTCTAAATAACAAAATATATTAAATATTCCTAAAAAAACCCTTAAAAGAATTATAGTTACTTCGTATTATGCATGAGAAATTTTATTGAAAAATATTTTGGAATGATACATATTTTAATATTTATAAGAAATAAAAGGCCAAATTATAAAATTTGTAGAAAATTTTCAATGTAATTAAAATAATATAATTTTCTGACAAAGAACATACATAACTTCTTCTTTTTTGAGAAAAAAAAAGAACATACATAACTTAATGACTCTGTTTAGAATTGGATTGCTTTATTCAAATTAAAAAAAAAATTGAGTTCTAATTGGTATGAACTAATATACAACAAAAATCAGATTAAATATATGGGCTTCCATATAAAATGGAAGCCCATATTTTTCTGGGTCATTATTCTGAAAAATATTTTTTAATTGAGTTTAAATTTTATATAAAGTCCATATAAAAAAAAATTCATATATTTACCCTGTCCATTAAAACTTGTCACATCATATTTTTTAATAAATGGCACCCAAAAAAAAAAAAAAATCAAAGAGAAAAGATCATATTTTGTTGATATATATATATATATTTTTTGTGCATTGCAAGAGTTACCCGTTAATTATAAATACATCTTGTAATGATTACTTGAAAAAATAACAATTTCAAAACCTTACATTGTAGTTGTTTGGAGATTTTTTTTTTTTTTTTCACATGCCATGTGGTCGAATCTTAGTGGGTGATATTTGCCCAATCAATAAAAGGTACAAAATTAGAAATGGGCCCAATAAACCAAAAGCCCAAAATTTCTCCAAAAGTTAACTAGGATCAAAGCCCGTTATTTTCTTTCCTCACTAAACCACATGACAAAGGTAATTTTATTATTATTATTATTATTATTATTATTATTATTATTATTTTATACAAGATAGAAATTCCACTTTAACTTAATTTAAGTATATATGTGTGTGAAACTCTCTCTTAGAGATTTGAACCCAAACCCTTGCCCCCACACCCCACAAACATTTATACTTATAGAGTGACCATCGCATCAAAAGTGTGCGGTGGTATGACACAGGTAATTAAAAAACCTATAATTTTCTCACCTCGCCAACTAGGCACAAAATTCTGAAAAGACACTCCATGCAAGCTCAGAGACAGAAAAGTAGAAGCCTAAACAAGGAAAATGCCACTAGAGAGACTCCACCCACTCTAAAGCTATCAAACGCAAAAGCAATGGAGCTCAACCTATAAGAAAATGAGAAAATAAGCTTAAGAAAGAAATTAACAATTGTTTGGTTAGTTACTCGTGTTCAAATAGAACTAGCTAACAACTGGACTAGCTACACTAAAAAACAAAACACCAAGGAGAAGCAAGAGCTTGACACATGGTAAACAATTCAAAATTTCCCATTTATAGGTTGTTGCTAACACTAGAAAGGAGACAAGATCCATTATGAGAGAGAGAGAGAGAGAGAGAGAGAGAGAGAGAGAGAGAGAGAGAGAGAGAGAGAGAGAGAGAGAGAGAGAGTTTCCCTCTTCTTGAAGGCTCGACCATGCCTTGAGAGGCTATGACTAAACCTCCTTAAGAGAAAAAAACTCTTCTATATTTCTTCATCCCTAAGCCAAATTTCATCACGAAAAAAGACTTTTACTCTTCCAACTAGCCAATCTTGCCTCTACCTTCTCCTTAACATAGGCAAAATCTCTGGCCTTGTTATTTGATAAGAATAATGGCACCCCCGAGTACTTAGTTCCATGCCGAAGTTCTTTAAATCCCAACTGGTCTTTAACTTGTCTAATAAAATCAGGATGGATTCCTTTTGAACTAAAAATGCCAGACTTCTCAACACTTACAATTTGCCATAACAATCCAAACAATTCAACAGAGTTCTTATTTCTGACTGCTTGGCATTGCAAAATAGCATCACATCATCAGCATAGAAGAGCTTTGTGATCATTGGAACTCCATTTGCTAAATGCACCCTTCTAATATTACCTTTATACAATGATGAAGAGATAGGGAGATAGGGGATCCCCCTGTCGCAGACCCCTACATGGGTTGATTCTTACTTCATGACTCCCATTAATCAATAAGGTGTAGCTGACTGTGGATATACATTGCTGAATTAAGGTGATAAATCTCTCACAAAACCCAAAGGCCTTAAGTGTAGTCAATAGGAAACTCCACTCCATTCTATCGTATGCTTTTTGAAAATCAGTTTTCAAACCAATGCAGCCTTTTTTCTTTCTTTTAGTTCTGAAACTGTGAACAATTTCCTGCGCAAGAATTATATTTTCAGCAATATTTCTATCTGGAATAAAAGCTACTTGAGTTGGATCAATCATCTTATTTAATAAAGGTCTTAGCCTAGAGACTAAAATTTTCCAAATCACCTTGTAGCAAACGTTGCAGAGACTGATAGGTCTGAGTTGATTGAAATTATGAGCACCTTGAACTTTGGGGATAAGTGTGATATAAGTGTGATTCAACTCACTGAGCATCCATCCCTCTTTGAAAAAACTTTGAACAGCAGCTACAAGTTGATCGCCAACTATCGACCAATAATGTCTGTAAAATAAGCCAGGCATTCCGTCTGGCCCTGGAGCTTTGAGGGGGTGCATTTCAAACACTACTCTTTGTTGAGGTTCAAAATTAAATGGTCACAAACTAAGGCCCAAAGAAGTAAACAATGTTGGGCCCATTTTCACACAAAAAATAAATGAATAATAAAACTGGAAAGACTAGGCTCTCACAAATAAAGAAAAGAGAGAAGAAAGAAAGAAAGGGGAAGAAGCCCAGAGGAATGGAACCAGCGAACTGAAGAAAGCCCAGAAAGAAGAACTGGGTCAGGATCCCAGAAGCCCCCAGAGTCAGAAGATCCCTGGACGCGCGAAGTGAGATTAAAGCAAATTCAAAGAGAGATAAAAGACAAAAGACATGCAGGTCTCATGCTCCAGACATGCAGTAGAGCCATGAGGTACGCGCAGGAGCCTGGTCCCAACCATTTGGAGAAAGTGACAGGGAAGAGTACAACTGAAAAAGGGCTGGAGCGCTGAGAAGAAAAAGCCAAAAAGCTTCAGACCAGCCAACAGAAAAATCTGGAAATAGAAAACTAGCTAAGGGACTTTCACTTGGTCAGACCAAAAAGCAAGAAACTATGAAGAAAAAGGGAAAAGATATGACCCTGAGCAACCTGGCACGACACGAGCTCTAAGGGGCAAAAGAGAGAAATTGTTAGTACCCTCAGAGGCCGAAGTTGTGCTGTAAAAGGAGCAAGGGGTCCATGCTACCAAAGGGGGAAGATCCAGACTAAGGGATAGAGAATTCATTTACGATTAGATCATTTGAGGCATTCACAATCTAAAGTCTCATAAAATTATAGGAAAGGCTCTGTAAACTTAAGAGAAAACAGAGGAACCGTTCCCGGTATTCCAGAGGCAGCCGCTATAGTACATGCTCGGATTCAACAAATTCAAACTTTGCAAGCCTTTGAAGCTTGAATAGCTATCAAAGTCTGTAACTTTTGAACTCAGTTGAACCTTACACCACGTCTTAGTGAGTGCTGTAATCTCGACTAAGGGAAATTAATAAAATACATCTCATTAATTAGGGGATCCCTAACTTGTTCTTGCATCATATTTCACTTGTTGTGCATACCTTTACTGTTAAAATGTCATTCAATACGGATATACTTGTTTGTTGGCTATTTGTATTGTAGGAAGTTTGTTTTGTGCATCAATCGGTTCTTAAACAGCCCTTTAGCTGCGGTGAATCGAGCCCAGTCCACCAAGAACATTTTATTCAGCTCAGGATCTTTGGGCCATAGTGCTGGGAAAAAATAGGCACTCCCACATTTTGGCGACTCCACTGGGGACTGGGTAAAGAAAAGGAAGAAACAATCCCTTCGCAGAACATGCCTCAGAGACAAAGAAACAGTAAAGGTGCTAATGTGCCACCCCTGGCCTCTGAGCCCGTGGGAGAAAATGAAGTGGCCTCCAGGCAAAGAGGCGAGGTGCCCCTAGCAGAACAGGAGGCCGTGTCAGGACAAAGAAATGCAAGGCAGGAGCTAGATCCCATGGCTTAGATGACTACAATGTTGAAAGACTTGTAACAAGAAGTCCGCCTTCTCAAAGAGGGCAAGACACAGGAAGTCAGAGACAATGCCCCCCATGTGGGCAACCAAGATAGAACCCAGCCAGAGGGAAGGTCAGCCGTGGGAGGAGGAGCTAACCCCTAATACCTAACACTAGCAGATGTTAGTGCCCTCCTGCACCAAGAAAGGGAAAAACTTTTCGGGATCCCCAAGCAGTTTTCTTGGGATCCCCCATTCCCACCAGAACTCCTCAGCAAGCCATACCCCAAAGGATATGAGCTGCCAAAGTTCCATCCTTTTGATGGAAGGAATGAAAATGCAGTAGAACACGTGAGCAGGTTCATTCACACTATGGGCCCCTACGTAGGAGACCGAGAACTATGTATAAGAGAGTTTGCTAAGTCCCTAGTGGACAGAGCATACACTTGGTACACCACACTAAAACCTGGGTCCATTAAGACCTGGGACAAAATGATGGAGAGATTTTGTGCAAAATATTACCTTGGTGAGGACAAGGTCACTTTCCAAAGCCTTCAGATGATAAGGCAGAGGCCTGGAGAGGATCCCGTCCAGTTCATCAAAAGATTTGAAGATATGTCCCTAGACTGTTATGGGGAATATGAAGAAAAAGAGCTCGTAGAGACTTGCATCTCTAACATGCTTTTTGATTACAGACTCAACCTCGAAAATTTATGTATCACACAGTTCGCTGACCTATTACATAGAACAAGAAGGATAGCACAAACTATGAGGGCAAAGAGGATGCCAGCATCCCAAGCCATGACAGCATCAGTGGGAGAAAAAAGGAAAAGGCTTGATGGAAAAATGTTCCAGGAACCACCAGTGATCCTATGTATCGTAGAAGAATTAAACCATGTCCTGGACAAATGGATTGGGGATGGAGTGGTTAGGCCATTCACTGTGTCCAGGCCACCAACCGAGGAAGAAAGGAAAAATCCTTTGTTTTGCAGGATTCATAATTATGTTAAGCATTCCACCAAGAATTGTTGGACCCTCCGCAGGCTCTTTCACAGGAAGCTAAGAGAAGGAACTCTGGAGCTTACCCAGAAGGAACCAGAAGTACAAAGGAACCCCCTGCCCAACCACAAAGGAAATGGGGTGGTAGCTGTAGTAATCCATGGGAACCTGGCAGAAGTAGAAGAGCCAGAAGGATCCTTCCACCTAAACACAGTCAGGACCCTCCAGAAGAATCCCAAGTTCATATCACTACTCAATCAGCTGGGATTTGGACCAGAAGTAAGGAGGGTGGCCACGAAATCTCTCATGACTATAGCAGCAGATTCAGGAATGGAATGTTTCACAACAAAATCACATGCTAGTCGAGCTTTCCTAGAGACAACCAATGCCATAACTTTCACTAATGAAGACATGGAGGTTGAGCATCCAGACCACCGTAGACCTCTTTACCTAATGGCCACCATAAATGGTATCCAAATCAGAA
>NW_027069483.1:2130637-2159796 GCF_002906115.3 Quercus suber
AAACTAAAAAAAAAAATAAAAAAAAAAAAAAAAAAAAAAAAAAAAAACCTGCCAAGTTCATGAGTTGGGGCAAAAAAATATATCGCCTAATGTACCCAGCTCAGTACTCGCGCAATCAAAAAAAGAAAAAGAAAGGATGGGTACCTGGCTATAACCTGCAGCAAAAAGCTTATGGGAATTATGGACCAGGACTCAGTACAAAAAAAAGATCCACATGCCATCAAAACGAAATTAGAAGCAATTTCGAAACACAAATACTTAAAAGAAATCCTAAAGCAGAACTACACAGAAGCAGTCTCAAGGCACAAGTACAGGTCTAAAAAGCCAGAAGCAATGCACAAACAAAGAAAACTTATACAACCCTAAATTGTTCATCCAAACCAGCTAAAAAAAGTAGGAAGTAGAAAAACTAAGAGATAAGGCCAGCCAATAAGGAGCTGTCTGAGAAGAGGGCAGGGATAGCCAGGGAAGAAAGAACCATTTGCCTTTTGATCTTCAAATCTTGCAAAGTCTTTTGGGCCTGGGCTAAAGCTTCCTCAGCAGCAGCAATCTCAGCATCAATGTTCTTGGAAGCTTGCCTCTGGAATAGCACTTAAGCCAAGGATCGCAGATACTCCAGTAGAAAGGACAGGTTGAACTTGGCTTCCAAGAGATCCTGAACCACTCCCTTCCATTCCAAAAGTTTTTCCTCAGAAAGAGAGTCCAGCGAAGAATCCCTCAAGGAAATCAACACGGCGCACAGCAGCTCCATAAAAATATAACCCAAGAAAACTCCTCTGAAACCGATGGTAAAATCCCTATGACTTTTAAACAGCCCTTCTAGCAGTGGCAGGCCTTAAACAGGCACAGAGAACCGTAAGAAGCTGCCATAGGAAGGCCCGAAGTGGCAAAAGTGACTGGCAGGAAGGTTGTTGAACTCCAGAAGATCAAAGCGAGCCAGAAAGGTAGAAAGTCTTGAAGCAAGATCTAAAATGACCATTTCTGGAGCCTCCCCCATTGTTGCATTACCGCCTGGAGACACAGAGGAACCTTCAACCCTTTGAACAGAATAAGGGCCAGCAACCTAAGCAGATCTTACAACCCCTCAGGAACCACAAGTTCAAGATTTTTGACACCAGTATCAACTCCTACAAAAAAAAAAAAAAAAAAAAAAAGGGAGAGAGGGGAGCAGACTTAGCTTCTTCTTAAAAAAAATAAAATAAAATAAAATAAAGAACAAAAGAGGGCAGAGGAGAAACCAGTATCGGCTTATTGGGGCGGAATTTCCTCCTCTTGCTCCTCTAACTTCTAGAAGGACTCTAAAAAAAAAACACATGGCAAGTTGAAGAAAAGGTGAGGAAGTCTCAGCAAAATGGCTAAAAGAAGGCAGGGATACAGGGGGCTTCGCCATAACGAAGATACAAGAGAAAGGAAGAAAGGGAGAAGGAATGCAGTAAGGGCAATCAACACCCACCTTCAGAATCCTCCGATTCCAAAGAAGAAGCAGCACCAGAGACAGATCTCGTAGTGGCTTGGCCTGGAAGGAGAAAAGAAAAAAAAAAAAAAAAAAAAAAGAGAGAAAGAAAGGACTCAGAAAAAAAAAAAAAAAAAAAAGGTGTAAAAGAAATAAAATTAGAACACTATTATATATAAGGGCTCACCTGTTTGCCCAGATGATGATGAGCCTCCCAAAATTCCTGTACCTATCTCGGTCTGAGGTAACACAGTCTTAATAAGACTAGAAATCTGTTCAAATTGAGGACCTAGGGACCTGGGAAGCTTGGGAGCCTCAGGATCCTGGGCAGCCTAGACATCCTGCATTGGTTGCCCAGTCTCCCCAGCTATGCCACCATTGGGAGTCTCCTCTCCCACACTCTGAGGGGCAACTGGAACCACCTCCTCCTCCAAAGTCTCGCCAACCACGGGGGGAGAAACCTCCACCTAAAGAAGGCAAAGAAGGAGGAACAAAAAAAGGGGGAGGGCATGAATAACAGGGCAGCACGGATACACAGCACTTGTAAAATGAATAAAAGCAAGCAACAGAAGACATAGATAAAGGGAAGCCATACCGCATCTTCACCAGAGGATTGACTTCTACCCTTCCTGAGATCTAACTTGCGCTTGGACTGCAAAAAGGACAAATCACTCATTAGTTCAAAAAAGAAAAGAGGAGGAAAGAAACAACAAAACTGCAACCTAAAAGAGAAAAGAAGGAAAGAGGCCTTGCCCTTCTCTCTTTCTCAACAGGGTCTCCAGGTCTCTATTGTTTACTACGGGTGCGTCTAGAGGGTCCCAAGGAACCATGAACTGAAGGACTCACAGGAGCCTGGGGAAAAGAAGACTCTACCTTAGTCTTCACCCGGCCCTTTATAGCCAAAGGTTGCTCTACTTCCTTCTCCTCAGCAAGCACCAACTGTTTCTGGGATTTCCCAGTCTTCTTCTTCTTTGTCTTAGGGCCAACATCCTCTACACTCTCTTTAGCCGCTGCTTCCTTCAATTTTTCCTGCTTAATTGTTTTTCCTTTACTCATGCCAATGGGAGTACTAGCACTTATGATCTCTACTGCACCCTTCTTAATTGGTACCCCAGCAGAAGCACCAACAATAAGGTCACACCCCACCCAAGTCTCTGGGAAATCCTGCGCATAAGTCACCCAACCTTCCCTGGAAGCATGCCATTCTATGAAACCAGTTTTGCTACTTACAGCAGTAGAAACAACACCAGCAGTAGGCAGAGACAGACGCTTGTTAGATGTTGGAGCAGAAGAAATGCCAGGGTTGGGGACTCGCCCAATTGTGTTAGAACCAGCATAATCAACAAAGGACTTTTGCACCCTCCTCCAATAACCAGCATAACCACTAGAGGCAAAAACTCCTCTCTGGAAGTTGGGCACTACAAACTAAGGACTCCTGCGTGACCAATAAGAGAAGGCCTAAAGTCTCATAAAAGGATCCAAGGAAGGAAGAGAGGGAACTACGTCATTAAACACGGGGGGAATATCTTGATCAAAGTCAAACTGCCAAAGTACTCTATGTGCCGAGTAATGGGTATACCATGGTCCATTCGAGGAAAGCACGGGAAGCCAAGAGGGATTAATACAAGCCAAGTAGGCCAAACTACCTTCATCACTGCAACATAAATCGAAAGTATTCCCTTTAGAAGTCAGAAAAGGAGATAACACAGAATCACAAACAAAACCGGGGCCAAACTCCCTGGGAGACCGCCAATGCAAATGGCCTGCTTGATCAAATAATTCAATCAAGTTAAGGCTACCACCTTTCAGACTCAGCCAACGGAAAATAATAGGGTGGCTATCAGTCAAGCTGCCATAAAGCCCTTTAACCACGTCAGGGGATCCCTGAAACTTATCTTTTACAAACTTTAAATTCCTGCATCTTGCTAAAGTAACTGATGAACGATCCCACATAAATACCTGGAGAATGGCACAATGAAGAGACATAACAGGAATCACCTTCGGCTTCGTCTCCATGAAGTTGATCCAACTGAGAATAGACATGGCCCAAAAACATGGGGGCTAGGGGATATTGAGCACCTTGAGCCAACTTAATCACCAAAGGGAAAAGAGTGGATTTGATTCCATACCCGGGGAACTCACTGAACAGAAACTTGCTAAGCCAGAAAGCAAGGAACCCGGCATGCCTGACCTCCTTATCCTTCTCACGTAAAAGACTCATAACCCACCTACCCATCTTGGCCGGTTTCCCACTAGAAGAAGCAGTACGTCCACCAAAGTGAGCAAATAATTTCTCTTCCACCTCGAGATCCTCGTCAGAAAGATTAATATCAAAGGGGTTTTCATCCCCAAGCACTGGAAGAAGAAAATTGTTGACCACGTCCTCCAAGGTAACAGTCAGTTCAACAACAGAAAAAGAGAAAGTATGCAAAGAAGGAGACCAACGGCGCACTAAATGCCTAAGGCCTTTGGCATCTCTGAAACCCTCAAGATTCCTGGAAATAGCCACTGCCTTCAGGACACCAGCACGCTCCAAGTAGCCCATGAACTCCTCGTCAGAAAGTTCTTTATCCACCCAAATGGGCCAGCCTTGGATCTTGTCAGCAACAAAATCAAAAAATATAGGGACCACCTCTTGAAGTCCTCACCTGATCTGAGATCAAAAATCTCCCTAGGGTCTGGAACTTGTGCAGAACCAACAAAATCCACTTGACCAGAGAATACCCAGGCATGAAGGGATGGAGGGGTCTCACCATGGGACACCTAAGGGAAGAATAAGCTAGGAGTATAACAAGGGTCTCGCAAAGGAAAAGCAAGGCACCCAACGACAGACTCATCTTGCGTAGAACTAGAGGAACTCTCACCTTCGAAGGGACTAGGGGCACGCTCCTTTCTTTTCCGAGAAAAGGAAGAGGCCATTGAAGCAAATGGGTATCTTGAAAGAAGAAAGCAGGTAGCAGCAAGACTATTTGAAAGAAAAGAGGCTAAGAACAGAAGATTCAGGCAAACAAAGAAAAAGATAATGTGAAAGGGACAGAATGAAGAAGTGAAAGCAGATAGAAGAAACAATATGTGGAAAGATGCGCCAGTTGCCAGGAATTAAATTTAAAGAGGGAGAAGTTATCAGCAGTTATTTATGAGTGTTATGGGAAACGTAAAAGTAGGTGGTGGAAGTTATTTTTCGAGACTCCAACTGCCGCGTCCCATTTAAAAAGGAGGAGTTACAAAAAAAAAAAAAAAATGAAGAAGAAGAAGAAGTGAAGGGACAAGGAAGAGATCCCCGACTAAAAAAAAAAAACATAAGAGATCCTGCAGAAAAACTCACGCATGAGCTGCAGGCAACCCATGAGCTCGGGGGGCTAAATGTTGAGGTTCAAAATTAAATGGCCACAAACTAAGGCCCAAAGAAGTAAAAAAAAAACGTTGGGCCCATTTCATACAAAAAATAAATGAATAATAAAACTGGAAAGGCTGGGCTCTCACAAATAAAGAAAAGAGAAAAGAAAGAAAGGAAGGGGAAGAAGTCCAGAGGAATGGAACCAGCGAACCGAAGAAAGCCTAGAAAGAAGAACTGGGTCAGGATCCCGGAAGCCCCCAGAGTCAGGAGATCCCTGGATGCGCGAAGTGAGATTAAAGAAAATTCAAAGAGAGATAAAAGACAAAGGGCATACGGGTCTCATGCTCCAGACATGCAGTAGAGCCAGGAGGTACGTGTAGGAGCCTGGTCCCAACCATTTGGAGAAAGTGACAAGGAAAAGTACAACTGAAAAAGGACTGGAGCGCTGAGAAGAAAAGGCCAAAAGCTTCAGACCAACCAACAAAGAAATCTGGAAATAGAAAACTAGCTAAAGGACTTTCACTTGGTCAGATCAAAAAGCAAGAGACTATGAAGAAAAAGGGAAAAGACATGACCCTGAGCAACCTGGCACGGCACGAGCTCTAAGGGGCAAAAGAGAGAAATCATTAGTACCCTCAGAGCCCGAAGTTGTGCTATAAAAGGAGGAAGGGGTCCATGCTACAGGGGAGGATTAAGACGAAGGGATAGAGAATTCATTTACGATTAGTTCATTTGAAGCGTTCACAATCCAAAGTCTCATAAAATTATAGAAAGAGGCTCTGTAAACTTAAGAGAAAACAGAGGAACCGTTCCTGGTATCCCAGAGGCAGCCGCTATAGTACATGCTCGGATTCAATGAATTCAAACTTTGCAAGCCTTTGAAGCTTGAATAGCTATCAAAGTTTGTAACTTTTGAACTCAGTTGAACCTTGCACCACGTCTTAGTAAGCGCTGTAATTACAACTAAGGGAAATTAATAAAATACACCTCATTTTAGGGGATCCCTAACTTGTTCTTGCATCATATTTCATTTCTTGTGCATACCTTTACTGTTAAAATGTCATTCAATACGGATATACTTGTTTGTTGGCTATTTGTATTGTAGGAGGCTTGTTTTGTGCACCAATCGATTCTTAAATAGCCCTTTAGCTGCGGTGAATCAAACCCAGTCCACCAAGAACATTTTATTCGGCCCAGGATCCTTAGGCCATAGTGCTGGGAGAAAAAAGGCACTCACACATTTTGACGACTCCACTGGGGACTGGGTAAAGAAAAGGAAGAAGCAATCCCTTCACAAAACATGCCTTCGAGACAAAGAAATAGTAAAGGTGCTAATGTGTCACCCACAGCCTCTGAGCCCGTGGGAGAAAATGAAGTGGCCTCCAGGTAAAGAAGCGAGGTGCCCCTAGTAGAACAGGAGGCCGTGTTAGAATAAAGAAACACAAGGCAGGAGCTAGATCCCATGGCTCAGATGACTGCAATGTTGAAAGACTTGCAACAAGAAGTTCGCCTTCTCAAAGAAAGCAAGACACAAGAAGTCAGAAACAATGCTCCCCATGTGGGCAACCAAGATAGAACCCAGCCAGAGGGAGGGTCAGCTAGAGGGAGGCTTGTTTTGTGCCCCAATCGGTTCTTAAATAGCCCTTTAGCTGTGGTGAATCGAGCCCACTCCACCAAGAACATTTTATTCGACCCAGGATCCTTGGGCCATAGTGTTGGGAGAAAAAAGGCACTCACACAAAGTGAACTTCATTGTGGTAGATGCCTACTCCCCTTACATTGCTATTGTGGCAAGACCTTGGCTTCAAGCCATGGGAGCTATATCTTCCACCTTGCATTTGAATGTGAAGTATTCATCAGGGGATCAAGTTGAGGAGCTGGTTGGAAGTTAATCTATGGCAAGACAGTTTTTAGTGGTTGCAATTAGGTATCAGACTAGAGGTGAATCCTCATCCTCTACAAAGAGGGATTTATAGCAATCAAGAAGAATAATCTTGTATGTGGACATGGTGGTAAAAGGTGCAAAGTATGAAGAATTGGAAAAGATCGTTATTGATGATGACGAGGAGAAGTTTTTCCAAGTAGGAGTGCAATTACCTTCTCTAGAGAAGGAAGAATTGGTTGTCTTCCTTAGGAAAAATGTTAATGTGTTTGCATGGAGTGCCTAAGAAGCTCCAAGGGTAGATCCAAATTTTATCTCCTATCATTTAAATGCTAGTCCTTCTGTCACTCTCAAAAAGCAACCACCTCGGTGCTCTTCTAAGGAACATTCTAATACTGTCAAGGAGGAGATGATCAAACTTAAGCGGACAGGGGCAGTAAAAGAGGTGTTTTACCTTGAATGGTTAGCTAATACAATGGTGGTAAAGAAGAAGAGTGGGAAGTGGTGAGTATGTGTAGACTTCACTGATTTAAACAAAGCTTGCCCAAAAGACCTCTTCCCAATGCCTCGAATAGACCAACTGGTAGATGCAACGGTGGATCATCCTCGAATGAGCTTTTTTGACACCTTTCAAGGGTATCATCAAATACCGTTAGTTTTGGATGATCAGGAGAAGACTGTTTTTGTTATGCCCACTGGGAATTACCACTACAAAGTGATGTCTCTTGGACTAAAGAACGCAGGATCTACATATCAGATGATGATGACTAGGATGTTCAAACCTCAACTCTTCAAAAACATTGAAGTCTACATAGATGATATGGTGGTGAAGACCAAAGTAGAGTTCGAGCATGTGAATGATTTCAGAAATATTTTTGAGATACTGAGAAAGCATAAACTACGCCTTAATGCTTCTAAGTGTTCCTTTGGTGTTAGTTCGGACAAATTTCTTGGTTATATGGTCACTCACCGTGGAATTGAAGTCAACCCTGATCAAATTAAGACAATAAACAATATGTAGCCTCCTCGAAATCCCAAAGAAGTCCACAAGTTAACAAGAATGACTGTTACTCTAAACTAATTCATCTTTCGGTCAACAGACAGGTGCAGGCCTTTCTTCCAATTATTACATAAGTGGAAGGGATTTGAGTTGACCGAAGAAAGTGCCTTGGCCTTTCAGCAATTGAAGGGATATCTTTCTTAGCTACCTATTATGTCCAAGCCCAAGGAGAAAAAGGTTCTTTTTGCTTATATTGTTGTAGCCTCTCACGTGGTGAGCTTAGTACTGATAAGGGTGGATAATGGAGTGCAAAAGTTAGTTTATTATGTGAGCAAGTCATTGCATGAGGCAAAGGTTTGTTATCTACCACTAGAAAAAGCTATCTTAGCAGTGGTACATGCTACACGAAAGCTCCCTTATTATTTCTAGGCTTATACAATTGTGGTTTTAACCCAACTCCCTCTTCAATCGCTACTTTGGAAAGCTAATTACACATGGAGAATTGCCAAGTAGGGGCTTTTGATATCAAGTATATGCCTTGGACCTCAATTAAGAGCTAGGTCCTTGCAGATTCGGTGGCCGAGTATACTGAATCTCCACTAGAAGTGGAAAGCAAGAAGTAGAACTTGAGAGGCAAACCAATTGAAACAATCTCTGTACAGGAATCCTTATCCTGGAAATTATATGTTGATGGTGCATCTAATTAAAGAGGATCTGGAGTGGGGCTGGTTGTGGTGTCTCCTAAGAGAATTACTATTGAAAAATCCTTAAGGTTAAGTTTTTTGGCCACAAATAATGAGGCCGAATATGAAGCTTTGCTGGAAGGTATGGCTATGGTTCAGAAAATAGGGGGAAGGACGGTGGAAGTGTTCTTAAACTCGAGATTAGTCATGGGTCAAGTAAAGGGAGAGTTGGAAGCCAGGAATTTGAGAATGCAAGGGTATCTGACCTAGGCTAGGCACATACAGTCAGGTTTTGAATCTTTCACTTTGCAGCAAATCCCGATGCATAGAAATTTGCATGCTGACTCTCTTGCCACTTTGGGAACGTCCTCGGCATAAGCTTTACCTCGAGTTATCTTGGTTGAATATTTATACAAGCCCATTGAGGCAAGGAAGGAGAATTTCCAAATTCATCAGGTTAGGGTAAGGTATAATTGGATTGATTTCATAGTTTTGTTCCTCAAGGAAGGTACTCTGCCTAGGGAGAAAGAAGAGGCAAATAAAGTACGAAGGAAAGCTCCTTGTTTTTAGTTGTTCAAGGAACAAAAATTTTACAAACGTTCCTTTTCTAGACCGTACTTGTTATGTGTCCATCTCAAAGCAGTGGAGCCACTCTTAGAGGAGTTACATGAGGAAATTTGTTGAAGTCATACACGGGGCAGATCACTATCTCATAGGGATATTAGTGGCCAAATATGTAGAAAAAGGCATTGAAATATGTGAAGAAGTGAGCAATGTCAAAAATTTGCTCCAAACATTCATCAGCCAAGAGATGTCTTTAATCTTTTGTCTAGCCTATGGTCTTTTGCTCAATGGGATTTGGATATTGTGAGGCCATTCTCTAAGGAAGCAGGGAACATGAGATGGCTTCTGGTTGGTACTAATTACTTCACAAAGTGGGTTGAAATTGAGCCACTATCTAATATTAGGGATGTGGATGCAAAGAGGTTCGTATGGAAAAATATTGTTACTCGATTTGGAATTCCACACACCCTCATTTCAGATAACGGGTTTCAATTTGATAGTAAAACTTTTAGGAGGTACTGCTGTGAATTGGGTATTAGGAATAGATATTTAACTCCAATTTATCCTTAGGGAAATAGGTAGGCCGAGACTGTTAACAAGGTTAGAGTGAATTGGCTTAAGAAGAGCTTGGATGATGCAAAGGGCAAGTGCGTGGAGGAGCTACCACATGTTTTCTAGACATATCGGACCACTCCTTGTCGGTCAACTGGGGAAACACCCTTTTCCATGACTTATGGGTCCGAGGCTGTGATTCCTCTAGGGATTGAATTTTCGACGAGCTTGTTCACTCTAGACAACAATGACAACCTATTAGAAAAGAGCCTAGATTTGATTGAAGAACGAAGAGAAATTGTCATGGTTCAGTTGGCGTATTATCAACAGAAGCTCAAACAGGGGTATGGCATAAGTGTAAGGCTAAGGCCATTAGCACCTGGAGACTTAGTGCTAAGACAGGTTGTGGGTACTGCAAAAAACCTAGCATGGGGAAAATTGGGACCCAATTAGGAAAGGCCATACCGTATCACCTCGGTAGCCGGTATAGGTGCTTATTTCCTAGAAGATTTAGACGAAAATGTTGTACCACGTCCTTGAAATGTAAATAACTTATGAAGGTATTATTATTAATGAAAGGCAACTTTGCCAAGTTTTTATTCGGGATATTATGTGTTGTGTATATCATCTGTTTAAGTATTAAACAGAACCTTGATCATGCCTGGCTCCTCAGACCACATATCTTGGGTAAATTAATACTCCTTATTATTTGTTTTAGTATTAAATGAAATCTTGGTCATTCTTGGCTCCTCAGACCACATACCTTGGGTAAATTAATACTCCTTATTATTTGTTTAAGTATTAAACAGAACCTTGGTCATGCCTAACTCCTTAAACCACATACCTTGGGTAAATTAATACTCCTTATTATTTGTTTAAGTACTAAACAAAACCTTGGTCATGTCTGACTCCTCGAACCACATACCTTAGGTAAATTAATACTCCATAACAAATATTCAAGTGCTAAACAGAACCTTAGTCATGCTTGGTTCCTTGAACCACTTACCTTGGGTAAATTAGCACTGCTCAGTATCTCTTTAGGAGTTAAACAGAACTAGAGTAATATTTGGCTCCTCGGCCATATACCATGGGTAAATTAACACCTACTACAGTCTTCATCTACTGCTAAGTGGATGGGTATGTGAAACTTTGGGTAAGTAGATGTTTTACCATTGTTTGAAATTGAGAAGGAAAGCCTATGGCATGTATAATCATGTGAGCTGCTTATGTTAGATACATAAGGTATGTTTTTGAAGTCAAAATTACCCTTTATTAAAGATTATAAACTTGGAAAAGTTAACCTGTTATATTGTTGATTGCATAGAATGTATTAGTTATACTACCACTTGTATGGACAATTGCTAAATTCTAGAATGATGCTATATCTTGAATTATTGGAAATTAAATCTCATTCTTATGTCACTTAAGTATAGAGTGGAAAATAAATTATGTCTAAAATTGCATAAACACAAGGAATTAAAAAGAAATTTGATATTTTCCATTAAGTAAAGCTTTGGCAAAAGCAAAGTAAGTACAATTTTAGAAACGTAAGCAACAATTACATTAAAAAAAAAAAACTATTGCAAAATGTGGCCTAGGTGCTACTTGGATTAAGGAGGAGGGTTGTCTTTGGTTGGAGCCTTGGCAGATTTTTCAGGCACAACTACTGAAGAAGTTAACCCTTTGCCCTTAGAGCCATCCTTGGTAGGGATAGGGAAAGTTGCTAGGACTATCTCTCAGCTCTGGGAAGTCACCTTTTCCTTAAGAGAATCCTTGGGTATAGCTGGAGGTTTTGTGACCTTGGGGGCTACTTCCTTGGCTATTTCTTTCTCTTTTTCAACGGCGTCAGCTTGCTGTACCTCTTTAGGAGGACTGATAGAAGAAGGGAGGGCCTTGGCAGGTACATCATTGCTGGGATCTAACTCCTTAGGGGTAGTTTCAGCTTTGGAGCTAGAGGAGCCTGACACTCGAATAACTGGAGGGTAGTAGACATTCTCTGCTCTTCGTAAGGCAGAGGAGGCCTCTACTCCAGCTTGGTTGAGGGTCTTGTTCTGTACTTGGAGGCAGTAGGTCCTACAAACCCCAAAGACCTTAACCCTAAGCATTTCCTCAGTCTTTGCCACCTCGAAATCGTAACCATCCTACTTGGCTTTCTCTATAGCTTTTTCCACCTCTTCAATTTTTTCTTTAAAACCTCTATCTGTTCCCTGGCTGCAGATAGTTGGTCTTCAGTCTAACAGAGTTGCCTACGTTGATTCTCCACCTACTTTTCAGCCCCATGCAAGGCAGCCTCGACACTTTTCTTCTCCCGATCAACCTTAGTTAGCTTCGTGTTCAGCTCTGGGATTCTCTTCTTGGCTAAAGAGAAGGCTTCCACAGCAGAAATCCACCTCCCTTCCTCCTCTTTCATTTTTCTGTGAGAGTTGTTCACCAACTCCTCAGCCACATGCATAGCTTGAACAGTCTTTAAAAAAATAAATATGTATGAGTAATGACAAAAAACAATAAAAATGATACTAATAATAATAAACTAAAAATAGGTAAAAACGCTTACCAGCACAAGTTCTCTTTTCAAGGTAAGAAACACCTTATATTTCTTCATGGTTTGGAGGTCGGCCATGTCATTGGGCAGCAGGAAGGGCTACTCCAAGGCATTGGCTACGTACCCAACCTTGCCTTGTTGGAAATCCCTAATAGAAGAATCCATAAGGAGGGGAGATTCGTTCAACACCAAAGGGGGTTTCCAAGCCTGAACCTTGGTGCGACAATCACACCCTCACTCCATAATGGATCCTTCGCTTGAAGACATTGTTTGAGCAGTCTTGGCCACTTTGGCCCCCTTCTGTGGCTTGGCTTCTCTAGCAGGAAGACCCTTTTCCTTCCTCCATAGCCTCCTTGCCTTTCTGGTCCCGCTTTCTCTTCTTGTTTGCAAGGTCAGGTTAGGGAAACTAGGTAGAGGGAGGAGTGGGGGGTTTAGTCTGGATGGTCGTCTCGGGCACATTGCCTCCTACATAGGACTCCAGTAGATCCAGAAGGCTTGTTTTAGTTTTGCATTGTAGAACCATTGCATCAGGAACACTTAAAATTTCCTAGAGGTTGCTTACTTGAGCTGGGGGAAGATGGCTATAATCACCAGTTGGAGCTTTTGGGGATTGAGGCTGGTTGAAAACCTCAAATTCATCCTTGGAGTCTGAGACCTCAACCACTTGTTCTTCTTCCTTAATAGCTGGTTGGGAAGGAGTTGCTTCTTCCTCAGTCGTGTGTTGAAAGGGTAGTTTTGCTTGTTGTACACCTTCTAGAACAAGGCCCGCATCAAGAAAACTTGGTATGACGATGTTGATTTGGTGTAAACGGATGTCTTTTGCTTTAATCACATACTTGGGTGCCTGAAAGCTGGACGATATGGGATCGTAACTGAGGATGAGGTGGGATACTCTTAATTGTTTGTCTTTGTGGACAAAGATCTCGGCCCTGAATATTTTTGTTAAATCAAGCTCATTGACAAGATTCAAGTTCAAGATAGCAGAATATTTGTCTGCAAATTCATCAAAAATAAAAAACATTATTAGGAAACAACACAGGTAGAATAAGAAATAAGTTGTAAACAACAATAAAAAAGGATAAATACAGGAAAGGTTAGTAAACAAAAGGATGTTGTTAGAATAATAGACCTAGACCTAAAATACCCCACCTGGTGTCCCTTCTTGTGTTGGACAGTGAAGCCCATTATGCCACTCCCCTGAGATGATTAGATAATCTTTATCCATACCTTTGTTGGACTCAGGAAGACAAGATATAAGCCTGATCACGGGAACTCTAGCTTTTAAGTAATACCCCTGCCTATTAGTTTGTGACGATTGTAAATCCAATTAACGTCATGGTGGGTAAGGTTCACACTCATCTTCTCATTGAGGTCATCTACACTACCTAAAATCCTAAACATATTGGGGGCACATTGAGTGGGGGAGAGCCTGTGAGCAATAAGATAATCCCTAGTTACTCTACCCATAGAGATTCTCATCCCTTCCTCTATAAAGGCAATCATAGGGATTACTACTTCTCCCTCCTGCCTCATGGCGTGCCACTCCCCCTGGCGGTAATACCTAATAGAAACCCCAGGTGGGATATGATATTGAGCTTTAAAACTCTCTATGTCCTCTAGGGTGTCTACTAGGTGAGCAAATTTACCCATATGAAAAAGAGTTGAAAGTAGTAGGGAGACAAGGTGAAATTAAAAGGGCCAAGGAAGAAAAGGCTCTAAATAAAAAACAAAAAAGAGAAGAAGAGAAGAATAAAATACTAAGGACAACTTATGGAAGGAAAGAAGGGCTCTTCGGACTAGTTCTTGAGATTTGAAAATGCAAAAAGTGAAACAGTCGAAGTCTTCAAGCCGTATATATATGAGAGGGGAAAGCAAGCGGGAGAATTCCCATCCAAGTCCCCATAAAATCTTCCATCATTGGATCTCCATCGTACCGTAGAATGTGGGGAACATGGAGTAGCAGAAAATAAATGCAAGCGCGTCTTGGATGCCAAAACGCCAAGAGCGTCCTTTTGGGTAGTTGAAAAACACCTGCACAGACAGGGATGACATAAGAACAGAGTAGAATAATTTCCGTAATATTGAAATCCCCATTTTTTCCGAAGAGCAAAAAAGTGGAATTTCATGGGGCTGTCGTAGGGATGAAGGGCCTTGGAAGGTATATTGGGCCGTGGGCCTTGTCCGAGGACCTTAGTTGTCCAAGGACGGTTAAACCTTACGAAGATGTACAAATCAGTAAGTTATGAAAGGATTTTGGTCATAAAGGTTTGAGAAAATAGTTCGAGAAGAAATGCTTCGTATGCTAGGCAAAGTAGAGGTCAAAGGTTTGACCTGCCATTAAGAACAACACACTGGACAATTTCACTAGTAAGGATAAGCATCAGGAGAGAATAAGACAAAGGAAAGCTAAGAAATATCTAGGAGGAAGCTGCTATCTCCGCATCAAATGCTTTGTAGCTAACTTTTTGGCCACATTAATGTTGAGGTGATACTTGAACAGTACCATTCAGTCTTACAGCTGTCCACAAAGACTTTAGGAAGGGACTGATCGGACAAGGATCAGAACCAACAATTTGATCTACACGTGGAGGGCTGAGATGACGTAAAAAAGGAGAATATAAAGAAGAAAAACCCCATTACAGGAGGAGAGAAAGATAACATGAGGAAGAAAGAAACACTGTACATACAAGAACTATAATTGTCCTTAAGTCTAAGAGAAATATATAAGAATTGCTTTCCTCGGACCTTGCCAATGAGGAATTTCCTTGTCTAAAACCGTTTATTCTTATTTTCTAACATCATTTAACCTGCTGTGATTGTTGTCCAACTCATTAAAGTCCAATTCTCAACCCACTCTCTACAAATTCATTGTATTGGGCTCTTTGGGCCTAAGTCCTTTTACTTTCTAGGCTTGGGAACCAAATCGTATCCTTAAAAAATTTATATGTGAAAAATAAAACTTACGCCTATTTAATGTTAACAAAATATAAATAAAATGAAAAGTCAATAACTGTTTCTTAATAAATTTCAAGTTAATCACCTATATATAAAGGTGTTATAAATTTTGTAGCAATTTCTCTTAACTCTAAAGTGCTTCCCTAAATTCTCTTATTTGTATAAAATTATGTTGTCATATCCTATATGGCACCTATTAGTGCATTTTAAATTAAATTACATTAACACTTAAATTAACTGAAGATTAATAAAAAGATGAGTTATAGTGGAATTTGTTAAATAAAGAGTTAACTTGTATGTAAGTTAAATTAAAAAAAATTTAAAAGAGTTATCTAAATTAATAAATAACATGTAGGTTATGAGAAGGATTGAAAGACTATATATATGGCTATGCTACGGTCTAATTTTATATCAAGAGTGAAGGAGGAGATATAGTTAAAATAAAGAGTATTGTGTGAGAGTGTGAATTCAATAATACTCCTAAATACTTGAGAGATTTCGGGCCAAAGGAAGGTGTTTCTTTTGGTGGAGCTTTGAGCTTAACCACTTATGCAGAGTTGATCTGAGCTACACAACAAACTATTGGGCTGTTGTATCCTGGAGGGGACAAGTCAAACATAAATTTTTACTACATCAGTTTCTAGGCTTTGCCAACCGCAGAGGGCTTAAATCTTCTTAAAGAGAGCAAGATTTTCGTGCCTCAGTCTGACATTGTTTGTTTATATTTATATTTTTATTGTAATTAAAATATCATTTTATTGGTAATTTCTCCAACAACGCCTAATTCAAAACTCAAAAAATATAAATTTAAAAGATCAACTTTGAGAACCAAAAACAAAAATTAATTTTGAGAATAGAAAAAAAATGATAAATTAATGATTAGAAAGATGAGAGAAAAATCTATAACTTTGAGAAAATATAAAAAAGCAAACAATTTGACATGAACATAGCACATTCAAATTAACTATATTGAAAATACTCCTCTTTTTTCTTTTTCTTTTTTTCTTTTTACATTGATAATAGGGGGTGGAGGATTCGAATTGTGGATATTTTAGTTGGAAACACCAGTAAATGTCAATCAATTGAGTTAAAAGGTTTTTAGCTATATAAAAAAATACTCAGCATTATGAGAGATCGCACCAGCCCGTTAACTTTGGTTGGGCTAAACTCATCAATGGGTAGAGTAACATTAATGCTTCTCTTTATGTTTTCCCTCCTAAATCAAGGATTTTACAATGAAGTCAATACTTATTTTATTTAATGAAAAATAAGAAAACCATATTAAAAAGGACACAACTTTATTGAATAGTTAAAAATATTACATCAAGTAGAAAGTAAATGTGGGCATTCTCATGATAGTTTTGATGAACTTAATCCAATAGCATTATGACATATTATTTGTATTATTTATTTAAATTAATTACTCATGTAACAAACTGATTTTTTTTTTTTTTTTGAGAAGAATATAACAAACTAAAATTAATTGTTCATAATCACATGTGTTTAGAATTGATCATGAAAATGCACGTTATTCGTTGAAATTTGATTTGGCTTTAACTTTCAATCAAGTGATCCGATTGGAGCCTATTACATATCTTTTTGAGCATTAAGACTTCTAGATTTTTTTTTTTTTTTTTTTTATGTGAAGAATTTATAAATCTAGTAGTGAAAATTACAATTTCCCCCTTGTGATATAAAATGACCATTTTACCTCTGGCTAAGATTAATTAGTTAAATTAATTAAAATGTATTGTGATCACCTAATGTCTTGGGATTTTGCAGGTGAGGAGGCCTATAGTGCAATTCATGGGATCTCCCTGTCCCCCTTTTGTGAAAGTAAACCTTGATTCAGGGACGAGGAAACAGCTTGCATTCCAGCAATATTTAGGAACCATAAGGAGAAGTCATTTGTGTGTACAAAGACAATAGAAGATCCAGTTAGTGGTGGAAGCCAAGGCTACTTACTTAGCTGTTGAAAAAGTAGTAGAAGTAGGCATCAAGCATGTAATCTATGAAGAAGTGCTCTAAACATGGTCCAACCGCTCCAAAACTCTAATACTACTCCTCGTTGGTCTATTGTAAATTTATTACTAAGACTATAATAGTATAACTATTTTGAATTCCTTTGCCTCCTTTATCCCTGAGTTTTGCCTGGAATTTCAAGAGAGAGATGGTATTAGTCCTCCATGTTGTAATTTGTTTTGTTTTGTTTCTTTTCTTTTCTCTAATAATAAGTATTATTAAGGAAAAAATGGTTAGTAAAAGAATTGGTTGGAGTTTAAGTAAATTTGTAAGGAAAATCCTAAATACACAATTATTTTACAAACTGCTTATGTAGTGAATGGTTATTGGTAAGTAAAAAAATTATATTAGGTTCTAAATATTTAAGTATAAATGTTTAGGTTCTAAATGATTTGTGTGTTAGCAAACTGAGCACATAAGCTTGTCTAGAAATAGATCTTAGTGTCTATGAAGTGTTTTAGACATTGTTTAAAGTGCTGCAAGTCAGAATTCAAGAACATACAAGCTATATGTTCAAGTATTGAAAATCTAATGAGCTCAAGTGCTCAACCGATCGAACCGTGATCTGCAGATTTGAATTAAAGCCCATTAGTCCATTAAATGTTTAGGCTTTCAATCCAAACTTACTTGGTATATAAGGAAAACCCTAAAATACGTTTTTCCAGTCTTGGAGAGCTTCTTTTTCAAGATCTGAGAGGTTTTATGTCTTCTACTCTTTCAAGCATCTATCAGAGTTCATTCACATACTACAAGTACCGGTGGAATAAAGTTGCAGCCCAAGCTTCAGATATCAAGCGTACAGAAGATCAAAGACATGAATTGGAGGTTTATGTTGGAGCATATCCACATCAAAGAAGTCTAAAGGTTTTAGAGCTAGGTTTGATCATCATAGTTAAGTTTGCTACGAATTAAATATTCTTGACTATAAACTTCTATTTGATATAGTGGATTGTTCTTCTTGGAATAGTTCCCCTGATATTTTTTACCTTAAAACTGGATTGTTTTATTGGCTTTCCTAAGTCATCATATATGTGTCTTATTTACTTTTTTGCCACATGATATGATTGATTTATGTTTAACTTAAGATCTACATAATTGACTTAAGTATCAACTTGGCAATAAAATTAGGTTAAACACTGTGTGTACAGGGGTCCAAAAACTAACAAATTATGTTAGTAGTGAGCTCAAATGAGAACCAGTAAGAATTTGTCATATTAATAATTTGTAAAAATATTGTAAAATACTTTATGACTGTAGCATTACTCAAGTAAAGAAAAAAATTTCTCTCCAAACTAGTTATCCTCATATATATATATATATTATTGAATATGANCCCTCTATTATATAGCCACTCTCACTCTCATCCCTACCGTCCACGTGCTCCCCATCCGTGGACGTGCTCAAGTACCTGTCACGTCAGGCAGCTGCTTTTCATCTCTGTGTGAGTGGCGGTAGGTCATGAAACACTGTTCAGGTGTCTTCTCCACATAAATGCGGCCAGAAAAGCTGTTGCAATGCATTGAATACGGTGGCAGCAGCCTTTCCCTCAGATATTTCTTCATCCTTATCGTTTTTGAGTGTGCTTTGAGCTTATCTTGATCAGGTGGGCTCCTCGGACGATCAACCAGGCTTTTCTCCGGCTCAATTAATCTCCGCTATCATACCAGGGTAAAACTTCCTCCTCGGACAGGAAATGTCCTCCTCGGACTGGAGACATCCTCCTCGGAAAGCGATGATCCTCTGCCCAGAGGATTCCGCTCCAATCTGGACCTTGCATTCTACTCATCCTTCTCTTCGGATGTGAAACAGTTCTCTCGTGGGTGTTCGGCCCGTTAATTTGGGCCTGATCCTTTTATCCCCCACAATATATATTACTGAATATGAATTTTTAAAATCTAAACATTGGGTTTCATTTTTTTTTATTATATCTTTCATGCTTACAAAATTTCATGAAGATAAAAAAATCATTAGCTATGTCATCAATCAAATGTTTAAATTTTAAGTTTTTGTGTTATAAAATTATGCATAAAAAATAAATTTATTAATTGAATAATAAATAGCATCTAAGTTGAACAAAATTTGACATACATGTTAAAAATAAAAAGAACATGTAATCAAATAATTAAATTTTCAAAATTCATATCTAATAATAAAAATATAGGAGGAATTTAAAGAGTTTTTTTCTAAACTAATTTAGAAGGTCATTGTGCCTTTATTCCTCCAACGAGGCTAATGAGCCGATGGGGCAAAGATTGGAACCCCCAACAATGAAAAATAAACTTCTTCTCTTTTTTTTTTTCTTTTTTTTTTATTGGGAATAATGAAAAATAATTACAAAAGCCCTGTTTCCATTTACAAAGGACATCTAAAAAATTTTTACAATTGTTTTTCATAATTGTTAACAAAATTTATTGTGATTGGTGTATATTACAAGTAATTTTAGGAGTAAGTTTGTGAACACAATTTTTGTGCCATAACTCTAACGTGGTCAATAGTAAATGATAGAGAAAAAAAAAAATCCATCTAAAATCATAATTATGCTTGTGATAAAAATTGTTAAAGTAGAATAACTTGAATGTTAATGGTATCTTGAGAGGAAGCGATGTTAATCTAATCACAAAAAATAAATACTATGAAAAATGTTGGTAGTCTTCCATCTAAGAGCATTTGCATCAGTTGATGCAAAGTCTTGTATAATAGAAAATGACACCAATTTTACACATTTTGCCTAAAAAAATGTTTCACATCAGTGCTTCTAAAAGTGTGCATATTTGCACATTACTGTAGATCTTGTATCTAAATTTAAGATTTTTTTCTCTCTCCTTCACTTCACTTTCTCAGCTTCTCACTCTCACCCTCTCTCTCGTTTTATCTCTCCCTCAGTCTCACCGATCTTACCTCAGTCCACCGATCAGTTCACCGATCTCACCTCAGTCCACCAATCATTCACAGGAAAATAAGCTCCGATCACAAAAGCATTGATCATGTCGAATCCCTTAAAGAGTAGACGGGGTGAGGGGAGGGACTCGGAGGCAAGGATGGAGCGCATGGCGCGGCCGTCGATCTCACTCGGAACTGTTGGTTGCTGGGCTTTTTTTTTTTTTTTTTTTTTTGGTTTTTTGGTTGATTGTGGGTGTGGGTTGGTGGTTTTGATCTTGATCAGCTTGTTTTTTCTAGTTCATTGGTGGATTTTGATGATCTTGTTGCCAATTGGGTGGGTGATGATTTGCTTGACTGGGTTTCGAGTTGGGTGGATGATGAATGGGTTTGGATTAAATGGGTCGGATTGGCTAGGTTTTGGATTGACTGGTTTTCCTTGATGATGCTAGTTGGGTGTTGATGATGATGGCTAGGTGTGGAGTGATCGTTGGTAGTGATGGACTAATGGGTTTGTGAGAGAAAGGAGCAATGAGGGAGGGAATAATAAAAAATTGTAAAAGAATGAATATTTTACTGAATAAATGTGTAGAATAAATAAAACTGATGTGGATTTTTGTAAAAATTGTGTTTAAAATAGAAAAATTAGGTTTTAGATGTGCAAATTTACAAAAATTTTGCACAATTGATGCAAATGCTTAAGAGAATATAAATTTATAAAGGGTATGTTTGGTAGACTGTAACAAGCGCTGTAAAGTAATAATTATTCCTATGATTTAGTTATTCTTTAGTTTGATTATGTTTTTATTATAAAGAATAATCATTTCTTGTGAATAACTATTCTTCAAAATGAGGAATAACTATTCATCTTTAAAATGTTGTATTAGCTATTTCTTAGTAAGTGCAATAATTTCAAAATTTAATATATTTCCAAGTAAACAAACTTATATTTAACAATTATAAAAATAAAAAATTATAAAAAAAACACATATATCTCTTAAATTTAAAAATAACAATTTTTAAGGAAATATAATTGTATAAGTAAGAAATTTCTTAAAATAAATATTAAGTTTCATTCTAATGTTATAACTCACAACTAAACTAATGAATACGTATAGTTATTACATTACAACACATTTTATTCTTAATAATAAAAATTACAATTCCTGTCATTATCTCCATTTATTGCACCAAATTTACCCTCTGTCTTCTTGTCATTGAAATTGAAACAGTTCCAAATCTTTTCCGCTTGGATGGCATTTATAAACTCTGCCATATTCCTCAAAAAATAATATATAAAAACTGCTACAGTGCTATGTGACTATGTCCTAGTCCTTCCCCCCCCCCCCTTTGTCTTCTTGTCATTGAAATTGAAACAGTTCCAAATCTTTTCCGCTTGGATGGCATTTATAAACTCTGCCATATTCCTCAAAAAATAATATATAAAAACTGCTACAGTGCTATGTGACTATGTCCTAGTCCTTCCCCCCCCCCCCCCCCCCCTTTGTCTTCTTGTCATTGAAATTGAAACAGTTCCAAATCTTTTCCGCTTGGATGGCATTTATAAACTCTGCCATATTCCTCAAAAAATAATATATAAAAACTGCTACAGTGCTATGTGACTATGTCCTAGTCCTTCCCCCCCCCCCCCCCCTCCCAAAAAAAAAAAAGTCCCAGTCCTTTCGCGTCCATTTGGGGAAATATATAAAAGATAGGGCATGACTGTAATTCCCTATACCCATCCCTAAACTTAAAAAAAAGACATTGTAACTGAAAATACACGTCACTTTGAATTTATTTATTTTTCTTTTTCTTTTTAAGAATGTTACTCCGCTTGTTTAGTTTTTTTTTTTTTTTGGTAAGCTTATTTTACTTTTTTTTAAAGAAATATTTTACTTATTTGGTTTAAGTAGAAATTTTTTAAAAATCTTATTTTCTACTAACTGCAACTATATTTCAATATAACTTATTTTTAAATAAATCAAGCCAATAAAAATAAATTCATAGGCCCAATTCCATGTAATAAAAAAAAAATACAAAATGTAAATTTATGTGGGCATTCTTTAGGCCCATCAAGCCTATGGATATAAATACCAACTTCCTTTTTCCTCTTTAACTCTAGAATGTTTCAAATATTCTGAACGAGATTAAAAGTGTTTTACTAATTGAATTACATGACTCTTAGGGATTGTTTGGCATTGTTGTTTAAATAACAGTTTTCAGTATTTAAACAATAATAATACTTCTGACACATATTTCTATAACACTCAAACACGTAAATTTAAAATACTGAAAACTGAACAACAATACTTAAATATTGTTTAGATTGGCCTTATTTTTATAGATGAAAGACACACACTTAATATCAATATAGTTGGCAAACCAATTAAGATCGACTTGTTAACCGTTGGCTTCTCGTCAAACAATATGTTTATTACAAAATTAAGTCGTATTTGTGTTGAAAAAGAAAGAGATTCAAAAAAAGTTGAAATTATATTTTATGGATTTCAGTTAACTTAACTGATAAAGTCTTTGATGATTGAATAAAAAATATGGGGTTCAATTTCCATCTACACCAAAAACGGATTAATGTCTTTGTTTGATGATAAGAGCTATTATCAGGAGCGGACACTATAAGTTGAAACTCTCTAAAAAAAATTTGAAATTATATTTTGGCTTTTCAAAATTAGTATTACATCAGTTGAGTGCATATATTAATCCAATTTGTATTTAAATAAAACAAAAAATTTTCATATATATTATTATTAAAATAAATAATGAAAGTCATTTTGGTTTAATTTCTTCAAATTACATAATTAATGTAAATAATGTAATACCAAATTTTTATAAAAAACCAATTATTACAACAGATTATCGAATAATTTAAAATAAACAATGAAATTCCTTTTAAATTTCTTGAAACTTTTGATAATTAATTTTAAATCGAGTAGTGATTTATCTTTTTTCAAAATTTAGTGATGGAGTTTTGCTTATAAACTATGTGAATAAATTTGATGTACATGATTGAGTCACATGGTGTAATTTTGTCGTACAATTTATAATACTTTATTGAGTCACATAATGTGAGCATAACGTGGTAGATTATTAAAATAATATAAAAATTAATAATGAAATTGTTTTTAAATTTATAGAAAATTCTGGTAGATAACTTTTTATTAGAGTTTTTGAATCTTTGAAAATAGCCCCCCTATGTTTGTTTTGACATTAACATTTTCCAAAGATCATTTTCTAAAAAATTGTCTCTTTTTTTAATGTTTTGTAACAACTTTAAAATGAGCTAGAAAAATATTTTTTAATTTCCCTTATTTAGCTTCATGTGAGATAAAGTTGTTTTCCTTATTTAGTTTGTGTGAAATAAAGTTGTTTTCCATAAAATTTTAACAAAAAAACAACTCTAGTTCACACCAAGCTAAATAGAGCAAGTTAAAAGACAGTTTTATTTTGATCCTTTATATATATATATATATATACTAAAAAACGCATAAAAAAAAAATTTGAATTCACAATGTTCTAGAATCCAACAAATGAAAAAATAAATCTCAAAGAAATATTATTTAAAAGTAGTAATCCTAGAAAAAAAATTTCAAGAAAAATAGGAATAGTTCAAATTATATAAAACTGCCTAAACTCATTTAAATAGCCAATATAAGGACAATAACAGTGGACTAGATGGAAATATATTGGAAATAGCAAAAACAAGAAAAGAAAGAATATATATATATATATATTATCCGATACAAAATCATTGGTTGAGCCTTCAAATCAATGAACCATACAAAATTCCATCGATAGGAAAGAAATAATTTTCTTACGAAAAAATCGATTGAACAGTGAAAATCAGCACTTTTTTAGAAATAGAAACCGTACAGTTTTATTTGAATCGATTGATTTTTTAATATTAAGTTATTTTGATCACTTTTTCAAAAAAAGAAAAAAAGATAAAAAGAAGAAGTTATTTTGATCAAGTAACTATTCTTTCATTCAATTTTGTACTTTTATTTATGCTTTTTTATTTATTTTTATTTTAATAGACATGATAGTATTTCAATATATGACATTTGTTTCATGATAATTTATCTTTATCATTAGACCAAAATACTAATTTGTGTTTTTATGTAGGTAAGATTCAAATCGCAAATCTCTTAAAATGCAATAAAAATTTAATAATTAAGCTAACTTGAACTCGTTTATTTAGATCTTTTAAGTCTTTTACTTTTAAAAGTTGAGCCGGGTCGAACTTCTGACCCAACAGCGTACCCCTCGTCAAGAACTCATAAGCCATGTACCCAGCTAGAAGCCGATTCGAAGATTTCAGCTCGCTCGGCTTAGAAGCTTGAACCGGAGCTGGAGCTGGAGCCGGAGCCGGAGCCGAAGCCGAAGCCGTTGAAGGCGACGGTTTTAAAGAATATAAAGCCTCTTTCTTTACGTTTTCTTGAGGCCCCAGGTGTCAAAATCCGACGAGAATGATAGCTCATCGTAGCCTTTCAACCATGCCACGTCACCACACAACTGTTTCCTAATGGGAGGGGGTAAAAGCGTCAATACGTTGGTTTTGATATTTGTTTTTGTTTTTTGGAAAGTGTCTAATCAGTTTTATCGAGAAGGGAGAAAAAGTAGGAAAAAAAACAGGGAAAAGACTAAAAAGACTCGCTGGATGGGTTCGGTTTTGAGTGAAATAAAAAATGAAAAACCGTGGGGTTAAAATGGGCAAAATGACAAAACATGAAAAACATTTTAATAAATAATAAAAACAAGAAAAGAGAAAGTGGGCTGGGTTGGGAGGTTTAAATCGGATGAGACTGAAAGAGAAGGGAAGAGAGGCGGTGGGATCTACGGTGACGCCAACGCAGGCGGCGGCTAGAGGTGGAGAGAGTGTGCGTGAAGGGGTCTTGAAGAGGGAAGAGGAGAAATGGATTGAAAAAGAGAGAGAGAGAGAGAGAGAGAGAGAGGAGAGAGAGAGGATTGGAGGAATATATAGAGGTGGGGCAAGAGACTGAAGGAACGGCGTGGTTCATACAATATTTAAGTGCTCGGTTGTTTTGCACATCCCCCTTGTTCCCAATATTATCTGAAATGCCATCAACTTATGACAAAGTATCCTCTTTTTTTTGGGGACTATTTTCCTTTTAATAATTCAAGAGGCGAATTTGAATCTCGAACTTCATTATAAAAACAATCCAACTAATTGAAATATAAAATTCTTAGTTGACTACGAGCTTCTTTTAATTTTATTTACGAATAGTGGAATACAAAAACTCTTAAAATATTTTCACGAGTTAAGTTATTAATTCATTGTAAATCAGAATAAAATAAAATAGTAAAATATAGTTAATACTTTAAGATTTGGACTAATAACAATCAAATCAAAAGCTTTTTTTCAAAATTGAACAATTTAGTCCCTTAATTTAACTTGGACCCTAAACAGTTACTCATTTTTTTCCTCTCTCTAGTCATGATTAGGGACCAAGTTAATCAATTTTGAAAAATTTTGGACCTAGCTAGCATTAGCTCAAATGAACTGTATTTTTCCTAAAATAAAATTATACTCAGGTCCATCATAACTCAAATCAATAGTGTTATGAAAATGTTATGGGATTTTGTATGTATAGACTCTTTTCTTTTTCTTTTTTTATTAAAGGTTATAAAAGGAGAACTACAATTTAAAATATAAGGTTCTTTAATATTCCAAAAAATTACTTGGAAATCACATTCCTTGAGAAATATGACATTTTCTTGTTGATAAAAGATTAGAACATAATGTGACATATAGCATGTGTGAAGTAGGATTCACTCCATTTCAAAAGTATTTATTTTATAGTTTAGCTTAAATATAAAGATTTATTTCGTGGTGTTAACTTATGTCTTTTACCCTTCTCAATATATATATATATAGTGTGTGTGTGTGTGTGTGTCTTTTAAATTTTAAATAACATTCTATCATATATACGATTAAATAGAAGAATAATATCTTAATAATGAAATGAAAACAACCCTCGCCATATGTGACACTCAACCTATTGACAGATAATTAAAAGGAAATGAAACTTTCGCTTATATTTTAATGCTCGTTATATAATAATTAATAGCAATAATGTCTCTCTCAAAAAAGAATTGCAATAATGTTAGGTAATATCTCATAATTTCCTCAAAAAAAAAAAAGAAAAAAAAAGGAGTCATAATCTTTGTTACTAGAGTTAGGAAGCCCGTATACAATTTGTCTCAATAAAGAATTGCTTTCTCAAAAAAAAAAGTCTTGAATTGGGTTTACTTGTTCGAGGTCATTTATTTATTTATTTATTTTATAATTCATAAAATTAAAAAAAAAAAAAACAAAACAAAAACAAAAACAAAAAATCGTAGTTATTAAACCATACTGAACATTAAGCGGAATAAATTAGATTCTAAAAAAAAGTGATATGAATTGAATTTACTTGTTCAATCGTTGGTCTTTTTTTTTTTCTTTTGTTTTTGATGAACCATCGTTGGGTCATTGATTTAACCATTAGATCACTAATTTATATATATATATATATTATATATATATATATTAATCAATACATAAAAAAGATGAAGATAAACTAAAAATATATATTTGAAGATGGTATTAATTCAAACATAAATATGCATGTATACCAAACAATGAAAGTAATAAATATTATTATTAAGATCATTTATTCAAATATAAAATTTTATTGTGTTTCCATATACAAATATAACAAATGACTAAAAATAGGACCCTTAAATTACTTTCTAACTATTTATTTCAACTGTTTTTCAAAAAAAAAAAAAAGAACTATTTATTTCAACTTTTAAAAGTAAAAGACTTAAAAGATCTAAATAAACGAGTTCAAGTTAGCTTAATTATTAAATTTTTATTGCATTTTAAGAGATTTGCGATTTGAATCTTACCTACATAAAAACACAAATTAGTATTTTGGTCTAATGATAAAGATAAATTATCATGAAACAAATGTCATATATTGAAATACTATCATGTCTATTAAAATAAAAATAAATAAAAAAGCATAAATAAAAGTACAAAATTGAATGAAAGAATAGTTACTTGATCAAAATAACTTCTTCTTTTTATCTTTTTTTCTTTTTTTGAAAAAGTGATCAAAATAACTTAATATTAAAAAATCAATCGATTCAAATAAAACTGTACGGTTTCTATTTCTAAAAAAGTGCTGATTTTCACTGTTCAATCGATTTTTTCGTAAGAAAATTATTTCTTTCCTATCGATGGAATTTTGTATGGTTCATTGATTTGAAGGCTCAACCAATGATTTTGTATCGGATAATATATATATATATATATTCTTTCTTTTCTTGTTTTTGCTATTTCCAATATATTTCCATCTAGTCCACTGTTATTGTCCTTATATTGGCTATTTAAATGAGTTTAGGCAGTTTTATATAATTTGAACTATTCCTATTTTTCTTGAAATTTTTTTTCTAGGATTACTACTTTTAAATAATATTTCTTTGAGATTTATTTTTTCATTTGTTGGATTCTAGAACATTGTGAATTCAAATTTTTTTTTTATGCGTTTTTTAGTATATATATATATATATATAAAGGATCAAAATAAAACTGTCTTTTAACTTGCTCTATTTAGCTTGGTGTGAACTAGAGTTGTTTTTTTGTTAAAATTTTATGGAAAACAACTTTATTTCACACAAACTAAATAAGGAAAACAACTTTATCTCACATGAAGCTAAATAAGGGAAATTAAAAAATATTTTTCTAGCTCATTTTAAAGTTGTTACAAAACATTAAAAAAAGAGACAATTTTTTAGAAAATGATCTTTGGAAAATGTTAATGTCAAAACAAACATAGGGGGGCTATTTTCAAAGATTCAAAAACTCTAATAAAAAGTTATCTACCAGAATTTTCTATAAATTTAAAAACAATTTCATTATTAATTTTTATATTATTTTAATAATCTACCACGTTATGCTCACATTATGTGACTCAATAAAGTATTATAAATTGTACGACAAAATTACACCATGTGACTCAATCATGTACATCAAATTTATTCACATAGTTTATAAGCAAAACTCCATCACTAAATTTTGAAAAAAGATAAATCACTACTCGATTTAAAATTAATTATCAAAAGTTTCAAGAAATTTAAAAGGAATTTCATTGTTTATTTTAAATTATTCGATAATCTGTTGTAATAATTGGTTTTTTATAAAAATTTGGTATTACATTATTTACATTAATTATGTAATTTGAAGAAATTAAACCAAAATGACTTTCATTATTTATTTTAATAATAATATATATGAAAATTTTTTGTTTTATTTAAATACAAATTGGATTAATATATGCACTCAACTGATGTAATACTAATTTTGAAAAGCCAAAATATAATTTCAAATTTTTTTTAGAGAGTTTCAACTTATAGTGTCCGCTCCTGATAATAGCTCTTATCATCAAACAAAGACATTAATCCGTTTTTGGTGTAGATGGAAATTGAACCCCATATTTTTTATTCAATCATCAAAGACTTTATCAGTTAAGTTAACTGAAATCCATAAAATATAATTTCAACTTTTTTTGAATCTCTTTCTTTTTCAACACAAATACGACTTAATTTTGTAATAAACATATTGTTTGACGAGAAGCCAACGGTTAACAAGTCGATCTTAATTGGTTTGCCAACTATATTGATATTAAGTGTGTGTCTTTCATCTATCTAAAAATAAGGGCCAATCTAAAAACAATATTTAAGTATTGTTGTTCAGTTTTCAGTATTTTAAATTTACGTGTTTGAGTGTTATAGAAATATGTGTCAGAAGTATTATTATTGTTTAAATACTGAAAACTGTTATTTAAACAACAATGCCAAACAATCCCTAAGAGTCATGTAATTCAATTAGTAAAACACTTTTAATCTCGTTCAGAATATTTGAAACATTCTAGAGTTAAAGAGGAAAAAGGAAGTTGGTATTTATATCCATAGGCTTGATGGGCCTAAAGAATGCCCACATAAATTTACATTTTGTATTTTTTTTTTATTACATGGAATTGGGCCTATGAATTTATTTTTATTGGCTTGATTTATTTAAAAATAAGTTATATTGAAATATAGTTGCAGTTAGTAGAAAATAAGATTTTTAAAAAATTTCTACTTAAACCAAATAAGTAAAATATTTCTTTAAAAAAAAAGTAAAATAAGCTTACCAAAAAAAAAAAAAAAACTAAACAAGCGGAGTAACATTCTTAAAAAGAAAAAAGAAAAATAAATAAATTCAAAG
>NW_027069483.1:2162794-2183670 GCF_002906115.3 Quercus suber
GCCTGGTTGATCGTCCGAGGAGCCCACCTGATCAAGATAAGCTCAAAGCACACTCAAAAACGATAAGGATGAAGAAATATCTGAGGGAAAGGCTGCTGCCACCGTATTCAATGCATTGCAACAGCTTTTCTGGCTGCATTTATGTGGAGAAGACACCTGAACAGTGTTTCATGACCTACCGCCACTCACACAGAGATGAAAAGCAGCTGCCTGACGTGACAGGTACTTGAGCACGTCCACGGATGGGGAGCACGTGGACGGTAGGGATGAGAGTGAGAGTGGCTATATAATAGAGGGAGAGGGTATGAAACGGGGCATGGAATGTGGGCGAAGCTGATCAATAAATAAGAAAAGAAGTGATAACCTTTTGCGGAAAAACTCCCTTGTCCACTCTAGTTCTTCAACCCATACTCTACAAATTAATTGTCTTTGGGTTTACGTAGAGAAACTAGACCCTACATATATATATATATATATTATTAAGAGTTTGCATCCCCCAAGAAAAATATCTTGGCTTAGTCACTGATAGGTGCTGTTTGGATTCGCGTGATTACACAAAAGATAAAGTTACTATTTATGTATTATTTATGTACTGTTTATGGGACTCATAATCACTTTATTCAGAAATTAAAAATGAGTCTCACAATACTTTTACACATTTAAAAATTATTTTTTTATAGTATTTTCAGTTTTTAATTTTTGATTTTAACAAAAATAAATTGTATCAAAACATACCTATACTATGCATAACGCATGCAATTGACTGAAAATAACGTGACGGAGTTATACCAGTGATGTCTACTAATTAATTCAACCTGTCTGTCGATTGTCTGTACTGTTAGCTCTGCATTATTATCAGACAAGTTAGGCAGAAAGGCAATGCAAACACATTAATTGGATTTCTCATCAAAAAAAAAAAAAAAATTCTCATGGAAATTATGTATGAAAAGGTCTGTTTTGTCCCGTTGTATTTGATGGAATCATAGGTATACATCTAAGTTTTGACTCCAGGAGGGTCAGTCCAATAGAAATTAAAAAAATAAATAAATAAAATGACTGTGGTTTTAGATACAAGATTTTCGTGGAAATCTCCTGCTTGACTTCTGAATATGGCTCACAAAGAAATCTATCCTATAGCACCCAAAAAAATTAAAGGACCAATTCTAAAATGGACATAACATGTCGGAGCAAGTATGAAACTACTTTTCATTTGATTCCTTTCAAACTGAAACTTTTTTGCAGTTCTCACTTCTACTTCACTTTTTATAGGCCTTTCCGCAATTTCCTTCCGCTTGGGTTACCAGTGGGTCCGGTTATAATAATCTCAACTCAATCACAATTTGATTCGGTTTACATTTGATTATGGTTCCAATTTAAAACATTGGCTCTAGTCTTAGCTAATCTATTAAAAAAAAATTCTCATGGAAATTATGTATGAAAAGGTCTGTTTTGTCCCGTTGTATTTGATGGAATCATAGGTATACATCTAAGTTTTGACTCCAGGAGGGTCAGTCCAATAGAAATTAAAAAAATAAATAAATAAAATGACTGTGGTTTTAGATACAAGATTTTCGTGGAAATCTCCTGCTTGACTTCTGAATATGGCTCACAAAGAAATCTATCCTATAGCACCCAAAAAAATTAAAGGACCAATTCTAAAATGGACATAACATGTCGGAGCAAGTATGAAACTACTTTTCATTTGATTCCTTTCAAACTGAAACTTTTTTGCAGTTCTCACTTCTACTTCACTTTTTATAGGCCTTTCCGCAATTTCCTTCCGCTTGGGTTACCAGTGGGTCCGGTTATAATAATCTCAACTCAATCACAATTTGATTCGGTTTACATTTGATTATGGTTCCAATTTAAAACATTGGCTCTAGTCTTAGCTAATCTATAAACTTTAATTAAACTCAAATTGGATATCTCTATTGTTGTTATGATATTGTGATAAAATGATTAAATTGATAAATTTCAATCGTTGTGGATAGGGGTGTCAATGTTCGACCCAACCCGCAAACACAACACGTACCCGACACGGGTTTTTTCGGGTTAGGGTTAGGCCTTAATGGGTTTGGGTCATAAACGGGTCGACTCGAAAGCGACACAATAAGAAACGGGTCATAAACAGGTCAACCTGCGTAACCTGCAATAGACATGTTTGACACGCCAATTTATTTGTGTCAACCCGAAATGACCCGCTTAACACAACCCGTTTAACTCATATAACAAATAAATATTTATTTTATTTTAGATTTGTCAAATACTTTTTATATCCAATATATATTTTAAATTTAAAAAAAAAGTGAGTAATTACAAAAATTTACAAGAGATATAATTGGAAATTGAAACTTTACAGGCCTTAGAACTACTAATATATATATATATATTTTTTGGTGGCATAGAACTTACACAAATGAAATTGGATAAGCTTGTGGAAGATATTATGAATTTGGACATCAACAAAGAATCTATAGATGATAATTGTGGTCATAGTCAGGATTAGTTTACTGTTTGCTCAAATTCTTTCAATATTGATACTTAGCATTTGGTGAGTTCCAAGAATATTATATTTTTGTTGAACTATGTTATTTTATTTTGTGAAACTTTGTTATTTTGAATTTGGGTTGAAGTGTATGCACTTCTTTTGGAGTGTAAAGAACTTATTTCTAGATGAATGTTATATTTTTGTTGAATTATATTATTTTGAATGTGGGTTGAAGACTTGAAGTGTATGCACTGCTTTTTGGGATGTAAAAATAATTATTTCTAAATAAATGTTATATTTAATATTATGCATGTTGAAATGGGCTGTGTTACATTCGTGTCAATCTAACATGACTCGTTTATTAAGCGTGTCAAATGGGTTGGGTCAGGTCAACCCGCCTTATTAACAGGTCGGGTTAGGGTTGAAGGATCATGACACGATTATTAAATGGGCCGGGTTAGGGTTGAGCCATTTAGTCGAATACCCCTACCTCGACCCGACACGAACCCGACACGCTAACCCGAATTGACACCCCTAGTTGTGGACTCTTAATATGAAATGTCATACAATCATACTATGAGGTATGAGGAATGAGGAAAAATAGATGAGTATAGTCAAGAAAAAAAAAACCCTGGATTAGCTTATCTGGGAAAATAGATGCCACTCTGAAAAAAAATTTACGACAATGCAAGAATTTAAGCCCAAGGTGAATCATGAGCTTCCAATGAAATCATGATTTAATCATAATTAAAATGCTGGGTTAAGCGAACCTTTTGCCAGGTTAAACGGCTAGTTGACCTCACATTTTCTATGGTATTGTTAATATCAGGATATTGTTAGGTCAAGAACCACACCAAATTCTCCTCATTTGAAACCATTAATTTTTTCTACGAGCGACTAAGTGTTGACATAGCCATGCATAGGGATAGGGTTAGGCATAAACTGTTGATGGGAACATGGAATAGGGGAAAAGTATTCACCAACCCCCTAATAATTAATAGCCAACCTAGAGGGAAAATCATATGCAAAGTTGGTTAGTGAATATGTGTAATCCAATTAAAATAAAATGAGGATATAAAAAGGAAGAGGAAAATGGTACACCATATAGTTTTTTTATTTTCAATTTATAATTTAATAATTACAAAGGAGGAGATAAGATCCGAAACCTAGACATCTCTGTTAAAAATATCAAGAAATCTTAATTGAGCTACAACCTATAAAAACCTTAAACTATATAGTTTTTATTATAACATGTATTTATTTCCGAGACAAAACAATGTGTAATTAATTTTCTATCAAAAAACTCAAACAGGAGAACATAATCCATTATAAAGGATGGCAAAATTAACCCAAACCCATTTGCTCACCCAAACCCACCCACTTAAAATAGACCCAAACCCATCCAATTATTAGTTGGGTTAAATGGGCATTAACCCAATTAAACCCAATTAACACTAATGTTTATTGGGTTTTAATTGGGTACCCAATTACCTAACCCCAAAAACTACTAAAATTACCAAAATACCCCCTCAACCTAAAAAATGACCAAAATAACACATAAAACTACAAAATGACCAAAATACCTCCCAAAACCCAAAAAATGACCAAAATATGACCAAAATACCCCCGAAACCCCAAAAATGACCAAAATAATCCTAAAATCCAAAAAATGACCAAAATACCTCCGAAACCCAAAAATGACGAAAAATACCCCTGAAATCTAAAAAATAACCAAAATACCCCCGAAACCCAAAAAATGACCAAAATACCCTCGAAACCTAAAAATGACCAAAATACTCCCAAAACCCAAAAAAATGACCAAAATATCCCCAAAACCTAAAAATGACCAAAATACCCCTGAAACTCAAAAAATGACCAAAATACCCCCAAAACCTAAAAATGACCAAAATACCCCAGAAATCCAAAAAATGACCAAAATACTCCTGAAACCTAAAAATTACCAAAATACCTTCGAAACCTAAAAAATGGCCAAAATAACCCCGTAGCCTAAAAAATAACCAAAATAACCCTAAAACCTAAAAAATGAACAAAATACCCTCAAAACCTTAAAAATGAGTAAAATACACTCGAAACCTAAAAAATTGCCAAAATAATCCCAATGCCTAAAAATTGATCAAAATAACCTAAAAACCTAAAAATGACCAAAATAACCCCGAAGTCTAAAAATTGACAAAAATAACCCCGAAACCTAAAAATGAACAAAATACCCCCCCTAAAACTATAAAATGACCAAAATATCCCCTAAACCTAAAAAGTGACCAAAATACCCCTTAAACCTAAAAAATGACCACAATACCCTCAAACCTCTAAAGTGACGAAAATACCCCTAAACCTTTAAAATGATCCAAATAAACCCAAAACCACTAAAATGGCCATAAACAACATGAAACCTCTAAAATTACCAAAAATACCCTGAAACGTCTAAAACGACCAAAATACCTCTAAACCTATAAAACGACCAAAATACCACTCAAAATATCTAAAATGACCAACATACAACTAATCCTATAAGATGAACAAAATACACTCGAAGCCTCTAAAATTCCTAAAATAGGGGTTTGGGGTATCTTAGTCATTTTTTAGGTTTATGAGTATTTTGATCATTTTTTATGTTTAGGGAGTATTTTGGTCATTTTTTAGTTTTATGGGGGATTTTGGTCATTTTTTAGGTTTAGGGTGTATTTTTATCGACTTACAGGTTTAAGGAGTTTTTTTTTGTCATTTTATAGGTTTCGGGAAATTTTGGTCCTTTTTAGGTTTCGAGGATATTTTGGTCATTTTAAGGTTTATGGGTTATTTTGGTCGTATTTAGGTTTCAAGGGTATTTTGGTCATTTTTTAGGTTTCAGGGGGTATTTCCGTTAATTTTTAGGTTTCGAAAGTATATCAATCATTTTTTAGGTTTAGGGGGTATTTTGGTATTTTTAGGTTCAGGGGCTATTTTGGTCATTTTTAGGTTTCAAGGTTATTTTGGTCAATTTTTAGACTTCGTGGTTATTTTGGCCATTTTTGAGGTTTCGGGAGTATTTTGGTCATTTTTAGTTTTCAGGGTTATTTTGGTCAATTTTTAGGCTTCGAGGTTATTTTGGCCATTTTTTGGGTTTCGGAGGTATTTTGGACATTTTTTTGGGTTTATGGGGTATTTTGGTTATTTTTAGGTTTCGGGGGTATTTTGGTAATTTTTTGGGTTTTGGAGGTATTTTGGTCATTTTTAGGTTAAGGGGTATTTTGGTCATTTTTTGGGTTCCAGTGGCATTTTGGTCATTTTGTAGATTTCGAGATTATTTTGGCAATTTTTAGGTTTCGAGGGGTATTTTGGTCTTTTTTTGGGTTTTAAGGGTATTTTGGTCATTTTTTGGGTTCAGGGGTATTTTGGTCATTTTTTATGTTTCAGGAGTATTTTGGTCATTTTTTAGGTTTCGGGGGTATTTTGTTCATTTTTGGGTTTTAGGGGTATTTTGGTCATTTTTTGGGTTTTGGGGGTATTTTGGTCATTTATTTGGGTTTCGATGATATTTTGGTCATTTATTTGGGTTTCGGGGATATTTTGGTTATTTTGTAGGTTTCGTGGTTATTTTGGTCATTTTTAGGTTTTGGGGGTATTTTGGTCATTTTTTGGGTTTCGGGGGTATTTTAGTCATTTTTGAGTTTTAGGGGTATTTTGGTAATTTTTTGGGTTTTTGGGGTATTTTGGTAATTTTTATGTTTTTGGGGTATTTTGGTCATTTATTTGGATTTCGGGGATATTTTGGTCATTTTGTAGGTTTCGTGGTTATTTTGGTAATTTTGAGGTTTTAGGGTATTTTGGTCATTTTTGAAAATTTTAGAGTACTTTGGTCATTTACACTTTAGGGTTATTTTGGTAATTTTGATAATTGGGTAATTAGGTGGGTTGGGGTTTACCCATAATAATTTGGTTGGGTTGGGTTTGGGTTAGAAACAATTAGTTAAATAGGTTTTAATGGGTAAATGAGTTTTATATACTCAACCCAATTATGCCCACCCCAAATCCATTCATTTGACACCCCTAATTATAATCAAGTGGACCAATTGAATTGTGTGATTGTGTCAGCCAAGCTAGCTACCATTAAGAATATCTTTCAGTTATAAATCACCTAAGGTATTGGAGATCTATGTTTAGTAAAAGTTAGGCGTGGGTACATGTGTATACTTAAAGCTCTGTGGCATTGGGATTGGGATAATGGGATCTCATTTCGTCAACAAAAATGATGAGATAAGGAAGGTAAAGATCAATATGATAGATTCGTATGATTGTAGATTTATCACATTATTTCCATTTAGTCGATTTGGTCATGCATATCGTAAGAAGCAAGAATATTAATTTTCGACTTATATGTTAAATATTCTGGTTGGATCTCAACGGAGTTAAAGGATTCGAAATGATTTCAAGTACTACTGCAACTTGTGTCTTCCTTATAAACTTATAATTAACATTCCTTACTACTTTTCCAAATGTCAACCTTCATCGATGAAAGAAACATTATGGTTAGAACTTAGAACAAGCAAGCGCTATCATTTGAATTTGTTGGGAGACAAAGTTGTGAGAATATTGTTCCTTTCACAAGAAAAATTCGATTCCTTTTTCATTACTTTCACTATATTGATTTGCCACAGGCCCATAAGCGTACATTTGGGTCAAAGATGTTCAGGAAGTCTTGCACCGTAGAAGTTGCCTAAAAAAGTTAGTTTTAAAATGGAATACATTTTTCAATGTGGATGGCAATTTGGAAAACAAGTTTCCTTCTTCTTCTTCTTTTTTTTCTTTTAATATTTGCATGATGTCAAAATGACGTATTGTGTAGCTAAATAGAGACCCAAGGACAAAAAAATGTTGCCTGCCATTACATTTTCTCTCATTCCCAAAAAATAACACACATACACATCATACTATAATAGTATAATACTCCCTTACTTTCGCATAGATCATAGACAATGTTACATTTTTTTCACCCTTAAAATTTGCAATTATTTTAATTTTGTCCCTTAAATTTGAGATTTTCCTTTTAGTTCACTTAATTTAATTTAATTTAACTTTTTTATAATGGTCATTTTGTTTATCTTCGTGAGACCGTGATTGATATGAACTTTAGGAAAGGGAAAAAAATGTTGTTTTATTGGCATTTAATAGTAATTATCAAATCTAGTAATAAAATTGAAAAACCTTAAACTTAAGCAACCAAAATGAAAAAAAAAAAAAAAAAAAAACCCAAATTTTAATGTTCAAAAATGTAATTTAGTCTAGATTCTAATCTTTCATTTCTAGATTTAGATTATTTTAGTATATATGAAAAAATTTCAAAGTAAAAGTTCGATTTTCCATATTATTCTCACAATGAAAAAAAAAAATTCTTAATCAAAATTGTGTCATCTTCTATACAAAATAAAGAACATTTTACAAAGATCATTATCTTTTTTTTAATTAATAACCATGTCAAAGAAGAAGAACTAAGTTAGTAAAAAAAGAATAAGAAAAATGGTAATGACAAACAAACCAACACCTACGGCCCTTTCATTAAAATAATACTTATATATATAAACTCAAATGATATTGTCATACCGAGATGTCAACCACCTTGGACAGTTGGACTGTTGGTTGCTAGTACCTTGAGATGCCCCATCCCTTTATGCTCTGTTTTAATTAATAATTATTAATTTCTTAAAAGAAAAAAAAATAAAATAAATAATTAAAAAAAAAAAAAGCCTAAAGGATTCTGTTTGACACCGATTTTAGTTTTTATGTACAACTTTTTAAAACTTCATTTTTTTTCATTTTTTTTTTCAAATTTTCAAATGTTTTTAAGTTATAAGTATACTTTAGCATACTTTTAATAAAAAAATTTCTCCAAAAAACTAGATATGCTGTTCCAAAACAGACACAAAACTTTATAAATGATCTTATTAATTATTATGTTTTCTTGACAACAAAATGTTTAAACTTTGATACTGGAAAATCTAGTACTTCATGCCTTTTTCTTTATTTTCTACTGGCATGTAACTCTATGCATATATACAGGTACATTTAAAACCAATCACAATATATATGTATATATATATATACATATATGATTTGGAATCTAATTGAATCTAGATTCTTTAGTTTTTTGCACCCAATAATTCCCTTGCTATAAAAATTAAAAAATTAGATGGTGCATATGGCACAAAATTGAACTTCAATTAAAATTCAATTTAAAATCTAATTGAATTTAGACTCTTTGATTTTTGCACCTAATGATTCACTTGACACAAAAATTAAAAAATTAAATGAGACACATGACGCAAAATTAGACATGATTTAGAATCTAATTAGATCTAAACTCTTCAGTTTTTGCACCCAATAATTCACTTGCCACAAAAATTTAAAAATTAGATGGGGCACATGGCACAAAATTGAACTTCAATTAAAATTCAATTTAGAATCTAATTGAATTTAGACTCTTTGATTTTTGCACCTAATAATTCATTTGACATATAAATTTAAAATTAGATAAGGCACGTGGTACAAAATTAGACTTCAATTTAGAATTTAATTGTATTTTTTCTCAACTTCACATATTATTATTATTATTATTATTATTATTATTATTATTATTATTATTATTATTATAAATTAGTCTTTTTACTATTTTAGTTATAAGAATTTAAAAAGAAGAAAAAAGAAATTGCAGGCTAACCATATCTTAATGCTCTAGTCCACACCACGTTTGGCATGAAAGGAATTTGTTAGTATTAAATCCAGAATTTGCTAGGCGTTTCTCTATGAACATGCATTCAAAATTATATCAATTGGATGCAAAAACAAAAAGAACAGAAGAAAAGAATATCCCATTTTTAAAGGAAAAAAAAAAAAAAAAAAAACTTTTAGTTAAAGCACACGGGTTTAATAGTATTTCCTTAGCATCAAAGAAAATTCTTAGTCGGGGGCTTTGCTTAATCGAGAGAAAACAGCCCATTTGTTAGAGTCACACACACGCGGACCACTGGTTCCAGAAAAGTTTGATCATCATATAGGAAAGAGTGACTTTACAAATAATACATATAAAATCTAGATATTTTTAAAAAATAGTACACTTTGGAAATTTTCCTACAAAAATATCTAACAATTTTCGCATCACATCAAATATCTTCATTAGCTTTATTTTAAGGGTCAAATTTCGGTATAATTTTTTAATGTTATGCCTTATATTTTTGAAAATTAAATTAAACACGTAAGTACATTAAATTTAATTGTCTTTGAAATTTTTAATTTTATTTATATTACATTAATCAATTTAATTATTTGTTTGAATTTAATTGTAAAACTTAAATAGCAAATAATACTTTTAAAAGTTGATCATCAGATAGGAAAGTGACTTTACATTTAATACTTTTAAAATCTAGATATTTTAAAAAAATAGGACACTTTGGAAATTTGCCTATAAAAATATCTAACAATTTTCGCATCACATCAAATATCTTCATTAGCTTTATTTTAAGGGTCAAATTTTGGTATAATTTTTTAATGTTATGCCTTATATTTTTGAAAATTAAATTAAACACATAAGTACATTAAATTTAATTGTCTTAGAAATTTTTAATTTTATTTATATTACATTAATCAATTTAATTATTTTTTTGAATTTAATTATAAAACTTAAATAGCAACACTTAGAGAGAGTTTCAACTTATGGCGTCTGCTCCTGATAATAGCATTTTATTATCAGACTAAGACACCAATCAGTTTTTGGTGTAAACAAAAATTGATAAATAGCAACACTTAAATTTACCTTGTTTTGTTCAAAAAAATATACGAAGAAAGAAGAAAGGTTTGGCATGTTTTAAATTTTAATTAAGAAATATTTTCACACTTTAAATCATTTTTCTTCCTCAGTGGGAAAGGAAAACACGTTTTTTTCCTACTTCAATAGAAAATTCTCCACAAAATTCAAAAGATGCATTTTGTCAACAAACGTGGTACGCAAATGTACGACCAAGCTGGATGCCTGTACGGTAAGTCAACTTCTAGTCTTATTATTTTTAACCGATAAAATGTGCTTAGCATGTTAGAAAGTGACACCTCAATTATGCTCTCGTATTGGTTAGGTTAATTTAGGTGGTAAAACAAACATCATTTTTTTTACTCCTTCTCGTGTAAGAAATAGTGTGAAATAGTGTAAAATAGTGTGATATTTTTGGTTTCTATAGACTTATTGCTTAGAGATATAGTGAAGAAAGAGATCTTGCTTATACATATAGTGAAAAAAGACATCTTTCTAATATAGGAAGGCAATAAAAAAAGGTTAAAGGCGAAATTAAACTCCTAAAATTTGAGAAATAAATTTTTAAAATTTGAATTTTATTATCTAAAGTTTCAAAATTTGAATTTTATGCCTCCAAAATGATGCTACATCATTTTTGTAGCCTAAAAAACTTTAAATAACTAATGTCTTGACATTATTTTATGGACAAAACTTGGTTACAACTTTATTCAATATCTTTTTATTAATTGTGAATTTTGACAAATCCACAATTGAATTGCATTTTCTCTTATATCCTTCATGCTTGCAAAATTTTCATAAGGTCAAAGATCCATAACTATGTCATTAATTAATTTTTTAAATTGAAAGTTTTTGCAATATAAAATTATGTATAAAAAATAAGTTTATGAATCATATAGTAAATAACATCTGATTGACACAAAATTTGACATGTATGTTAATAGTATAAAAAACATGCAATCCAACGGTTAAATTTTCAAAATATATAGCAATGTTAATTTTTTAAAGGAAGTTATAGTCTTAGGTTACAACAAAGTTTGTAGCCAAACTTTGCTTTTATTTTATTGACAGAACTAAACTCATGTGACAAGTTTATGTGGTACTTAATGGAAAATATAGATGAATGTGTGCTAATGCAAATTGAATATAAATTCAAGGAGTAAAATCTAAATTCGAAAACTTCATGACGTAAAATTAAAAAACCCCCCAAACTTCAGGGGTATGTTTTTACACTTTAAGCCTACTAAAAAAAATTACTATTTTGAACACACAAACACAGCCATATCATTAATTAATTATTTAAATTCAAATTTTTGTAGTTTAAAATAAATAAAGTATAAAAGATGAATTTATGATGAAAAGTAAATTACATCCAATTGACATAAAACTTGGTATGCATGTTAAGAAAATATAGAACATGTAATTTAATGGCTAGATTTTCAAAATATAAATTAAATAAGTTATTAAGTAATGTAACATTGTTTACAGTTACATTTGATGTAACTTGAACTCATCTCTCTCTCTCTCTCTCTCTCTCTCTCTCTCTCTCTCTCTATCTATATATATATATTAATAAACATCTATACATTTTTTTTTTTTGGAGAGGTAAGTTCGATAAGTTAGAACATGAAAAATTTAGTGTATTAATAGGTCTAATATCAATAACAGTATACTAACAAAATGGCCTAAGTCTTGTTAGTCGGTTTACACACGAATAGTAAAGTTAGCTCCATCCAAATTGGGTTTGAAACTTATCTTGATTGAATTATTAATTTATTATTGATTAAAGCAGTTACACTGTCACTAGTAGTGGAGCTACTGAAATTCAAGATGCCACTTTTACGTGTTTCACATTGTACTTGTACTGTATTAAGCAAAAAAAAAAACATTGTACTTGTACTGTTGTTACCCAAACACGAAGTACTGCTCTTTTGATTGCTTTTATTTTATTTTATAAGGAAAAAAAAAGTTCAAAGTCGCATAATTATTTTACCCGACTTTTTTATATCTTTGCTTACATGGTGAGCTGACCCAAAGTGAGAGAATTTGTGAAATTTTATGCGAAAAATGTGGTGTTAGTAGTGCCATTAATTTAAAAAAAAAAAAAATGTTAAGACCAAAACTTACTTATTAACAAGTTGTGAGTAGTAGAGTAAAAGTTGTGGATTTACATGAGTCTATAATTCTACTACTCACAACTCACTACGTAAATAAATTATAACAGAGTTATAACAAAAATTGTAATTCTAGCATTAGTCTTAATTTTATAATAAAAAAGTATCAAAACTGTGATGTAGTTCAGAAAGCAAAAGAAGAAGTGAAATAGAAGAAGGAAGAATTTCAGTAATGTAGATATGAAGATAAACGACACTCTGTTTCTTGTAGTTTTGATTGTAACTTAATTATACGCATGTAGTTTAGTAAGTAATTGATTCACACGTGAGTTAACTAACTGAAACACGTGTAGTAACTGATTCCTAATTATGTGGGATATTCTGTTGCTCTGTTTCATGTATTTAGTCACAGATCAGTGTATAGATTCATTCAGTTGAGGTATTACACAATTCTTCTGGATTCGAAGTCTCTCTCTTTTCTCTCTCTGATTCAAGCTTCCTATTTTTCCTTTTTGGTTCTCTGTACTTTCTTATAAAAAGTCTAAAAGTACACTAGACCCATCATAATTAACTAATATTTCAAATCATGATTGATACATAAAAAAAGTGGACTAACGTGAGAGTTGTTAAATATTAGCATTGATATACCATGTTGAATATGCTAGTATGGATACGGAAGCGAAAGCATAAAGTATAAAACACAATAACACACGAGGGGTACGTGGTTCAGCCTAACGGCCTACATCCACGGAGGAAACCCTAAAGGACTACATCAATAATATATTAGAGTGTAGTACAAATCCTGTGTTACAATGAATTATAACATGTGTATATATAGTAGACTAAACCCTAAACTAATAGACTTGTAGTACAAGTAGGAGACTTGGCTTGCACACAAAGTAGAATTAGGCTTGGGCCTATGCTAATGGGCTAATATATTTCTAACACCTCCTCTCAAACTCAAGATGGAAACTTGAAGAAATCTTGAGATTTGATAAAATTGAGAAGATCCCTTGAATGAAGTTTGGTTTTGTGACGGTAGTTTGAGGAAGGCAATGGTCTTGCAGTGTTGATGCGACTTCTAACGATGGCATGACTATACCAGAGAGTTTTGACGGCAGCAGTAGGAAGCCAAAGAAGATGAACGCAGCGAAAAAAACACTGAGGAAGACAAAGATTGCTCTTGAACATACCGTAAGGACATAAAACCATGACCACAAGAAGGTGGCTCTGATACCATGTTAAATATTAGCATTGATATACCATGTTGAATATGCTAGTATGGATACGGAAGCGAAAGCATAAAGTATAAAACACAATAACACACGAGGGGTACGTGGTTCAGCCTAACGGCCTACATCCACGGAGGAAACCCTAAAGGACTACATCAATAATATATTAGAGTGTAGTACAAATCCTGTGTTACAATGAATTATAACATGTGTATATATAGTAGACTAAACCCTAAACTAATAGACTTGTAGTACAAGTAGGAGACTTGGCTTGCACACAAAGTAGAATTAGGCTTGGGCCTATGCTAATGGGCTAATATATTTCTAACAAGAGTGAACTTGCTTCCATCATAAATTGACAAATCAACGTGGTGTGAAATTGGGTACATTAGAATGATTGTTGTTTTATAATAGCGTCACATGTGGATAGGAACTTAAAAGGTTCCATAAATTTATGATTTTGTACGAATAAAAGACAATCTAAAATATTATGTTACTAATCCTTTCAAATTTTATACCATATTTCAGTCTTGAACTCCTGTTCCATAAGCGCAAATGTTTAATGAATCAATGCAATTGATATCCTACTGGATCAAAAGGAAAATGACAGTGCCTTTTCAGACTGTTGGTTATTGCTTAGCAATGGCTCAACCTTTTCTCACTTGAGATTTCTTGAAGATTCAGATAATATATAACTTTTTGAGTTGTTTCACAAGCATTTGCAATTGTAACTTTATAAATTGCTTTTCTTTGCCTAACCTTTTGCAAGTCAAGAAAGGAATACATTGAACACCAAAAAAGAAAGTAAAAGCAAAAATAAAAGTCATTTTAGTAAAGTACTTCACTTGTCACTCCATTAATAATTTCCACCATTTCGGTAAAATTAAATTTTACCTTACCAACTTATTGCTCAGAACCTCATGTACATTTACTTAAAAAAAGAAAAAAAAAGAAAAAAAAGAAGGATTTGCAAAACCTCACTTTGTACAGAACCAAAACAAACACTTGGTAGGTATAGGTATCTCTCTCTGTTTTATTTTTCTTGACACGAGATTCCATTCCAAACCACTATGTTAACTAACCAATAATTGCTCGGCAACTGGCAGTGAGCCCAGTTGAAACACAGCTTCAATTTCTTTAGCTACTTTACCCCTCTTGGCTGAGCCGCCGTTCTCCAAACCCGGCTCGGGCTCACGGCGCTTAGCCGTGATTCTAACCGGCTCTGGCTCACCCGAGCCAATCCGGTGTGGAAAATTAAGCAGAGCCTTAGAGCCACGCATCCTATAAGCCGCTCGGTCATAAGCCAAAGCCGCTTCCTCAGCCGTCTCGTACGTGCCGAGCCACACTCTCGCGCCATTCTTAGCCGGGTCACGTATCTCCGCCGCATACTTTCCCCAAGGCCTTCGCCTCACCCCTCTGTAATGCCTCTCTTTAGTAATAGTAGCGCTCACTTTGTTTTCTGTCTTTTTGGACGCAATAGTATTGCTGAATTCAATTTCGCTTTTCAAAGCAAGGAAAGTACTTTCGTACGAATTGTTTTGTGCAGCACTTTGTGGAGCCAACCTAAATGGCTCGGCGGCTCCTGGAGCCAGCTGTTGAAAGATGTCTCTTGGCTCGGCTTTTATGGATGTTGCTGCTGCCGTTGCAGTTGTGGTGGCTGCCGTTAAGTCTAACGGAGACCACCCAAAACTGACAGCATCATGTAGGGAGTTGTAGACAATCATGTCTTCAGAGTCGTCAACTTTGAACGGTAAGTCTCCCCACTGTTCCGTTAAGTAAGGGAAGAGACCAACGGAGGCTGAGCTTCGGTGACAGAGCTGAGGAAAACTAAACTCACCCAAGGTAGGAAAGTTCATGTTTTTAGCTTCGTTTGGTAAAATAAAAGGTCGTTTCAAATTAAAGAACAAGTTTGAGTTATGAAGTGAGAGTTTTGGAAATAAGAGTGAGAAAAGAGTTTGGAGGTTGAAGGTTTTGAAGGGTATTTATAAAGGGAGAGACTCATGCAACAGTGGTGGTAAGTGGGCATGTTTTTTTTTTTCCTATATGTTTTTGTTTTTTTTTTAAGGGCTTAATTTGTATAATTATATATTGGGTTTCTCCGAAATTTCATTTTAGACCAACAAGTGGGCAAATTGGTGCGCGAATGGATAGAAAAGAGCATCACTAATGTGACCGACAACTTCTACATAGGGTAGCTGACGTAATGTGCTTAGGTTGGCTATGCGCCACGTTTCGTGCAAGACAGGGTGCAAAGAAAGGGAGTTTTTTTTACTTTCTTTCTTTTTCAGAAAATAAAGAATTGAGGAAAGTTTGTCAGCAAAACTTTATAGTGATTAAGGTTTTTCTCGTTGAAACTTAAAATCTTTGCCTAAGGAAAAAAAATAAATTGCTGATTAAGATATAATTGATGTAGGGTCTGTTTTTGTAGACCAAAAGATATGAGTTCCTCCAGGCCCCAACGAACCCAGAACAATGAATTTGTAGAGAGTGGGTTGAAGGTTTAAGCGCTCATCGGCCATTCATGAAGGATCAAATATTTTCCTTTTATTGAAAAATGTTAAGACCAATTTACAACTGAGGGATGCTCCTCGGCCCATGGCCGATGAGGTTTTTTCTTCCCCTCCACCAAAGAGACCCCCCTTTTACACTTTGTTCCCCTCTCTTATATATCCCTTTCTTCCTCCTCCTGTTGATCATCTATCAGCCTCCCTCCTGACCGTCTGTCCCATCAGATGTCATATCCGTGCTCAGGTGGCTCACCCTGATCGATGTTGCCCTGCCAAGGGGTTACATCCCCATTAATGCGGCTAGAAAGGTTAGGTGAGCGTATTCAATGTCGAGGTGACAATTCGCCCAGGGCTTACCCCTTCTCCGTACTTCTGTTGCCAACGCGTGGCATTGAGCCCTCTCCTCCTCGGATATTCTAGGAGTCCTTTGGTAGGGTGGTCCTCGTGTTCTTCCGAGGTCTCGGACGCCCGAGGACAAGGTCATCCTCGGACTCATCATGCGTCCTCGGCGTGGGCCATTTGGGCCTGTCTTGGAGTGGGCCAAAGCTACCCGATATTCTGGCCCCACAATAGCCCCTCAAAATCTTGCTGCACGCATCCTCGGGCGGGGAGAAGGATTTTGACATCCTCGGCCTTACCCCCCCTGGTCAGTACTGGGGTCTATTCATCTGCCCAAGGCACGTCGCTGACGTTTCGGAGCACGTAACGTGTCCCTTATTAAATTCAGGCGGCTCTGTGCTCCCCACGTCTAATGAGGAGTTACCCATCCAACGGTGGAGGTTCGTCTCGCATTTATGGGCGGAAAAACCCGCACGGTTCCTCGATTTGGGGTATAAATACCCGTACGAACCGCTTCTTCCTGTTTCCCATTTGTAATCAAGGATTCTCGTGCACCCCTCCTGAGTTCAGCCACACTTTCACTAGTACCTCCAGTACAAAAAGCCTGTCCGAGGAGCTCCTCCTCTTTTCCGTAAGTCGCTTTGTCCCTCTCTGAGCTCTCTCTCTACTCTTTCTTCTACTTCGCTTGTTCTTTCTTAGTTCTTTTAGGTGTCAACCGGGATGGGTAGGTTTAAGAAATACGTCGATACTGAGGAGGCGATGGAGAAATTCATCACCGACTACTAAATTCCCGGCAATGTAGGTCTGAGATATTATGAAGATGGGGATTGGCGCATATACAGACAGGAGGGCGAGGTGGTAATTCCCATTGTCGCCTTCCTTGAAGGGGGGATGACGATCCCCATGGGGCCGGTGATGAGGGATTACCTCACGCACTTCCGGTTGGCCCCCACCCAGTGTGAGATAAACGTCTTTAGGATTCTAGGCTGCGTAGACGCCCTGAACGAGAAGATGGGGCTGAGGTTAACCCACCACAACGTGAACTGGTGTTACAACCTTCAGCTTCTTAAGGGCAAGTCTTATTACCTGAAGACGAGAGACGACAGGGTGCGGCTCATTCAGTGCCTCCCCAAGTCTAACAAGGGTTTCAACGAGGATTTCCTCATCGTGTCAGGGGAGTGGCACGATGGCCTTCACTGCCCGACAACAGAGGGAATACCAGGTGGGGCAGTGGGAAACAGGAGGGGTTTCAAGTTCCAGTCTTTTTTCTTCCTTTTTTTTTTTTTTTTTTACTAACGCGGTGGTGCTTTCCGTTTGCAGACCCGCATGCTTTTGAGCGTCACTTCCATCTGGTCAATCGGGAGGATTTGCAGAAGGTGCTGAGGGCGTCGGTGTATATAAACGAGGACGACAATCAGGTTAGGGCTGCCCACATAATTTTGGGGTATAAACCTACCCAGAAATCGTTCCCGGCTCCGAAGCACGTCATCCGAGCCAACAATCCTCGGCTTCAGAGGATTACTGTGACCGAGGACGGATTTTCGTTCCCCAAGGAGCCGTCCGACCAGGAAGCTGTCACACTAGCCGTCCCCTCCTCTTCCCAACCGTTCGTTGAGGCCGCCGAGGGAACTCCAGAGGGGGAAGGGGACCCGTTTGACGTTTTCGCTCAGCTTGATCAATCCGAGGACCTTCCCGGGGACTTGGGCGATCCCAATTTGACCGAAGCAGACCTCCTTGCTTCAGAAGCCCCTCCTCAGCCGAGAATGGGTTATAAGAGGAAGCCCACCACCAACTTGCTGGACCTGATTGAGGGCCAGCCGGGGGAGCCCCAACAGAAACTTCCAACTCCACCTTCGAAGACTAGGTCGACTTCCGCTCAGCAGAAGCTCCCTCCTTCTCCTTCTCAGACGCGCTCGCCCTCTGGGTCCGTGCCTGCCGACCCTAAGAAGAAGAAGGATAAGGGTAAAAGGCCAGTAGAGGATAAGACGGTGTCCTCGCAGGAGGAGGACACTATTTTGCGGCCGTCCAAGCAGCTCAAAATAAGCGACAAGAGGTAGGAGAGGCAGGTCATCGACACCACCTCTTCGGAGGCCCAGGCCTGGCTCCCAGCCCCGATGCTCTGTGGAGAGCCCTTGAGGGATAACGCCTCCCTCAGGAACTTCAATGAGGGCGAAGGTGCGCGCGTGGCCGATGCGCTGGAGAGGAGCCTGCTGCTCCCGGCAGACATGGCTGAGCTTAACTCTTTGACGAGCGAGCAGGTCTTCCTTAGCCTCAAGCGATATGTGAGGATGGTAAAGGCTACAACCTCGACTCTTCTCCCACTCTTCTTCTTTTATTGGGCTTATAGCGCATTGGTTATTCTGGCAGGCTGTCCAGGCTATCTTTATGTTGGAGGGGGCGGCGAATGACTAGATGGAGGCCCTCAAACGGGAGCGTGATTGGCGCTTCCGGGCCACCGGGGCTCTGAAGAATTTCGAGGCTGACCTCGCCAAGGCCCGAGAGGATTTGAAGGCGGTGACCAGGGAGCGGGACAGTGCACTGTCTGGTCTTGAGGGCGCCCAGAACCAGGCCAAGGAGTAGACGAGGCGCCTGGGCGAGGCGAAGGAGCAATTGCAGACCGCGAGGGATCTGATCGCTGATCTGCGGGCTAAGCTGACAACGGCCGAGGGGCCCAGAGGGAGGCCGAATGGGCCAGAGACCAGGCCCGGCGGGCTAAGGATGAGGCGGACCATGGCAGGGAGATGGCCCTGACTGCCAAGGAGGAGGCCGCGACCGCAGCCTATGCTAATGGGGTGGCTGCGGTAGAGGCCCTCTATAAAGCTCAAGTCCCTGGAGTGTGTAGGCGATACTGCTCCCAGGTCTGGGCTGAGGCCCTCAAACAAGCTGTGGTGGAGGCCACGTCCGACCTATGGAAGGCAGAGAGCGTGTATTACCCCCCTGCTATCCGCGAGGCCGCCCCTGATGGCGCTAAGGCCGGGGAGATTGTTGAAGAGGTGGGGACAGTTGAACTGGGGGAGCATTCGAGCGAGGAGGTGCCCCGAGAAATAGTGGAGATCCCTTCCGATGATCCAACCCCCACCACCGAGGAAGCAGCTGTTCTCGCCATACCCTTGCAGGCCGTCCCTTCAGGCCAGGGCTCGGAGGGGTCAGGGGTTGCCCCAGTCCAGCCTAAGCAAAAGGAGTAGACTCCCTAGCGTCTCGGCTCGTCCTACTTTCACGCCGTTTTATTTATTTATTTTTTATTATTTTGTTGTGCTTCTCTACTATGTACTGTGGCTCTTGCCATGCAACTTTTACGGACTCATTATTGTAATGCAAATTTAATTTTCCTTTCTATTTATTTCAACTGCTTATCTGTGTACACGCTGCCTGCTTTTCCTCTTTTCCTTTGATCTACACGATTTTAGCTTGAATTGTATGTCGGCCAATTGCGCCAGTAACGATGATAAGGAGAGAGAATGTATGTATGGGCAGCTCTCTTACGTCTCAAGGGCTAGGTGGGGCTTGACCCTTTCCTAACTTGGGATATTTTGTAGTTAGTCTCCCTGTAGGCCTGAGTCCGAGGACCATGCAATGCCTTGATTCTGTATAACGTCTATTTCTCTGTAGGTATCTAGTTCCCCATAGGTGTGAGTCCGAGGACCATGCAATACCCTGGTTCTGTCTAGTACCCAGGTATAGCTGAGCGGTTAGTTTCCCCATAGGCTTGAGTCTGAGGACCATGCAATGCCTTGGTTTTGTCTAACGCTTCCATTTCTCTGTAAATATCTAGTTTTCCCATAAGTTTGAGTCCGAAGACCATGCAATACCTTGGTTCTGTCTAGTCCCCAGGTATAGCTGAGCGATTACTTTCCCTATAGGCTTGAGTCCGAGGACCATGCAATGCCTTGGTTCTGTCTAACGCTTCCATTTCTCTGTAAGTATCTAGTTTCCCCATAGGTTTGAGTCTGAAGAGCATGCAATACCTTGGTTCTGTCTAGTACCCAAGTATAGCTGAGTGGTTAGTTTCCCAATAGGCTTGAGTCCGAGGACCATGCAATACCTTGGTTCTGTCTAACGCCTCCATTTCTCTGTAAGTATCTAGTTTCCCCATAGGTTTGAGTCCGAGGGCAATGCAATACCTTGGTTCTGTCTAGTACCCAGGTATAGCTGAGCGGTTAGTTTCCCCATAGGCTTGAGTCCGAGGACCATGCAATGCTTTGGTTCTGTCTAACGCTTCCATTTCTCTGTAAGTATCTAGTTTCCCCATAGGTTTGAGTCCGAAGAGCATGCAATACCTTGGTTCTGTCTAGTACCCAAGTATAGCTGAGTGGTTAGTTTCCCAATAGGCTTGAGTCCGAGGACCATGCAATACCTTGGTTCTGTCTAACGCCTCCATTTCTCTGTAAGTATCTAGTTTCC
>NW_027069483.1:2188767-2191897 GCF_002906115.3 Quercus suber
TAAAAAAAAAAAAAAAAAAAAAAAAAAAAAAAAAAAAAAAAAAAAAAAAAAAAAAACTCACTATTTATTATTGGTGCATTAATTGCTATTCTTTGAACATAACTAAACAATTACAAACGATTCTCTTTTATCCTTTCATCAATAGGGGTCATGAGTATCTTTAAGCGGAGTTCCCTATTTTAAATCTTATATATTTATCAATAGGGTTGTAAACAATCTAAGCCGAGTTGAGTATTAAAAGTTCAAATTTGTTCATTTAACTTTATTTCAAACATGAGCCGAGCTTTAACTCGTCACCAAACAAGATTACACATTCAAGCTTAATTCATTTACATGTCAAGCAAGCTCGAGCTTTTTCATGAGCTACTTGTTTAACTTATTGTTTTAATCCTTCATAAATTTATGAATTTTACTACAAATAAATTGTTTATGTTATGAATAAACTACAAATAATAATTTTATATCATAAGAACCAATTACAAACTTATAAAACCCAATTTCAAATTTATATAGATTTACTTTTAGACAAGTATACATATAAATATATAGTATCATATATAGTTAATTTGAACTTTCTTGTTCACGAGCTCGTTTACGTACACATTATTATGTTTAAGCTTGGCTTGTTTAATAATTGAGTCTAAAATTGGAATTGAGTTTGGTTGCTTACTGGCAAACGAAAATAAACAAGTTTTTTTTTTTTTTTAGCTAAGCTCGAGCTGTTCATAAACAACTTGGTTTATTTACAACCTTACTTATCGATTTTGACATTTTTGTTTTAATTACATCTATTTTATGGGTATTTTAGGGCTTGTCAGGTAAGAGGATTTAAATAAAAAATTTTGTTTGGAAAACTAAAAAATGGTTTGTCCCATCGTTGAATATATTGTTTGGTTAATGTTCTCTAAATATAATTTCATAAAATTGTTTCCTATTTTTCAGGTTCAAAACATAATTTTGAAAAGATTTTTTCAAGAAATCGAAAATGTTTTTAACGACAATTATAAATAAATTAAGATTCTATTATATCATGAATGCAGAAATAATACTATCTTCGGAAGGAAAGTGATAAAAGAAAAAGTGGGAACAATATTAGATTATTAGTCCCACTTGATAAAAGAATATCCTAACAATAACAAATTATATTTTGGATTATATAATGTATATGTCAAACTCAAAACTTGATAAAGGTTGGGAATAATATTAGATTATTGGTCCCACTGGCGGTACCGACGGGGAATATGAACCCCATCAATTAAAACCATTAACTATAAGGGAAGGATATGCCTTGGAGAGATTATCCAAGTGCATGCGGCGAGCGCTGTTTTATCGTTTGTCTGATCAATTCATGTCCTAATTAACGTTCCAGTATGAATATGAATAATTAGCTATCTTTTTTTCTTTTTCTTTTTTCTTTTTTTTGAGAATCAATTGGCTGTCTTATTGTTTGTTCAGTGATGTCCTGATAATATTCCATTAATCTTCCCCCTTTTGGTAAGGCTTTTTAACAAATATGATTTGATCTATTTTTTTAATAATATTTGGCATCATTATATATATATATATATATATATATATGAAAAAAAAAAAATGCTCTTGGATGATTTCTTTATTTCAATCAAATTTCTTGGGAGACTGTCATTCTACTTAACCTCAAAAGCAAGTTTTTATTATTATTTACCCTTTAAAAATTTATACAAACTTCAATTTTTCTTAATTTATACCTAAGCTCAGTCAAAAAAAAAAAAATTATACCTAAGAGTTTAAAAAAAATTCTGGTCTCCTAACAGTAATGGTGCTTCGCCACTGCACTAGTCACTAGGAACTGGGCAAAAATCCAACCTTCCCAGCTTCGACCCGTATGGGTTTAATTAATGTTGAAGGTGCGTGGTGCAAGGCAAGTTATTAGGAGGTTTTGCCCTTTAAAATTCCGGGTTGGTTTGATGTGCGAGTTGAATTTTTTTGAACCTACCAAAAACTAACATAGAGTAATTTTGATGCGCATCATATTCAAAATCACAACTTTGTTCACAACTTTCATATGTGGCTAGTCACCTCATCATCTTGGGCCCGCCAACACAACAAAGCACTTAAATCTTAGTTATCCTTCTTCTCCCACCTTAACTTTACTCCTCTAGTCTTTTTCTCCCCCGGCACTTTCAAAACAAAACCCAAGAATGCCAAAACGAATTGCAGTGGTTGTTTTAATTAGGTGGGAACCTTTACAATCTCCCCTATTTTATTTATTTATTATTATTATTATTTTTTTGGTATTACTCAAGAGAAGAAGGTTTTGGTTCCCAATTGTAATTTGCTTGTTTTTGTTTCAATGAAAGCAATTCATAAATCCAAACCAAAATTTTCATTTCCCAAATATGTATGTCACCATTTTTTTTTTGGGGGTGTTTTGAGCCTTTGGTGTGTTATATTAACTTTTTGAGAGTTTATTCTCAAAAAAAAAATTGAGGTTGAAGACAGGGACTAAGGATTTTGAAGTTCTTTTGTAGCAATTTGTTAGGCATCTATTGGTTCAAGTGTATGTCATTGTGGAGTGTGTATATCTGTGCAAGTGTATGCGTGTATTTGTGCAAGTGTATGCATGTATCTATGCAAATGTGTGCATGTGAGTGTGCATAGAGGGTAAAACAAAAGTTAGTTAGTGTCAGCTAGATGTAGTTGGTTAGTTGGTTAGAGGCAGTTACAATTGCCAAATGTAGAAGAATTCTGAGGCATTGTTATTGGACATTCGTTAAGAAATAATATCTTGATTAGGCTGGCTCTCTCTCTCTCTCTCTCTCTCTCTCTCTCTCTCTCTCTCTCTCTCTCTCTCTCTCTGTTGCGAAATGGAGGCCTAGGTCCTCTCGAAGTGACTACTCAAAATCCCAATTTTTCATAAATCTTAACATTGGTATCAGAGCAAGATTGATCCAAATTCACCACCATGACTGAAACACTTTTTAATTCCCAAAATTCTGAGAGGATTGCAACTATGTCTAAGGTCCTCGACTACCATGAATAGACATTACAAGAAATTCAGAAACAATTGCAAACCATCAACTTGTTTATGCAAAGAATAGCAGAAATTGAGGAGAAGTGTATCCATTCTCCCTTAATAGGTCACGAGCTCTTC
>NW_027069483.1:2208065-2285888 GCF_002906115.3 Quercus suber
CTCTACTCTCTTCCTCTCCATTGTCATACCCTTGAGAGGTTATTTACCAAACCCTTATCTCACCACACCCACGTCTGTGAGAAGGTCCATTTGGTGCTTAGGGAAGCAGTTTGGAAAGGAACCAATATACATTGGTTGATGCTATGGTCAAGTAGCGGAATTCGGCAAGCTAAAGAAGAAATAGGTTCGGCGTAACCTCGTTGGAGCAAAAAGCTTGGAGGGCTTAGATACTTGGGTAGATTAGGCTTGGAGGGTCTTCTGCTGTTCATGTATCCCAACTATATTCTTTAGTGGATTTTATCACCGCTTAGAGGGCGGCGAAGAGGTTTTACGCCGAGGGCTTCGGTTTCCTCTTCGATAACACATCGTGTGTTGTCCGTGTATTTGCATCTCTCTTTCCTTTATCTTTGCCTTATATTTACTGCTGTGGATGTGTTTATAGTTGGCTTAGATTGTTTTATCAATTCTGTTATAAGCTTGTTATCATATTCCGCACATTAATTGTTTGATATAAAGCTTGAATTGGTATTTTTGTATCTGAGGGTCTAAAAGTTCAAGGGTGTTTCATACCCATATTGAACTTTCACTATTCATATTGCAGGCAAAAGCGAATGGACATCCTGTAAAGCGTGCAGCATTATATTCAATACTGCATACTCGTAAAGATGGATCTGCTGTTAATGAAGTAGTGCAAGCAAAAATGATGAGTAGTCCATTTTTGGTTTCATTTTCATTGTTAATCATAGCATTTGCTTCAATAGAGTGGTTTCATAATAACCATACTGTTTAGCATGCTTGTTGCAGTTCTAATTCTATGGAGTAAATGCCTTGACTATTTTTTTGTCAAGCTCATGATGTCCATGTCATTGTAATTTTGTTGATTATTGTATGCCTTGATGGCGGGGTTTTGTTCCACATGGTTGATACATTTTTTTTTTTACTAGTTCAACTTCTTGTATTTAACTCTTATTTCTTTGTTTCTATTGTCAAATTGATTTATTGATGCGATAAGTCCTTAGTTTCCTGTTGGTGCCTGCTATATTGTTTTACTTAACTGCCTTGCTAAGCATTCTGAGGTATGACCAGTTGCATTTCTATAATCTATTCTTTGGTATTCATTAGCAGAGTGCTCATAAATTGTGTAGGTGTACTGCTTGTTTGACTATATACGTTGAATTTTTGTTTTCCTTTTGACAATTTTGAATTTACTGATGAGAACTTAATGGTTTTTAATTTATTAGAATCTTAATAACTTCAAATATCTACAGCATGGTCTGCTCTTTGAGGTGTGACTTCAAGGAATTCTCTGTAAAATTTTATAAAATTGCCCCTCACCCTATGCCCCATATGTGCATAGTTGCTGGATTTCTTTTTTGGTGTTTGAATTTACTAATAATTAGAATTTCATAGCAAGATTGGGCTCCCTTGAATATTAGTGCTCTAGTTATTACCTTTACTAATTAGTAATTACTACTATGCATTGTTGGCTAAAGTAATAAAGCTACTCTTAACCTAGAAGGTAGGCTTCATGTACTAGAGTCCGTAGGTGACCCTTTTCTACTTTCTCAAGTTCCCAACAATCTTGGTTTTATCAATCTTTTCTACATTTGCATATTATTACTCTTGATTCGAAGTTGAGTAACAGATAAATGAGGAGGTTTTTTGTTTATTTTATGACTACTTTAGTTGGTTAGGGTCTAATTATTACTCTAAGGACTTCACAATATTCTATCACTAACATCAGCACATATAGTTTTAACTAAGCTTTCATAGGAATGGCAACGGGTCGGGTTCGGGCCGGGTTTCTATATACCCGACCCGCGGGTCTATATCCGTTACCCGAACCCGACCCGGTTAATAAACGGATTTTTTTCCCAGGCTCCAAACCCGGCCCGTTGGGCCCCACGGGCCCCGCCCACTTTAGGCCCAATCCTAAGTCCTAATGGCCTAAACCGTGGCCCAATTTTTTTTTTTTTAATTTCCTTAATTAATTTAATAAATCTCAGATTTTTACACTAATTTAATTTACAATAATGATTTTAGATTTTTACATTAATTTTAGATTTCAAATTTCACATAAATCTACAATAATTTACTTTTAGGTTTCTCATTTTCCCTCTCAAAACACAAACCAAATACAGAAATCACAAACTAAAAAACAAAAATCACAAGAAATAATACATAAAAATTACAAACCCATACATAAATCCTATATACATAACCCAAATACATTAAAAAAAAAAAAAAAAATTCTTCCTTACAACAAGATCTGCCACAAGTTCAAATATATACAAAATAAATCCCCCAAATCCAAATCTAGGACCATTACATCAAGTTCAAAAATCTACAAAATAAATCTCACAAATGAATATACACAATAATACCCCTTTTAGGCACTAAGTAACGAACCTAAAAAAAAAAAAAAAAAGGAGAGATCTTGGCGGAGGTGGCAGATCTTGGTTGAGCTACACTTGGAGAAGACAGATCGGAGAAAGAGAGAAACAAACCTGTGACGATCTTGAGACCGGCGGTAACAGAGCTTGAGACTAACGGTGACAAAGCTTGAGGCTGGTGGTGAGATCGTGTGATGGTGACAGTGACAGAGGTCAGAGCTTGAGGTTGAGTCCGTGAGTGAGAGTGAGTGAGAGAGGGAGAAGAGGGTGAGTCTGTAAGTTAGAGAGGGAGAGGAGAGTAAGGCTGTGAGGGAAGGGACGGCTGAGTGTGGAATATGAGAGTAAGTAGGGTTTTTTAAGTTTGTATATATATATATATATATATAAAGGGGTTTTTGGGTAATTACATACTTAAACGGGTCGGGTCTGGGCCAGGTATGACAAAAACCTGGACCCAACCCAGACCCGCTTCGGGTTTTTTTTAAAAGACCCATACCCGACCCTATTATTTATCGGGCAGGGTAAAATCCAACCCATTAGGGTCGGGCCGAACCAAATATCCGCGGGTCAGACTTTTATTGCCATCCCTAAGCTTTCATCTCCACAAATTTTACCATAGCTTCCTGTATTCTTTCAATTCGTATATGGTATATAAGAGAATTTCATTTCATCAATGACAAATGAAATGAAATTCTCTTATATACCATATACGGATTGAAAGAATACAGGAAGCTATGGTTGACAAATGCAATGAAATTATATAGAAAGGACAGCAAGTATTAATTTAGTTCCTCTCTCATCTTTATTAATAGTATCTTGTATTGCTATAGAGAGGATAGATTTTGGTTGCATCTTATTGTATTCATTATATTGTGTATGCTTCTCAATATAAATTTTGTTGTCTTCAATCAAATGATGTTACTAATTTCTAATTATTTTGTTTTGTTCAAACCCTAATATCAGGATAAAATGAAGGAGTTGTTGGCTGAACCTTCTAATCAACTGCAATCAGATGACACAAGTGGTAGTATTGCATGGACACTAGATGATGTGTTTACCAAAGTGATGGGTAAGAAGCGCAAAGGTCGTATTCGTGGGGTAGGATTTGGTCCAAGCCCAAGTGGCCGAAATAGCAAGAGTGCTCTAACAAACCTTCAAATACGATCAAGTCAATCAATGGACAACAAAGTTGCACAACTGAAGGCTTCCTTGGCTGAGATGCAGGAGAAATAGTCCTCTTTTGACGAAATGAAGGAAAGACTTATCCAATTCGAAGAGATAGAGCGAAGAATGGCTCGCATGCTTCAACAAGTGCAACAAATAACTTCACAATGTAGTCAGGTTGGCATTAATGATTTTGATTTTGGGGTTTCTAATGGTTAATTTGTGTTTTTGGGTTAATTTGTATTCAAATAGTAATAAGGTTTGTGTTGTGTTTCTTGAGCTTTCTTTCTAAGCTTCATGATTTATACTTGCCAATTTTAAGGTAATATATAACTTAGTGAAGACTTTGGGCTGTTGAAAAATATCAAAAGTGTGTTGATTAGCTATTGGGCTAATAATGTTGATTAGCGCTTAGGCTGATTAGCACTTTGATTAGCATTAGATATTGGATAGTCATTAGTATTTCCTCAGGACTTACTTCTTGGACATTTATTGCTGAGGTTGTGCCATTGCTAGTGCTGATTTTATTGGCATACTTGCTACACAAGACCATTTCTAGCAGATCTTGTAAAGGGATTTGGAAGTACGTGATCATGGGAACCATTGCTGGTGTTGGTTTCTAATGTCATTGGCAGAAATTACATCCCTTAAATAATTTATACAATTGGGCTCTTGTATATGTCATTTGTATTAAAATTCTTCTATATTCTGATGTTGAATTAATTGAGTTAAGTAAAGGTGGAGGATGAGGTCAACCAATGGGATGCTGTGTAATTTGCAAGTGCAAAGTTTTTGTAGCTTAGCTTAGCTTTGTCAACTGGAAAGGTAGCTTAGTTTTGTCAAACACTTGAATTGTTGAATTGTTGGGACATGAGTTGATTGTATTAGGCCTATGTTTTAGAAAACCTTTTTTATGAGATGATGGGAATGTAGGCCTCTGGCTTTTGCCTTCTCTTCTTTATTTGAATATCTGCCACTGTAGACATTTTGTTGTTTCATTTTTCATTTACCACTTGCATAGGCATTCAGTTTATGGATGCATGGTTTATAATTTAAGCAGGGTTTTTTCTTTAGGTTGCATACTATTTTCAAAATCCGAGTTTTGCCCATTTATGTTCTTCCTTGTAGAAATTGAGTTTATACTTTAAGGTGTTTGATAGTTGTAGTGATTTCCATATTGTAGTTGCAGCCTTTGAAACTCCAAATTTCCCTTGTAATGCTCATGCATTAAGCAATTTTAGATTCCAATATTTGATATCATTGTGTCCTAATTATTGCCTCCTTTTTTTTCTTGTATGTAGGATGTTCCTCCGATCCTTCAACCCCAGCTCTCCAAAAATCATTAGCTACATCCCATCAACCAGGCAGCTTATAAATTTTATGTTGAGGACATTTTGTGTACAAAGCACCACATTTGAACAAACACATTTTTTGCAAATGTTGAAAAGTTATTTTGAAACACTTTGAAACTTTGATTATGGTATTAGTTTAATTTAAGTATTGAAGGATTTTTTGTGTACAAAGGACCACATCTTTCTTTTGTTAATTTTATGATGATGGTTATAGACAATGTTATGTAATTAATATAATGTTGTGTACAAAGGACCACATCTTTTCTTTTGTTATGTATTTGATAATAAATTTTGATGTTAATATTACATTAGTTTGGAGACATTTGTGGTGTTGTTAATTAGTTACATTTGTGGTATTGTGTTAATTAGTTACAGGTTCTTTGTAACAGGTTTGTAAAAAAAAATAGTGGTTTTAAAACCTATCAAAAAAAAAAAAAAACCTATAGCACCGCCACTAAAGGTTCTTATATTATGATTTAAATGAAGCCCTATAGCGGCGTTTTTGCCCGCCACTAAAAGGTCTACACATATAGCGGCGTTTCTTCCCGTTGCTAAAAGTGTAATGAGTTCGTTTTAATTGGTTCTCTATAACAGTGCCTTTTGCCCGCCGCTAAAAGTGGACACCAATAGCGACAGGCATAACTTGCCGCTAAAAGTCAATTGACACGAATTCTAATAGTATATGACAGCAGTTTTCTACCCACCACAAAAAACCAAAAACGCCACTAAAAGGTGCATTTGTAGCAACGTTTTTTGTTGTCACCGCAATAGAGCTATTATGGCAGTGTAAGGTTGGCGGGTGGAACCGCCGCAATAACCCCTGCCGCAATAGGCCAAATGGACATTTAGTGGCAGTTTTTTGGGCTTTTGCGGCAGTTTTGGCCCACCGTAATAGTCTAATTTTTCTGTAGTGAAGATTTCTTCCAATGATAAAATTTAGAACTAACATATTCGTACATAATATACGTAATATACATAGATACACACATTGTGCAAGCATTATGAGTCTGTTTGGATACCGGTTATTTTGCTAAAAACACTAGCAAAATAATTTTTAAATGTGTAAATAGTACAATGAGACCCATTTTTATTTTATTTTTCTAAATAAAGTGGTTGTGGGTCCTGTGAACAGTGCACAATGTCTCCTGCACAGTGTAATCCACGTGCATGAACAATGCGGGTTACTGTTCATAAGCCTAAATGCACTGTTCATGTCCCATGAACAGTGCAAGAGCCGCTAAAAAAAAAAAAAAAACAGCAAACGCAGGGAGAGAGACGCGCATCCAAACACTCACTATATGTAGTATTTATTAAGATAAATTTGAACAATAAAATGTCTTTCATTTAAATATTAAGCAGTATTTTAATGTTAGACTTGAGTGTATTTGGCATCAGTTATAAGAATGAAATGGTTCTTTAAAAAAAAAAAAAGTTATAAGAATGAATCTTTTGGGAGTGTTTTGGGAAACTACAAAATGACTCCAGTGAAAAACAACTTAATTGGTTTAGTTGTTTTTTAGTTTTGTAACTTTTTGGCTAATAAAACTGACGTAAAATGGGACTAGAAATTCTAGCTTTAGCTAAAAATACACTTTCTCCAACATCAAATTTCTAAATTTTAGTGTTTATTCCCAGCAAAAACTATTTTAAATTTTACATTTTTATAAATTGTCTATTAACTTTTACTGGTTTTGACTTGATTCTAGACCAGCTAGATAAAATAAAAACTTCAATTTTGAACTAATAAGCCATGTATGATGTATCACTTATAACTTTTTCTAGATGAAATAAAAACCAATTCAATTTTGAACCAATTAATTCTGTGTTCTACCAAACACTCCCAAAAATTTTCCCCTAATACTCTGTCACTAACTTTAACAAGACTAAGTGGTATAGCAAGTCATGTACCACACATTTCAAAAGCTTAAGATGATAAAAAATAATGAATGTAATCACTTATTCAATATTTTAACATCCTCCTCACAAGTGAACCTAAACTCCCTTTTATAGAATATTTCAACATGTGAAAATTTTATCTTGACTTGATACCATTGGTTACTTCTCGAAGATCTAATAGATATGCATGTTCTTATGTGGCCCTGAACGACTTTGATAAGGTAACAACTATATTTAGCATTTGAAACAAATTGAAGGGTTAGTGTGTCACTTCTTCCTTGCATGTTTTCTTAAAAAGAGCATCTTAACTCCTAAGAATACAAGTTTTTTTTTTTTTTTTTACAACATGCTAAGACAACAAATTTTTTTACGAAGTATCATCATTTTTATATGAGTTTACTATATATTGATATCATTTTTATTGTGTATTAATTATATTAAACCAAATCAGCGATTGTACACAATTTTATGCTGATATATTTGTTTTTTGTTTACAAAAACTTCACTTGGCCACTGCCCTGAGGCTCCACTCTCCAGCACCAGGTCCACGGAAGTATAAGAGCACTGTTGTGTGGGCTAAAATGGAAAAATTGAACTATGTAAAGCTTGACAGTCGATTTATCCAATGCTAGAAGAAAGAAAAAAATTTGAAAATCAAAATTTTTTTTTAAATGAACATATGAAGAATCAAAGTAATTAGAATATGTCCCTTTCAACGTTTTTTCCTTTGTACGATCATTGCAACTTGTTAGTTATTATGAGATATTATAAAAGCCCGAGGCATAGACATGGTCATGTTCAAAAGATCGAGATACATAAGCCCTGGTCATGACTTTATTTGATCAGACTTACTAAAGTCTCTTCTCAACAGTAAGTCAATACAAATTTATAAATAAAAATAGACAAAAGGGCCCATGGAACGAAGATAATAGATAATTTTCCTATCACGTTTAGGAAAGATTAGTCTAATCAAACACTAGCTTTATTAGGGTTTTTCTTTTCCACACACCCTTCACATCGATCATGGTGTTCCATAGTCATTATAAAATGCTTACGGCACAACATTAGTACCTTCCCAAGAAGATAAAATATGAAAATTCCACAATCACATGTTTATTTCTTAACCTACTGAGATGATCGGTTGTCTTGTATGTATGGTCTGTAATCTGTATAGACGTCACTTACATACAACTTGTCACAAACACCATTTTTTTTTTTCCAAACCACTTATGTGTTACAATTACCACTTCGAAAAATTGCCAAACAAGTTGTGACTCCAAAGACTTGTTTTTTTAAGGCTTCAAAAAAAAAAAAAATTTGGTTGGTTGATTGTAAAATTGAGGGATAACCTCATATACAAACCCCATAGAGGGGACGCCTAGCTTTTTTACTCTTCATTTTTGGCAACCATTGAGTCAAGTTAGTAGAATTGAAGAATATATCAAATCAAGACCTACCATATATATGTTAACCAAGTCCAAATCTTCTGTCCCACTTTTTCTACTCCACTCTATACTCCACCAATAAATACTTACCACGTGTTCATCTAATTAATTAAATACTACTATTAATTAATAACTGTAGTATTAATAAGTCAATAATTATAGTATTTAATTAATTAGGTAAACACGTGGCAAGTATTTATTGGTAGAGTATAGGGTGGAGCAGGAAAAGTGGGACAAAAAATTTGGACTCAAACCATTAATTCTTAAAATCCAATCCAACATTAGGTTTAGTGGGTTAGTTGCACACCCATAACCAAAATTACCAAAATACCCCATAGAAACTCCAAAAAGACCAAAATGCCACTGAAATCTCCCAAATAACCAAAATATCGCTTGAAACATCTAAAATGACCAAAATACCTTTGAAATATTCAAAATTATCAAAATATACATATAACCACCAAAATCATCAAAATAGCCTTGAACCTCTAAAATATCCAAAATTCTCTCAAAAAAAGAAAAATACCCTTGTAACCACCAAAATGAGAAATATACCATCAAAACTTAATATTTTTTTAAAAAAAATACACCAAAAACCTCTAACTTGATCAATTTTGAGAGTATTTTATCCCAAAAGCAATATAATGAAAAAGTGAATTGGCCAAAAACTTGCAATTGATAATTAAATTGACCAACCTTGAATATATAATGAGAATTCAATAAAATAAAAATACAATTAAAATTGTGAAATCATTTACAAAAATTTTGGTCTTTTTAAATTTTAATGGTTCTTAGGCTATTTTGGTCTTTTTCCTTTTTGTCATTTTAGAGGTTCTGTATTTTGGTCATTTTCGCAATACCAAATGCATTTTGATAATTAAGGACATTTCGAGGATATTTTGGTTATTTTAAAAGTTCTAAAAATATTTCGGTAATTTTAGAGATACAAAGACATTTAGATATTAAGAAATCTTAAGCACATGCTCAAGTCAAAAGATAAAAATAAAATAAAATAATTTTGAGCACTTTTTTTTTTTTTTAATTTTAGATATGATAGAATTTTAATTTATGTTGTTCACTTCATGTTGATTATTCTTATCATCAGGTTAAGAAACTAGTCAATTTTTTATGTAGACAATGTTCAAACCTCAAATCTCTAATTTGAAGATAAAAAACTTTACAAGTTAAGTTATAATTCGAAACCACCAAACATATGTTGTTCTATGAGTAGAATGAGAGGTTATCATACATCTATAATGTTAAGCATACACGTATGAATGAAGTTTCACATTAAATTTTAAAAAAAAAAAAAAGATTAATATTACATAGTTGGCCCAAATTTAAAGATTTAAAATTTTGAATTAGGTAGTATTATTATATATTATATAACTTACTCAATTGGGGAGTATTATCTCCCATGCACAAAATTTGAAAATTAAAAAAAAAAAACAAAAAAAAACAAAAAACAAAAAACAAAAACAAAACATTAAACAGTTTCAACATTCAACCTTTGAAATTGAATTGTATGGTGGAATGTTTGACCGAAACCATCGACTGTTCTGTTATCTGCGTGCGGTCACAGGGTCACAGTAAACGTTGCCCCCACACGACCATGGCATTATTAATTACCTAAATTTATTTGTATCCTCCACTATCCAAGCCTCCAAAGTCAAGAGCTCAAGCACCGCAAAGCAAAGTTTTGAGTCGGCTGCTAAACGACAAAAATGTGGAACCCATACGTAGAAAATAATGTTCTATTAATTGTGTTAATTTGTGGGCTGGGCCCTGGTGAATCCGTCAAGGAACCCAATGCAGTTATTGATTTGGTAGTCCATCTTTTATTTATTATTTTTTTTTTTTATAAAAATATCCTCGAATATCTCTTACATTATTTATAAAAATTACATGTACGGTGAATCTTACTTCAGATTTCATATATATATATATATATATATGTAATCCTTATCTGTATATGTAATCCTTATCTGGTATTCATAATGTAATAGAAGCTGTTACATACTTTTTTTAATTAAAATTAAGATATTAATTAGTTTTTTATATAAACAGAAATTAAATCTCAAATCTCTTATTTAATTATTAAAATTTTTACCAATTAAATTAATTAAAATTCACATAATTATAAGAATTAAAAACGTGTTTTAAAAAAAATGTAACAAAATATGTATAACAAAAAGTCAAATACTACCGTTTTTAATGACTTGGAAATATATTTTTATTTCGTTGAGACTTCAAATAATGATGTTTATTCTAATGTATCATGCGTAGAACTTTTGAGCATGCAAGGTTAGTGGGAAGTTCACGATGCCCTAAGCAGATCGCTCAAATTAATACAGCTACCATCTAAGTGTAGGCCCTTACTGATACTGTATATATACTCCAGTTGCCACACATCTTTGATTAAGCCTAGACCCTAGAAAGTTTTGACTAGACTATTTAAATAGAAAATAATGTTGGGCGTGATCCAGTAGCTCTTAGGCTGCGTTTGGTTAAAATGTAAAATATTTTTCGAATGTAAAATATTTTCAGGAAAAGAAAATAATTTTTTAGGAGTTGGTTGCATTTTAAAAATTGTATTAGAAAATATTTTCAAGTGTTTGATAACATTCTTAAAAATACAAATTTTCTACTGGTTTCTCATAATTTCTCAGCCATTTTCTCAACTTCCGAATAAATTTATAATAGAAAATTGCAAGATAAAAACTTTTTAAAGAAACAAAAATCAAAATAAAACCATTAGGCTTTAGAACTCGATCAAACAGAGAGGGGGAGGAAGAAAGAGTGAGAGATTGAGAGAAAGAGAGTGGTAGATTGAGAGAGGTTGAAATCAGGCCAAGGCTCTGATCTGTGTTTGGTGGTGACTTTTCAATCCGTAAAACTTGATTTGAAGGTATGGGTTGGTTCGAACGAGGGATGGGTCGATGGAGGTGGGTCGGTGAGGACGAGAATGAGGGATGGGTCGGCAGAGGACGAGGACAAGGGATGGGTCAGCGGAGTGGCTTGCATGTGACGACGGGGCTGTGTGTTAGGGGGTGGTTCTGGGCATCATCGGCGAGGATGGGTTTGAACAAGGACGGCAATCTGAACGACAAGGATGTGCTTGGGTTCTTCAAGTGGAGTGTGCTTGAGCTCTCTCTCTTCGAGTGTGTATTTTCCGGAAATTCGTTGAAGGTAAAATAAGAATGGAAATGGTTTGACTAGTGAAAGGGGTTATTTTACGGTCAACGTGTATTTGAATTTTCGTGTGACTGAATTTTTTGTAGCTACTAAACACACAAAAGGCTGTAAAATAATTTCTTGAAAGCGTTTTAACCCGAAACAAATGTAGCCTTAATTTCTTTGTCTTTCGATAGCTTCAAGGCCATTAATGCGAGGCCAATCGGCCGATCTCATGGCCCTAAGATGTTTCCCTTGTCTATTTAAGATTAGGTAAGTCTCATGACCACAGCCAATCTTGAAACCTTAGAAGAATTTCCTTATTTCTTTGATGTTACGTCCAGTTTCGCAACCTTGTTCAATCTCATGGCATTAAAAGTGATAAGCCCAATGAAATCGTTCGTTCAGACACATCTAAGGATGAAGGTAGAGCTATAAATGCTGCCATTATTGCCAGAATCGTTATAGTTCGAACAAAGCAAGGCGACAGCTCAGAGGCTCCTATACTCATGCATTAAGTATCAGAAGATTCCATTTCCCCCCACATTAAACACCAAGAACTTTACCCCAGAATGAAACCACCATTAATGGTGGTTCCAATGGCTAGAAGGAGGAGGACCTATAAATACCATGCTCCACCAAAGGTAAAGGGTACAAAAACTGAGTTATTCTTACTAGCTAAAAACATTCTAACTCTCTCTCTCTCTCTCTCTCTCTCTCTCTCTCTCTCTCTCTAACTTTATCATCGAAGGCTTACCGGCAGGCACCACACCGGTGACGCATTTTTGCTGTCTTCTCTTGTGTTCTTGCAGGTTGCACTAGGGCTATTTGGACAACCCTAACGACTGACGACTTTAGCTTCATCAGTTTGGCGTTGTTTGTCAGAATAGCTTTCTTTCTCCTAATCCTAAGGACAGCAACGTTGCTCTACCCTTATTGTCATCCAAATGGAGTCAAATGCACAACCAGAATCAGCCGCCCTAGCATTACAAGTCCAAGCTCTCATGGCTAGTGTGGAAGAGCTAACAAAACAAAACTAGGAGATAAGGCAGTGACTGCAACAGGAAGAAAACCGTTCACCAAAAAGAGTCAAAAACAACAGGAATGAAGACAAAGTGCAAGATCCAGAATGGAGTCAAGGGAGAGATGGCTCGAGGAGGTCAGAGCAATCTGACAAGGCAAGCAACGACCTCCTGAGGAGTATAAGGAAAGAGATGGACAAGCTCAAGAATGCAATGAAAGGAAAAATAGCCAAGAACTTGGACAGGATGGTGAGAAGGACGAACTCTCCATTCACACAAAGGGTGCTCGATCACCTACTCCCACCAAAATTATGGCTTCCGTAGCTGGAGTCATATGACGGCCTAAAAGACCCACTGAATCACATCACCACCTTTAAGATGACCTTAAGCCTGCAGCAGCCCCCAGATGAAATAGTGTGTCAATCCTTCCCAACCACCCTCAAAGGAGTAACCCGAGTGTGGTTCAGTAAGTTGGCGCAGTCTTCCATTGACGATTTTGATCAGCTCAGCAACCTGTTTGTGCATCACTTCATCGGAGGACAGCGTCAGAAAATACCAGCAGATCATTTCCTGACGATCAAACAGGAAGATGGAGAGTCCTTAAGATTCTATGTGAAGCGATTTAATAGGGAAGTACTAGAAGTAGATGAAGCAGAGGATCAAGTGCAGCTAACCACGTTCAAAGCAGGATTGAGGTCCAAGAAGTTCATAGTGGCACTCACTAAGAGTCCCCCAGCGTTAATGACAAATTTGCTTATGAAGGCTCAAAAATACATGAACGCGGAGGATGCTCTAACACCAATAGAGGTAGGTGGAACTCGAATATCAAAGACAAACCCCCGAGACGATCAAAAAGGGCAAAAGAGGGAAAGGAGAGATCATCCTTCTAACAACAACAGAAGTAAGCAGAGGGAAGACAAGGCTCGTAAAATGGTAAATTTCACCCCCTGGTAATGCCCATTGACCAGTTCTTAATGCAAATTAAGGAAGATCACTAGCTAAAGTGGCCAAAGCCATTGAGTGGTTCACCCAGTGCCTGGAATAAGAAAAAGTACTACCGCTTCCACCAAGACCACAGGCATTATACTGACGAATGTAGAGACCTCAAGGAGCAGATAGAGGAGCTGATCCAGAAAGGAAAACTACAAAAGTTCATCAAGAAAAACACATACGAATGACCAAAGCAAGAAAGCCAAACCAAGTCGGAAGAAAAGCCGAAGGATAATGATAAACCACGAGAAGGACCGAAGAATGCAATAGGTAAGATAAGAATGATCAATAGTGGTCGAATGACAGGGGGCTCCTTCAAATCCCTCAAGAAGTTGCAGCAAAGGCAGGCCAACAACGTTGATATGATACCACCAACAAAACATCGGAGGAAAGAAGTTGTAGACGCAGTCTTCTCAAAAGAATATGCCAGAGGGGTAAAACAGCCACATGACAACCCCATGGTTATCATGCTAATGATAGAAAGGTTCAACACTAGAATAATTTTAGTAGATAACAGGAGCTCCGCCGACATTATTTACCTCTCCGCTTTCCAGCAGTTGAAAGTAGACCCAAGCAGGCTTCGTCCATTCAAATCCCTCCTCGTCAATTTCAATGGGGATAAGGTGTACCGAAAAGGAGTAGTGACCCTGACGGTAACAACAGGCACATACCCCCAGCAAATAACGAAGTAACTTAATTTCCTAGTGGTAGATTGTCCATCATCCTACAATGGCATCATTGGACAACCCACACTTAATCGTTGGAAAGCTGCGACCTCGACATACTATTTAAAGGTAAAGTTCCCTAGAAAAAATGGAGTGGGAATAGTCAAGGGAGACTAGGTTCTAACTGCGAGTGTTATCAGGTGGTATTAGCATTGAAGGAAAACCACACGTGGATCATCAAAGAAAAGAGTCCAGAGATGACGGAAACCCTGGAGACAGTGAAATCATCGGAGGCTTGCCAGCAGGCACCACACTAATGACCCATTTCTGTTGTCTTCTTTTATGTTCTTGTAGGTTGCACTAGGGCTATCTAGATGACCACAACAACTGGCAACTTTAGCTTCATCCAAAAGATTTCAATAGCTATTTTAGGTTGGTCTCATCATTTGTGACCTTGGCCAATCTCATAAAATTAGTACATTTCCCTCATTGTTTTTGAAGTTAGGTAAAATTTTACTATATACGATAGGTCACAAGTCTCGATCAAACCATTGGATTAAAAGATATCATAAATCACTAATGTATCATAATCCTATTGGATTGGACTAAATATAATTGAGAGATTTTATACATTTGATTTTTTTGGTCATTAAACATTAATGATTCCTCAATTATTGTTGTAATTATCCTTTAAAAGGGGCAATTACAAAATAATTAGGGATTATTAAGGCCCTCATAAATGTGATTTGGCTGAAAATATGCAAAAAATCTTAGAAAATCCCATAAAATAAAAAAAAAATTGTGACTGAAACTCACTTCCAAAAAATCACATTTGCCCACTCTTTTATCAATATACCTTAAACCATTGCAATTTTTTTAATGAGTTTTTTTTTTTTTTTTTTTATTGAAAAATATACATTCAGTGTTTCAATTTAAGCACAAGAACAACCTAATTTGGATAAGAAAAGAGTAAGATATGATTTTTTGACATTGACCATGCTATTAGTTACAAGAAGCTATGGGAAAAAACCAGGATTTACTTGGCCTCGACTTACTTTTGCTCCTCTGGTTGCTCTTCACTCAAATAAAATCAAACCAAGCCATTTAACCCCTTCCAGAAGCTTCTCATTCCACTATAAAAAGAAGTGAAATCCTTAATTATTCCAAAGCACCACATTTCCCTAGAACTCTAGAGGAAATAAGATTTTGTCGTGCATCTAGTATGCCTTAGTCTTAGAGCGTGAGTGAGTACTTCCTTGCCTCTCCTTAAGAGCCCATTTGGATTGAGGTGGGAGGGAGAGAGGGAGAGTAAAGGAGAGTAAAGTAGAGTTGGCTAAAAATATGCTAATTTTTTGCTAATTCTACTCTACTCTCACTCTCTCTCCCTCAATCCAAACAGACCACAAAGATTTTAGAGAAACTTCCCTAGAACTCTAGAGAAAGCAAAGAAGTATTTGTCTTGAATCTGGTCTACCTACTTCCATAAAAAGCACACTTATTTTTCAATTCCCTTCACTAATCAGACACCATCACCATTATTGCATTCAAGTTCTCATAACATGATCACATGCTAGATCTAAGATCATTACAAATCACACACAATCGCATGTTCCTTTAAATTCCAAATCATGTTCATCATCTCCATTCTTAATCTTGGCATTCAATTGATTGTTGGTGACATGATTATTCACGGCTATATTCTAGAAGATTGTTTTTTTACAAGGAAGGTGGGTGCCTAATACTTTCTTACCTTGTAACTTAGCCATTGTACATAGACCAAAGGATCTCAGACTAGTTCTTGTCCATGCAATTTTACATCTTGTAGAATATAATTAGGAGCAAAGCCATGTAATATTTAGATTGTATCTAGGACCAAGGCCTTGTATTTTTCTCCAATGCCTAAGTCAACAAGGGCATCTCTTTATTTTTCTAAACTCTAAAAGAGTTTTAGAGAATTATTTTTGCAAAATGTCCTTTTATGTGGATGTACAACTCTCTTTATATATGGTTGAATGGGATCTTTAATTTGGCATTCTATTAAGGGTGAGTTTAGTTTAACTTTTTGCTTTTGGACTTTTTGAAAAAGTGATTAGTTGCAATTGTTGTTAAGGGGATGCAACACGAAAATGCACTTTTTACGTTTACAAGACTGGAAATTTTAATTTCAAAAACCAATCACCCTATTATTATGTTTTCAAACTACCAACCTATTTTTGGCCCAAAATGCACCAAATGAGCACTAGGAAAGAATCGTCCTTTAATTTGCTCAATTACTCAACACCAAGAATTGTTGCAGATCTGGGCTAATTCTTGCCAATCATATAGTTCCCTTCCTCTTCTAGTAAATTGAATATAGGCGAAATTCTCTTATAATTAAATCACCTCTTTCCTTATAAATTAATTTCTATTTGACAAACCCTCTATGCGGGGACTAATTCTAAGCGTATCAAAATACTTTCTAGAATGAGAAAATGTAATTCGTACTCTCCTCAGTTGTCATGTTCATATTTTTCCTTGATTTAAATTTTTAATTTCAAAATTTCACCAATCACCCTATTATTATATTTTCAAACTACCAACCTGTTTTTGGCCCAAAATGCACCAAATGGGCACTAGGAAAGAATTGTCCTTTAATTTGCTCAATTACTCAACACCAAGAATTCTTGCAGATCAGGCTAATTCTTGCCAATCATATAGTACCCTTCCTCTTCTAGTAAATTGAATATAGGCGAATTTCTCTGATAATTAAATCACTTATTTCCTTATAAATTAATTTCTGTTTGACAGACTCTCTATGAGGGGACTAATTCTAAGCGTATCAGAATAATTTCTAGAATGAGAAAATGTAATTCTTACTCTTCTCAGTTATCATTTTCAAAATTTTCCTTGATTTAAAATTTTAATTTCAAAATTTCACCAATCACCCTATTATTATGTTTTCAAACTACCAACCTGTTTTTGGCCCAAAATGCACCAAATGGGCACTAGGAAAGAATCATCCTTTAATTTGCTCAATTACTCTAACACCAAGAATTCTTGCAAATCTGGGCTAATTCTTGCCAGTCATATAGTTCCCTTCCTCTTCTAGTAACTTGAATATAGGCGAAATTCTCTGATAATTAAATCACCTCTTTCCTTATAAATTAATTTCTGTTTGACAGACTCTCTCTATGAGGGAACTAATTCTAAGCGTACCAGAATATTTTCTAGAATGAGAAAATGTAATTCTTACTCTTCTCAGTTGTCATTTTCAAAATTTTCCTTGATTTAAACTCATGACATGCTTTAAATCATTGAATTCAGAATAAATTATGTCAAAATCGCAAAATTTTCACCAGCTCCTATGGAAAGAAATTAAGCATTAATAGTTGTGGGCTCTATCATTCTCAAATTTCTTCTCTTTGCCGTAAAGCAACCATCCTAACTTTAAATGATAGTGACTCTCAAATATATATATATATATATATAGATATATATATTTTAAACATTTAAATGATAGTCATCGTCCATAATTTATAAAAAACGATAGCGGTCCAAAGCAAGATACAGCTATGACTCAAAATATCATTTCAAAAAGGCTGTCATGTTCATTGCCATGGACAAACTAATGCGCATGTTAGCCGAACCGCCAATTAGTTCTTTCACCTGTAAGCAAGTTGACAAAAAGTGACACTTACAAGTGGATCATCTTTGAGGTTGCAAGCTGCATCCAAGGCAAGTTCGTTTGCTTGGATAATCAAAAAATCGTTTTAAACAATAATTTGATTTTAGAAACACCAAAGTCAAAATTCAACACCATGTGGTTTTTGAAATTTCATTCTTGAATCTTCGAGTCAAAGACTTGGAATTTTTTTTACGCTTTTCTTTTTTTAACAAAAAAAATTCTGTGCGGTGAGAGAATGGACACGTATTATTATTATACGAATGAATCAGAGACTTCATATGGGCATCTCTAATATGCACGTGGTACATTTAATTGCTGAAAGCATGTAAAGTAAACAATTCGAGAAGACATATCCAAAAGGTGTTAACTCGATAGATTAGAAAATGTTTGAAAACAGGGAAAGGAGATAAATCAGCTGGATGGGATTGGTAGTATATGGTTTCTCTCAAGTAAGACGTGGAAATCGACCCGTCAAGTCAAGGACGAGACCAAGAATTTTATTTTGAGAGCCCCACTTAAAACTGTGTCGACCTACTTTTCATAAAAATATATTGAAATCTTATTATTATTTTTAAATAGTTTTAATAGTTATAAGCATAGTTGTTAAAAATGTGTCGACCTGCTTAATTTCTATAAGGAAAAGTTTAGCTATAAAATCAATTGTAATCTTAGACTACAAACTCACTCAATATCTTTTTATTAGAGGTGAGTTTTGACAAATCCACCGTTGGATTGCATCTTCTTCTTATATTCTCCATGTTTGCAAAATTTCAAGAAAATTAAAGATCAATAGCTATGTCATCAATAAATTTTTAAATTGCAAGTTTTTGTAATTTAAAATTATGCATAAAATATAAGATTATATATTATATAGTAAATAATATCCGATTGATACAAAAATTGACATAGGCATTAAGAGCGTAAAGAACATGTAATTCAACGGTTAGATTTTCAAAATATGCAGTAATATTTATTTTATTGAGTGAGTTTGTAGTCTAAGGCTACAACCAATTTTGTAGCTAAACTTTATCCTTTTTATAATATATATATATATATATATATATATATTGAAATCTTACTAATTTTATTTATTATATAATGTCAATAGTTATAAGCATATTTGTTAAAACGTTAATTGTATCATAACTCCTTTTTTTTTTTTTTTCTCTTTTTTTCTTTTTACGTAACATAATATGATGTAAAATTTATGGGAAAATTATAAATAGGGTAAATTGTATATTATACCTATAAAGTTTAGGAGTGTTTGGATTTTACACTCTGAAATTTTAGAATTTAGATTTTACTCTCTGAAGTTTGAAAGTGTTTGAATTTTATACTCTGACGTTTCAAAATTTGGAATTTACCCCCTAAAGTTTAGAGATGTTTGGATTTTACTCCCCAAAGTTTGAAGTGTTAAATCCTAACACTCCCAAACTTTAGGGAGTAAAATCCAAATTCTGAAACGTCAAGATGTAAAATCCAAACACCCCAAACTTCAGGAAGTAAAATCTAAATTCTGAAATTTCAGGATGTAAAATCCAAACACCCCCAAACTTTAGGGGTGTAATTTGCAATTTACCCCTATAAATAAATAATATATATATATATATATTTAAATAGTATATTTATTATAAAATTGGAATATATGCAATTTTTTTTTTTAAGAAAAGGAACATATGCAACTATATATTTGAAAAATTAAAAAAAAAACTAAATAAAATGAAATGAAATATATTTATAACCTCCATATTCAAATTTATCAAATGCAAAAGTGTTAATACATAATATATAAGTCAAAACAATTTTTTTTTCTTATCATATTCATCATTGCCTAATCAAATTCAACTCCATGGTCCAAAAAGAAGAGAGAGAGAGAGAGAGAGAGAGAGAGAGAGAGAGAGAGGGTGGGGGCATCATGTGGAGTTAGAGAGCCAAGGAAAAAAAAAATTGAAAGTGGGCAAATGTGTGATCTAAAATTTTTTAAGGGGAAAAAAAAACCCCATGCTAGGTCTTTTTATTGAGCTAAGGTAGTAGTAGCTTAATAATTTTATCTAAAAACAAGTAGAAAAACATTTGGGCTCAACTCAAAGCCCAAAATTTTAGTGAAAACCCTATTTTAAACCATATGTCATTACGTATCTGCTGGCGACTCCACGTTAGAGCCAGGGTTGTCATAGGATCACCCTGACCTGGAAAAAAATCATTATTATATATAAATTTTAAAAATTTTATGATTTTTTATACCCTTAAAAAAATGTGACCACACTAAATTTTTTTAGGCCTAATATAATTAAACTTTAGACAAAGTTTACCAATAAACTTGATTGTAAACTAAGGTTACAACTTCATTCAATATTTTCTAATTGGATATGAATTTTGACAAATCCACAATTATATTACATTTTTTTCTTATATCCTCCATACTTGCAAAACTTCAAGAAGATCAAAGATCAATAACTTATATCATCAATCATATGTTTAATTTTGAGTTTTTGTAGTCTATAATTATACGCAAAAAATAATTTTATGAATCAAATAGTAAATAACATCTAATTGATATGAAATTTGATATGTGTTTTAAGAACATAAAGCACATATAATTCAAAGCCTAGATTTTCAAAATATGTAGTCATGTTAATTTGTTTAGTGAAAATTGTAGTCTTAGGCTATAACTAAGTTTGTAATCAAACTTTTTCCTCAAACTTTGGTGCTTTTAACAATATATCAAGCTCTTACCAAAAAAAAAAAAAAAAAAAAATCCAAGGAAAATTATATTTAACTAAAATTTTGAAAGAGATGTAACTTGTAACATTGATAATGAGATGAACATGCAACATTTTCAAAAAAAAAAAAAAAATTAAATGTAGAAGGAAATAGCAAGACTTTATGTATTTGGTTTTTTTTTTTTTTTTTTTTTTTTTTGGGTTATCAATATATGAAAGCTATATTTTTATTGAATTTTTTATAATTTAAGTTTCTTAATGACCACCCTGAAAAAATTCCTAGAGCCGCCACTATATGTATCATACAATTTATGAGTATTTCTAATATACCCTTATGATTCAAAACTTTTTATAGATAATACGATACATATTACAAGGATGAAGGAGGGAGAGGGGGGTTTGAACTTTGATCATTTATTAGAAACACCAAAAAAAAAAAAAATTATAAGTTAAATTTCAGAACTCTAGATGAAATCTTATAACTGATGTATCTGCGTAATTTCCATAAAACTAAATATATCATAGTTGTTTGTCCAATTCTATTATAAAAATCCTTAGATGGGTTTCAAATGTTTCATTCCATTTGTTGTAATAAAAATGATTTTTTTTTAATCCATGCATTCAAGAGTAGTACTATAACATAGCGGGTTAATCATGGGGTAGTTATAATTATCGGACCTAAGCTAGGCCACTTCACCTTAAAATCAATTATTGATAAGAAATATACTCAAATATTTTATGGCATTCAATATCGTACCTCATGAGTATGTTTTTAGAGTGGTTATAAGGAGTGAAATTTTTGTCCCCCAAACAATTCAACCCTTATAATGACATTTCTACCACTTAAATTCATGACCTGGACTCTAATACTATTTTCCAAACTATGAGCTATACTGCTGCACCTCAAAAACGATGACCAATTCTATTATAAAAATCCTTAGATGGGTTTCAAATGTTTCATTCCATTTGTTGTAATAAAAATGATTTTTTTTTTAATCCATGCATTCAAGAGTAGTACTATAACATAGCGGGTTAATCATGGGGTAGTTATAATTATCGGACTTAAGCTAGGCCACTTCACCTTAAAATCAATTATTGATAAGAAATATACTCAAATATTTTATAGCATTCGATATCGTACCTTATGAGTATGTTTTTAGAGTGGTTATAAGGAGTGAAATTTTTGTCTCCCAAACAATTCAACCCTTATAATGACATTTCTACCACATAAATTCATAACCTTGACTCTAATACTATTTTCCAAACTGTGAGCTATACTGCTGCACCTCAAAAACAATTGATAATAAAAAAATACACTTAATCTTTTAGAGCATTTTGGCAAACTTGTTTTTAAAGCGGTTGTAACATGTAAGAGTTGATTGTGGTCCCCAACAGTCCCCTGCGCTCACAATTAATGAGTCGTACTCTAATATATTGGGCCAATCCTGGGGTAGTTCTAACTTATAATCTTCAAAGAAAAACAATGGACGTATTGGCTGATGGTGTGGATAAAGAAGCTAGCGTCACCACTATGCTCATCTCTATCCAATTCAAGAATTAAAGTAATGCTTTTTTCAAAAGCGGCAAAGTTTTTTTTTTTTTTTTTAAATCCACATGAATCCATTTTTTTTTTCCATTTTATTGTTCTAATCCACATGAATCCATGCCTTGTTCTCAAATTAAAAATGCAAACAGTGCTAAAAAAACAAAGACATATTAATTAACTTAACCTTAATTTTTAATTGTTTTGAAGGATGTGGGATACATTATTGTAATCTGAACCACATAATTAACTAAACCAAATTATAGCTTTAGGCACAAGCCTGGAAGTACCCTCTAGACTGATGGATTTGTTTGGGGTCATAAAATATGGACCCTCCATGATTAAAAAGATACCGACAAACTCAGAAAAGACAGCTCCACTTGCCAATATGATGCTTCTTTCCTCTAACCTCGAAGCTAATGTGAAACCCACCTTTCCCCCTCTCCTTCCTATTTCCCACACACAAAATTCACGCTCTTATATACCTTAACCACACTCCTTTCCTTCCACTCAAACTTGTTTTCCCATTCCTAGATTTGAATTTCCACACACAAACTACTCTCTCTCTCTCTCTCTCTATTAATCATCATCGTTAATCATCACACACACACAACCTCAACCACAACTAGATGGCATCTATAGATGAATCTTCAACCTTAGAACTCATTAGGGAACATCTTCTCAATGATTTTGCCTCCATGGAGAGCTTCATCACTAATCTAAATCATTCCATCTCCAACAATATCTCACAAAGCCAGTCAAACCAAATTGAAAGCACCAACACAGAAATTGAAATCTCTGATTACTTGCTACCCAAAGAAGAACCAATCATCACCTATCCTTCCAACAATTCCAATCTTGAAACAAAACCCACAACCCTCCACTCATCAAAGCCTCCTAAAGGTCCAAAAGCTTCAAACTTAAGCCATCGCCGTCCATCCTTGAACGTTGCAATACCTCCACCAACAACAACAACCTTTGTTGGCCCGAATTCATCACAGCCCATGTTGGTAACTACAAGTAAGCTCAATGTTTCGGATTCTTGTAATGAAAGTAAGCATTATAGGGGCGTTCGGAGAAGGCCGTGGGGGAAGTTTGCAGCTGAAATACGTGATCCCAATAGGAAAGGCTCAAGGGTATGGCTTGGAACCTTTGATACCGCCATAGATGCTGCTAAAGCTTATGATAGGGCTGCGTTCAAGTTGCGTGGAAGCAAAGCTATACTGAACTTTCCTCAAGAAGCTGGGNTAACCAATTAGAGCCTGTCAACAAACAGCAGAAATGCTGACAGTATTTTCTAGTTTGTTCGTATTAGGGGAAAGGGGGCGAGGAGATATCAGTTACGTCCTTCTCAGCCTTTAAAATTTGATTATCGAAAAAAAAAGAAAAAGAAAAAGAAAGATATCAGTCTATCAGATATGTCTCAAAGGTTTCAGAATTGCTCAGAGAATTGGACGAGTTATAAATTTTGTGGTGAATAAAAGAGGCCCACGTCAGTAAACGAACATGAACGTGGGCATGCCAGAACGCTGGACTTTTTGGATCCACCGAGTTGACTCAGCAAATACATTCCACATGCCACATGTATCACGACTGACCCCACCACTTGTAGATGTAGTGGATTATTTAACATTCTCAACAAGAAAAAAACAATACATTATTAAATAGATTGAAAATGAAATTGCCTGCCAGAGAGGCAACTTATCATAGTAGCAAATTGGTGCACCTTCTGCTACCAATGTCATATCTACTTTGCAAGTAGCGTCCTTGTCACCATTCCCCATGCCTTTAATTAATATGTTTGGTAAGAGGTCCCTTTTTCTAATTTTCTTTCTTCGTTTTTTTCGTCTGTTTCGTTTTCTTTTGTGGCATGAAATAACAAAATTAAAAGTCCATCAATTCCGTGGGCCCAAGAAAACCAAATGGCCCAAAACAGTCAGGTCAATTTTGAGTCCAATGACTTCAACAATTTTATTTTTTTTAATAGGGTGATAGAAACCTGCAGCTCATGAAACTAGACCAACCGGATGAAATAACAAAGTCAAGGAACGATGAAACGGAATACGAGCGGAGTTTTGAGGAGGAAGCTACCCAAAGCACCCGAAGTTGGAATCAGATAACCAAGGTAGAATTGGTAATACTTTTGGTGTTAGAAATACTAAATGAATGTATAATATTTCTCAAGTAATAAAGTATACATGAATGTCTTTATATAGAAGGCAAACTGTATAGTACAAATATATGTGCTATATAAGCAAAGTTTTCATGCCTGAACCGTTCATTGAATCGTAAAATGGAGAGGTTCAAGATTTTTGAGATCGAATCATGATAACGTCATAATGAATTTAATAATTATTTTAAATAAAATAAAAATATTAAATTAGTAAAAATAGAAAAAATGACTTAAAGAATCTAAATAAATACTTTTTTAAATGCATTTTTATATCACTAATTTTATTATAATGTTTCAAAATCCAACTTAATAGTAAATAATAATAATAATAATGATAACCAAAAACCAAAAACGTCAAAATTAAAAAAAAAAAAAAAAAAAAAAAAAAAAAAAAAAAAAAAAAAAAAACAATCACATATTAATATTCACGTTGGGAGGGGCAATGAGTCAGAAACTTTCAAACTCATTTTTATCATCATCCACTTCTCCATCATGTCACACACGCTAGGCTCATTCACTTCTCCATCATGTCATGTTGGGGAGGGCAATGAGTCAGAATGAGATGGAAATTTTCCAAGGCTTTGACATGTCACACGTGCTAGGCTCACCAAACTAAAAAGCAAAAATAAAGTTAAAAGAAGTCATCCACTTTAAACTGAAGGTAGGAGACCATGAAGAACGAAAGAAGAAGCAATGAAGAAACAAAGAGGAAGAAGGAGTTGCATCATCTGCAAACAAGATCCGAGCAAAATCTCCCCCAAAACATTAATTTAGCGAACAAGATCTACTACTTTAAGCTTCTAGTGAACAAAATGACCCTCTCAACAATGAAAGATTCAAAACTTCTGGCAAGTTTTCAGTGAATATTTTCAAACAAAAAGCCCAAGTCTGATTGGAAAACCAATGCACGGTCTAAAATGTCCATTTTGTTGCCTTTTTTTTTTTTTTAAAAGGTTCAAATACAAAGGGAAGTAGGAAACCGTGAGAAGCAGTCTAGTCACGGTTCCCAAAACCGTGAGGTCCGACCGCGGTTCACACGGGTCCCTGCTTTTTTCCCATAAAGCGGTTCTTGAGGCTAAAAGAACTGCAAAAATGAGCGATTTGAGGTTTTTTTGGTCGAACCGTACGGTCCGGTCCGGGTTTTAAAACCTTGTATACAAGTAAACAAGGTGAGCCTAAAGTTCATAACTTATTACACGTTAACAGCCCCCCTCAAACTCAAGAAGGGTGTGAGACCAACTTGAGGTTGTCAACCAAAGTAAGAAGGTGTCCCTTAGGATATGACTTGGTAAAGATATCTGCAAGTTGATCTTTAGAGGAGACCAAGAACAGCTTGAAAGCACCATGGATAAGACGATAACAGATAAAATGACAATCGATCTCGATTTGTTTAGTCAGTTCATGGAAGACATCACTGTGAGCAATATATATGACACTTTGGTTGTCATAATAAAGAGGAGTATCAGAGGATGTGGACACACCTAAGTCCTTAAGCCATCATAGCCAAAGGAACTCAGATATGGTTTCAGTAAGGGCACGATATTCTGCTTCAGTATTGGAGCAGGGCACAAGGGTTTGTTTCTTGCTTCGTTAAGAAATCAAAGAAGAACCAAGAAGAAAGTAATAACCAGTGGTAAACCTGCGATCAGTGGGATCTCCTGCCCAATCAGCATCAAAGAATACATGGAGAATAAGAGGAGACTGAGCAGAGTAGAAAATGTCATGGAAGAGAGTGCCTTTCAGGTATCAAAGAATATGCAGAACAGCAACATAGCGAGTCGATCGTGGAACAGACAGATACTGGCTCACTTGGTAAACAACATAAGAAATGTCTGGACGAGTAACAATGAGATAAACTAGGCTGCCAACCAAGCATTTGTAAAGAGAGAGATTAGACAATAGTTTCCCCCCTGAGGGAGTCGATGCGCATTAAGTTCAATTGGAGTGTCAACAATCTTGCTATCAGTGAGTCCAACTTGAGACAAAAGTTCAGAAGCATACTTAGCTTGAGTAAAATAAAGTCTATATATAGAATGAGTGATTTCAAGACCTAAGAAATAGCTGAGATGTCCAAGATCTTTCATCTCAAGCTGTAGACTGAGAAAGTTCATGAGTTCTTGAATGCCACTAAGGTCATCACCAGTTACGATCATACCATTTACATATAGAAGAAACAAAATATTGCTTTTTTCAGTGCGATGAAGAAATAAGCAGAATCATAATGACTGGCAATGTAACACAAGTGAGAGATGGTAAAGCTGAATTTGGCAAACCAAGTTCGTGGAGTTTGTTTAAGGCCATAAAGAGCACGTCGAAAGTGATAAACCTTGTTTGGATCAATAAAGAGGCCAGGAGGAGTTTGCATATAAACTTCTTCACTTAAATCCAATTAAGGAAGGCATTTTTGTCATCCATCTGAAAAATGCCCCATTTATTGTCAGCGACAACAGCTAAAAGGGCACAAACAGATGAGATTCGAGCAAACGGAGTAAAGTTCTCTTCATAATCAATCTCATACTCCTGTGTACAACTTTTTGCAACAAGACGAACTTTGTAGCACTCAATGGATCCATCAGATCGAGTCTTGATCTTGTAGATCCACTTACAACCAACCACAGATTTCCCAGGGGGGAGAGTCACCAAATCCCAATTATGGTTTTTAGATAATGCATCAAATTTCTCTTTCATTGCAATCTGCCATAAAAGATCAGTGGAGGCCTCATGATAGGTGTGAGGCTCATGTAGTGTAGCAAGGACAGTGTAACAATGATAGTTAAGTTAATATGTAGGAACGGATCTTACTCGAGTTAAGTGACGAGGTGGAATGTCTTGTGCAAGATCTTTAGGTGGAGCAGGAGTAAGGGACCCAAGCTTAAGGTTGAGTAGCTCGTCTTTTATCTGTTCATCTTTCACTTGTTCATTAAAAGGTGATCTAGGAAAGGCATCAAAAATATCTGATGGTTGGACAGAGAAGTCTATATAAGGATTAGGAGAAACTATAGAAGGAATATATGGCTCATCTAGAAAAAGATCTAAGACAGAGGAGGTAAATAGGGAGGCACGAAAGTGAGAGAGCTCGACAAATGAGTGATGTTCCTAAAAGACAACATTTTGGGAGATACGGAGATGATGAGAGACAAGATCATAACACCGATGCCCCTTTTGAGTTTTGCCATAGCCAATAAAATAATAAAACTTAGACTGAGGCTCAAGTTTGTTATGCTCATGCGGTTGAAGAAGAACGAAACAGGCAAAACCGAGGGAGCGAATGTGATGATAGTCTGGAGGTGACCCAAAAAGGCACTCATATAGAGTTTGATTTTGGATGACAGGACTGAGAATGCGATTAATAGCATGAACAGCATGAAGAGCAGCTTCGCCCTAAAAAGGAGCAGGAACTTTAGTAGAGAGAAGGAGAGCACGAACACTGTCAAAGATATGACGAAGTTTTTGTTCAGTTCTACCATTTTGCTAAGAGGTACCTGGATAAGTTAGTTGATGAATAGTATCATAAGAATGCAAAATAACTTGGAAATTATATTGAGTGTATTCAAGAGCATTATCAGATTGAAAATTTTTGATGCGTTTGGAAAATTGAGTTTCAACCATTTTTGCAAAATTGCAATATACTTGCAATAACTCAGAACGATGTTTCATATAAAAAATCTAGCTATAGCGAGAATAATCATCAACAAAGACAACAAAATATTGAGATCCACCAATACTAGAGACAGAGGAAGGCCCCCAGACATCAAAATGAATTAGGTTAAAGACATCAGTGGACATTGATTCACTATTATTGAAAGGAAAAGCTGGTTATTTTCCTAATTGACATGAAACATAATCAAAATTTTTGTTGGACACTGAACCTAACATACTTCTAGAAGCCAAGTGTTGTACCCGAGAGGAAGATGTGCGACCAAATCGGGCATGCCAAATTGCAAGGGAATGAATAAAAGAAACTACAGCAGCTGTAACAGCAACAGAAACAGGAGCAATAGGTGGAAGACAAAGATTATCCATGGGAAACATACGCCCAACTTTAGGATCGATCCCAAGCTCCTGTCCTATCCTTGGATCCTGCACAATACACCAAGAATAATCAAAGGTAAAGCGATAACCCAACTCAGCTAATTGTCCTACAGAAAATGAATTGTAAGAAAGGTTAGGAACATTAAAAACCCTAGGAACCGAGAGGTTGGAGGTCGAAATAGAACCTACATTATGATTAAACATTGTGGAACCATTTGTTATGCAAATATTAAGAGGGTGCGATGCAGGTTCAAGTTGAGAAAATAAGTATGAGTGAGGTGTCATGTGATTGCAACAAGCAGAATCCATAAGCTAAGAGGAAGGAGACATATCAAATTGAACTGAGAGAGAAGAGGAATAAGATGCATTACCAATCATACAAATGGTATTAGCGATGATGTTTTGAAGGTCGACTATGGAAATAGTGATAGTGGATCTAGAAGACTTGGACTGTGCAGAGATGGGAGCCATTGGTTGGATACTCTTAGTGTTAGCAATAGTAGCAGCAGAAATGGAAGCTTCTAATTTATTGTGGTGATAGCAAGTCTCAATATTATGACCAAGACGTTTGCAAAGATTGCAAAAACATTCGTTAGATTGTCGGTGACGATTATTGCAATAAGAAGAAGACCTATCCTTATTCTTCATTTAGAATCAAAATATGCAAAAATGGACTACAAAAATGGAATCTACTTGAAAAACTGGGTTAGGAGCACCTAAATTGCAAAAAAGTAAACGATCAAAGTCAACGGTTAACGACTTGACCAACAAAGTTAATTATGATGACATAAGCAAGATGATGTAAGCAGTTGACTGATTCTGGCATAAGGAGCTAACTGGTTGCTGACGTGGTGATGACGCGGAGGATGACGTTAGCTAGGGCTTATGTGGATGCTAACATGGCAGTGATGACGTAAGCAATGACGTCAGTATGAAACCCAACATGCATAAGGCGCATGGAGGCAACTCATTGAACCTTTGGGCTACGCGTGGGGGCATGTGACAACTTTGATGTTAACATTTCCGATGGCGTTGAGTAGATCTGTTGACGGTTTACATGATGATAAGTCTCGTGTCTTAATCAGAGGTCAGATGTGGCAAATCCGATGAAGGTAGTGGTCTTGGCAGTGAGGAATGACCTTCTAGCAGTCGAGATTCAACCCTGAGGACCTCTGATGATGGTGGAGCAGTCTGGAGATGGCATTGAAAAGGCTTACTAACCGAAGAAGTCGAGGCAGTGGAAAATACCGACAAAGACAAGACTACAAGACATAAGAAATTAAAGTTAGAGTAGTGGCTCTGATACCATGTTAGAAATATTGAATGAATGTATTGTATTTCTCAAATGATAAAATATACATGAGTGCCTTTATATAAGAGGTAGAATATGTAGTACAAGTATGTATGCTCTACAAGTAAACAAGGTGGGCCTAAAACCCCCAACCTATTACACGTTAACAGGAAGTTATAAGGAAAAGCCGGTTAGAACCATTCTAGGTGACCATGAACAGGCCTTTGATTTGGTTTGGCTACCTCCATGCAGAAAAGGATAATGAATCTGATGGTGAGGAAGAGGTGCCTCATGAAGAAGAAGCATTCAGAATTTGAGGAAAATATAAAATAAATATAAATTAAGAAAGAGTATCCATACATTTTGAACAAAGCCATTGATAAGTTCATCAAGTATTCTATCCCAAATTAAGTATCGGGGTACACCACTTCCATTTCAATATAGAAAGAACATTAATGATATAAGAATAAATATAAAAAATAATTGCAATACTTCTAGGATGTTACTTGAAATCTCAATTTGGCCGACTTTTTTACTTCCGTTAATAGCAAGAGATTCAAATGGATTTTGCTAGTTTATCTATTCTCAAGAACAAATGCATATTTATCCAATAAGTATCACTTAATAAATATCTTAATAGATTACAGTCCACTAATATTTCAATTTGTAAGGAAGCTTGATTTCTTATCAACTTAGGAATTATAAGGAAGAGCATTGTAGTGCATTAGTTGTACTGGACATGTGTCTATATCCCCACACGTGTTTGAAATTATAAGAGCTGAAGAATTATTAATTATAAGAGTACTCACATCAATGGATGTATAATAGGAAAAAAAAAATGTAAAATTTATATAGTTTTGCTTAGAAATGACCAATATCAATCAGTATGTAATTGTATCACTACAAAAAAATCGGCCTGTCCCAGCGTTTTTTTCCCGGCGCTTTTACAAAACGCCGTAATAGATAAGCCTATATCAGCGCTCAAAACCGGCGCTTTACAAAGCGCTGCAATAGGAGGCCTATAGCGGCATTTAGTTTATTGCCATAAATGTGTAAATCTACACTAACACTATTTATTTTGCATTTAGTTTTTTATTATATTTTTTATGTATCTCGAGGATGAAGGAAGAGAGTGAATGGTAGTTATTTTATGAGAAGAAAGATAAACAATTTTTTAAAAATCAAGAAAATTTGATAATTTAATGAAATGTAATATAAAATAGATAATCTAATGTATGATGTTTTGGAAAAAAAAAAGTGTAAAATAGAAAAAGTAGGCTATTATGTTAAAATGGACAAAAGATTTTGCCCGATGCAAATACTCTAAAAATTTTGTATTTTGGGAAAAAAAATTGTAACACTTGTGACAATTTATTGTAAAATATCAACAAAAAAGTACTAACAAAAAAAGCATTGTTTATTAGGAAAAAAAATTGTTCAATGTCAATATAGAGATAGTTCGTACATTGTATGGACTATGGAATAAATGTTGTCATAATTGTCAATATCGTATGATACGCGATATGTATCGTGTGTAAAAAGTTTCTTATCGTAAGTGCTCATGAATCGTGTAATACAAGATGTGTATCATATGAAGAGAATTGTATCATATCGTAAAATCGTACATATCATACAATACATAAACATATGCTTTAAAAGTTGTATTTTATTTAAATCTAACAAGTTGTTAAATTTGTCTTTAACATAAAATTATTAGATTACTTAATTTAGCCTAATAAAATAACATGTTCATAAGTTTTTTTTTTTTTTTTTTTTAATTCTTTATCCTACAAAATTTGGACTTCACACTTACACTTCACTTTTATATTTACAAATTTCTTTTCTATATTGTGAATAAGGTATTAACTAACAATATAATTATTTTTTTCATTATTGTTAGAAGTTTAAGAAACTAGAATGCCAAGAAGAAATATATATATTTTTAAATTATTAAAATAAAAGAACAATAAAAGATAATAAGTGTTGATGTTGAAGAAGAAAATTTAAGAAGAAATAAGTTTGCAAAATGATGAATATGATGATAACATTAACTTAGATGAAATTGATTGGGTAATATGATGAAAAATAAATTATTATTTTGGGTCATTTGTAATGTATTATCACTTTTGAGTCTAATCAATTTGAATGTGTATATTAGAAACAAATGCTAGTTTGATTTATTTAGTTAGCTTGTTAAATATTATTACATAATTTATGAATAATGACTATTAGTTGAATATATTCAAAATTTATAATGAATATACCATTTATATATGTATATCTATACCTTTTTTTATTATAAATTTTATTAAGTTTTTGTATATCTTACGACATACGATACAATACGATACCAAAAAATAAAAAATCGATTCACATTATGATTTACGTTTTGACAACTATGGTTAAGGGTGTTCACCAAACCACTCAAACTGCACAATTGCACCTAAACCGCCCACAAAATGAAGTAACCACACCGCAAGTGGTAATGAACCGCACTGCATCGCATTGTGTGGTGCGGATTGTGGTTTTTTGATATATATATATATATTAATAATTTAATATTATATGAAGTAAGTGTCCAGCCTAGTGTTAGTACATTCTAGTTTCACGTTAAAAATGAGTTTGTTTTGCTTAAATGCAAAATCAAAAATTCAATACATCATTCACTTCTCCATCTCACACTCTCTCTTTCACAAAATCAAAAATTCGAAAGTTTAATATTTTTTTTTTTGTTTTGTATATACTATATATTTGCGAAACTTTTAGTTTACTGTAAATTTGTCATGAATTTGTTTTTGTTTTGTATATATTTATGTTACATTTTTTGTTACATATAGGTTTTTTTTTTTTTTTAAAGTGTACTATCATATTGTCATAATTATTAATAGTAAATTAGAAATTGACCATGACATCTTAAAAAATATAACATCCCAAAACCGACCAAACCGCATTTTGTATACCGTACTGCACCGCACATGTGACTACAAAATTGAGATGCAGTGTGGTTATGGTTTTGGCCAAATTGCACAACAAAGTGTGATCTTTAAAATGGCCCAAAACCACACCGAACCGCACGGCGAACACTCTTAACTATGGTTGTTATTTTTTAGGTTAATTTGGAGTGGTTTGGGATTTTCTTACATATAAACATGAGTTAAAAAAAAAAATTTGTGCATTAGGGAAAAAATTGTTAAACATCAGTTAAAAAAAAAACTGTGCATTAGAAAAAAAATTATTCAACGTAAATATCTATAAATGCATGTATTTTACGAAAGAAAAGTTTTTTATAAAAAAAGAAAAAAAAAGATATTAAAATTTTATGTTTATCCAAAGAATTGATATGGTCATGATAACTTATAAGAACAATTAAACTGTTATTTTTATTTAAAAATGAAAATGTTAGCAGATGCTCTAAGAAAAGTTTTTATGGAAAAAAAAAAAACCAATTAATGGTTTAAAAGGTTTTTATATTTCTCATAAAAATGGTGTCAAAACTTTGCTAAAATAATTTATCAACAATTGCCTTAAAGATACCGTTAAAATGAGCCTTTAAAAAATTGTTTATTTAAAATTTTAATTTGTTATGTTTATTTATATTAGATGACAAGTACACCCCTTTCTCTATATGTAAGACTCTATGGCGCTTTGCCTTGGAACTTACTCAGTAGAATATTTTATCTTTCTTATATTGATATTTCTTTCCCTCCTTTAACATTGTTACAGGTAGGATTTGTTGGGTTTTTTCTTTGGGTTTGGGGAAACAATTTTTATTTGTCAATGTAATGGATTCTATTCTCTCTTCATGGAACCGTTTCACTCTATCAGACAAAGAAACTTCTCATGTCCATCTTACAAGACGTGGTGATAATCCTGAGTTTGTTTTGGCAGCAAAGTTTTTAACCAAACGTGCTTTGAATGTTGAGGCTATTGGTCGAACTTTTAAGTCACTCTGGAAATCTCGGAAGGAATTCAAGATTCGAGATGTTGGTAACCATGTTGTACTTTTTGTTTTCCAAACTGACACTGATGCTGAGCGAGTGTTGATGAATGAACCTTGGAGTTTTGTTAAATACTTGGTTTTATTCAAACGTCTGGAAAATAATTCATCTACACAAAAGATTAATTTCTCTCATACTCTGTTCTGGATTCAACTACATGGCTTGCCAATGAATAAACAGAATATCGATATTGCAGAGGAGGTCGGAAAGACTGGGCACAGTAGTTTCGACTCAATTTAAGAATGATATGATGGGGGGTGACTTTATGCGTATTACAGTCCAAGTTGATGTTTCAAAACCACTCTGTCGGGGCCGTAAAGTTGTTTTCGATGATGGTAAGGAAGGATGGGTGGCGTTTAAGTATGAGAAGCTTCCCAATTTTTGTTATTGGTGTGGGCTTGTAAGTCATGATGATAAGGACTGTGAGTGCTGGTTATCTAGCAAAGGAACTTTGCCTATTGAATCGCAGGAATTTGGAACTTAGCTTCGAGCCCTAATTTTCAATTCTGGTAAGAAGAGTATGGTTATTGTTGAAGGTTCTAGGAAGAGGTTCATGGTGTTTCTTCACGGTCATTGGTGGCCAGGGCAGTTACTATAAGTTCTATGGATACAGAACAAGGAACCATTATTCCACCAAATAAGGAAATTCAAAAATTTTCAACTAAGGGTACAATAACTGTCTTTGAAACTACTACTCCACTTTTTGTTGAAAAAATTCTTGATTTGGTGGGGATTAATCACTCCCTAAAATTCAATAAGGATATTCCTTCGGATTGTTAAATTTCCTCTCTAGATACTTCACTTTCAACCCCAAATTCTTTAGAAGCTAAAATTGTATAGATAGATGCTGAATTGAAGAAGTTTGATACGGTGGATTCTCTTCAAAAAGGTGTGGCTTAGGCTTATCCAAACTCTATACTTCCCTCATCTTCAAAGACTTTATCTGATAAGCTAGATAAGGATTTATTAGATATCAATGTTGTGGGGATGGCTAAGGAGTCTAATGTAAGTATTGTATCTATTCCAACTTCTATTCCCGTGACTAATCAATCCAATGAAGATGATATGCCTCTTAATTGAAGGTCCTGGAAACGATTGAAGATTGTATCCGTGCATGATAAGTCTTATGGGAAGAAAGCAATGTCTAATAGTGAAGAAAATCAACTGGATTTACCTAGCAAACGCTTGCAGGTTTTGAAAGATGATGAAGCAATACCTTAGAAATTGGCGAAGGTTGTTATGCAACCCCGCCAAGAACATGAGTCTCTTAGTTTGGAACTATTGTGGGCTTGGGAACCTATGTACAGGGAAGGAATTTAATGAATTAGTACGGGTTAAAGATCCATCTATCGTGTTTATAGCTGAAATATGGGCAAATGAAGCAAGGCTAAAACAAATTAAAAAGGATATTCAATTTGATTGTTTGTTTTTTGTTCCAAGAGTGAATAGAGGAGGAGGTTTGGCTATGTTATGGAAGAATTGTATCAATTTGTGAGTTGAACCTTTCTTTGAGAATCATATTGACTTAATTATTGATAAGGGTTCGAGTGAAGCTTGGAGATTCACAGGATTTTATGGGGAACCAAATACATAGAAGAGGAAGGAGTCTTGGGATTTGCTTTGTTTGCTGAATCTGCTTTTTGATTTACCTTGGCACTATGCTGGAGATTTTAATGAGATTGTGAGTAGTTTAGAAAAATTGGGAGGAAGCTCAAGAAGTCAAGTTCAAATGCAGCTCTTCAAGGAAGCAATTGATGAATGTGGTTTTTTAGATTTGGGTCTCTCAAGGTCTCAGTTTACTTGGCAGAAACACTTTTATAATGGTCATTCAATTTAGGAAAGGTTGGATAGATGTTTGGCTAATAATGATTGGTTGATTAAGTTTGCTGGTTCTAAAGTGCATCACTTGCATTTTAGTACTTCATATCATAGTCCATTGTGGATTGTCCTTGATGGTATAGAAACTACTAGACCATTTAAACCTTTTCATTTGAAAGAGATGTGGCTATCAATAGAGGATGTGATGAAACTATTAAAGCTGTTTGGACTAACATTAATCATGTGGATTTTGGAATTCGAGTTGTCAACAAGATTATTAAGTGTGGAAAAACTCTTACTTCATGGAGCCGAAATTGTTTTGGTAATGTGAGGAGGGACTTGGAACTAGCGAGGAAAAAATTAGTGCAGGCCGAAAAGGATGCTATGACTTCAGGGGTTAATTTTCGAGTTTTGGAATTGAGGAGTAAAGTTAATGATTTGCTTGATAAAGAGAATATAATGTGGTTTCAAAGATCAAGATCTTTATGGGCTGTTCATGGAGATAGAAATTCAAAAAAATTTCACAGTAAAGTTACTTAAAGGCTTAGAAGAAATAAAATTGGGGGTATTAAAAATTATGCTGGACTATGGATTACAAATCCTACTGAAGTTGCTGATTGACTTGTAAGCTATTACAAGTCCTTATTTACAACTTCTGGTATTTGTCAACCCGAAGAAGCCATCAGTTCAATTCCAATTTTAATTACACCAGAGATGAATGCAAAACTTTCTGCAGATTTCATGTTGTGGGAAGTCCAAGCTGCTTTAAAACAAATGGCTCCTCTTAAAACCCCTGGTCCTGATGGTATGCCTCCACTCTTTTATCAGAATTACTGGAATCTTGTAGGCACAGATGTTTCACAATCTATTTTGTCTTTCCATAATTATGCTTCTCTTCCCCAACACCTCAAAAACACTTTCATTACACTTGTTCCAAAGGCTAATAATCTTGAATTAGTTTCTAATTTTAGACCTATTAGCCTATTCAATGTTTTGTAAAAAATCTTTTCTAAGGTTTTGGTGAATAGACTCAAGAAAATTCTGTCTCAGATTATCATAGAACATCAAAGAGCATTTATTAAGAATCGGAACATATCTAACAATATTTTGGTAGCTTTTGAAACTTTTCATAGCATGCAGAATCACAAATCAGTTAGGGAAGGTTTTGTGGCTCTTAAGCTTGATATGAGCAAAGTATATGACAGAGTAGAATGTTCCTTTTTAGAGGTTGTAATGAGGAAGATGGGGTTCAAGGATCAATGGATTTCTTTGTTGATGCTCTGTGTTAAATCAGTCTTATATTCCATCCTTGTTAATAGTGAACCTAAAGGAGTTATTCATCCTACAAGGGGTATTCATCAGAGTGATCCTCTTTCACCTTTTCTTTTTCTCTTGTGCACTAAAGGACTTAATGGACTTATTTCCCAAGCAACTTATCAGGGTGATATTTGTTGTTTTTCTTTGAGTAAGCACATCCCAAAATTGACGCATCTTTTATTTGCAGACGATAGTGTTTTGTTTTGTAGTTCTACTTTTGAGGAATGTCAGAAAATTATGGATATCCTAGGAGTATATGAGACGTGTTTGGGTCAACAAATAAACAAGAACAAGACGACTATCTTTTTTAGTAAATCAACTTCAGAAGCTAGCAGGAATCAAATTAAAGATCGTGGAAATAAAGCAGTATGAAAAATATTTGGGTTTGCCATCTTTTGTGGGAAGGAACGAGAAGTAGTGCTTTGATTTCATTAAAGAAAAGGTTTGGAAGAAATTACAAGCAAGCGTGGGAGGAAAAACTTTTGTCACAAGCTAGGAGGGAAGTTTTGATTAAAGCAGTGTTATAAGCTATCCCTACTCCCTACTTACTCAATGAATTGTTTCAAATTGCCGCTAGGTTTATGTAATGACCTCGAGAGTTTGATTAGAAAATTTTGGTAGGGTCAAAGGAGTGGTTGAAGGAAAATCCATTGGTTGAAACGTGATGAATTATGTAAGCCAAATGAGGGAGATATGGGCTTTAAAGATTTGACTTTGTTTAATGATGCCCTTCTTGCTAAACAAGCTTGGTGACTTCTTCACAATAAATATTCACTATTTTACAGGGTGTTTAAGTCTATATTTTTTCCTCATTGTTCAATTTTGGATGATAAAGAAAATTTTGGGGGTTCATATGCTTGGAGGAGTATTCTAAAAGGTAGATATGTGCTAAAAAAAAGTGTTCATTGGAGGGTTGGAACAAGGGTAAGTATTAATTTGTGGGTAGATCCGTGGATGCCATCCTTTGAAAATACGAGGCTTCAATCTCCTTTGCCAGAATCTTTTATTAGAGCTCATGTTGCTGATCTTATTTATCCTATGACCAAACAATGGGATCTTTCACTCCTTAATAATCTATTTCTTTCCCATGAGGTAAGTTCCATCATGTCTATTCCTTTGTGTAAGAATCGGGTTACTGCTAAAATTTTCTAGCCTTTAAATCAATTGGGATTGTACACTGTTAAATCTAGTTACCAATTCTTAGTGGAAGAGCAAAAGAATTCTGATGTTGATGGTTTGTAATTCAGCAAGGCAAATGTGTTCCCTCTCGGTCAAGCTGAATGGAAGAAAATTTGGAGCTTGTCAATTCCAAATAAGGTGCGTAATTTTGTTTGGAGAGCTTGTAAAAATTCTATCCCTCTCAAGACAAATCTGGTGAGAAGGAAGGTACTCAGTGAAGATATCTATGATCATTGTCATCTTTCTTGTGAAGATACTATGCATGCTCTTTGGAATTGTCCTTGTCTTTCTCCTGTTTGGGATTTAGATTCAACGTGGAATTTTCGACGATATTCAGTTTTTAACAGATTTGGGGACTTGGTCAAATTTATCATTGATAGAGGGAAGAATCTAGAGCTGTTTGCTATTATAGTGTGGACAATCTAGTATAGGAGAAATCTCCTTCGCACATCAGGCAAGCCTTTCCATATTTCTCAACTTCTTCCTAATGCAATTGCAGTTCATGTAGATTTTATCCATACTCTCCCTGATGATTTGCCAGCTCTAAATCCACATAGCTCATCTAGAGTGGTGTGGTCTCCTCCCTCTCACCTGATTTTTAAAGCTAACTTTGATGGTGCTGTGTTTAATGAGTAATTCAGCTGGGATAAGGGTTGTAATCCGAGATGATCTTAGACAAGTTATGGCTTCCATGTCTGAAAATATTCATTTGCCTTCCTCAGTTGATAAAGTTGAAGCTTTGGCTATTGAAAGAGCCTTATGTTTTACTTAAGAAGTAGGTTTTTCTTCTGTTATCCTTAAGGGTGACTCCGAGAGAGTTATAAAGTCTTTAAGGAGTGAAGAGTCTTCTTTTGCTTCTTTTGGTCATTTGATTGAGGATGCAAAGGTTATAGCAAAATCCTTTGTTGGTTTTACTGTTTCTCATGTTAAGAGACAAGTAAATTCTGTTGCTCACAATCTTGCTAGATATGCTAGACATGTTAGTGATTTAAAGGTATAGATAGAGGGTGTTCCTTCGCATCTTAATGCTGTAATTGTTGCCGACTTGGCATCCCTTGTTTAATAATATTACAGCTTTCTGCTTCTTAAAAAATAAAAACTTGGTGCAACCACCATTTTTATGCTCAACTTTTAGTACAAGTTTTAGATATATATTCAGATTTAGAATAAATTCTCTCAATCCAATTTTTTATTATATATTATTCTTAAGTGGATCGAGTCTTATTGCTTAATTGACACCTCTCTATGCATAAGTATATATATATTTTTTTGATTGAGAATCAAGTACTTGAGGTTCTATAAGAGAAAATCTTCAGAACTACATGATTAGCAACATATTGTAGCTGACGGGACTAACGAACTCATTTACCGAAGACGATGACCATGATACCGACGAAGATATCCCTGGACGAGCATACTAATACCCACATCACTGATGAAGGTAGGAAGGCCATTCAATGCAGCATAATTACACCCAGAACGGTTACAAAGCCAACTGTATGAACCGTTGGAGCACATTAAAGCCACATTACACAGCACCAAACGTTACCAAGAGGAGCATTAAGACCTCCATAACTACTCCAACGGCTAGAAGCTATGAAAAGCATATATAAAGCCCACACATTGCCAAGTAGAAGGTACATACACACATAGACACTAAGAGATCTCTTTCATTCTGCTCAATTACATTGTTTATTCCTAAGAGAGCTTTTTATACTGACTTTGGCATCGGAGGCATTGTGGCAGGCACCACACTGGTGACCACCTTTGAGAGTACGTTCATGCAGGCTGAGGATTGCTTCCATCTAACCAACTCGACTGACGAGCTTACTCTACTGACGAACTTACTTGACTGACGAACTTACGCTTCATCAGTTTGGCGCCGTCTGTGGGAAACGAAATTTTCGTGTTCAGACTCGAAAGAGTAGTTTCCGACCAACTATTACGATCAGATGGAGTCCAATCAAGGTTCTGCAGCCTTGGCTTAACAAGTCCAGGCTCTTGCAGCTACCGTCGAAGAACTTACTAGGCAAAATTAGGAAATAAAGCTAAGGCTTCAACAGGAGGATATTCGGTTTAAAGAGAACAAAGATGACGAGGGAGACAGCCACAGAAGAAGTGACCATCGAAGGCCAAACACTCCCACCGAGCAGAATTTAGACCTTCTTCAAGAGATGAGGAGGGAGATGGATGAATTAAGAAGTGCTATCAAAGAGAAAACAGAACGAAGTGTGGATTGAATGGTCAGGGCAACAGATTCGCCTTTCACCACGGCAGTCCTCGAATGTCCAGTGCCGTTGAAATTTCGGTTGCCATAACTTGAACCGTTCAACGGGCTCAAGGATCCTCAGGATCATCTTAATACCTTCAAGACGACACTAGGGTTTCAGCAGCCCCCAGACGAGATATTGTGTCGTTCCTTCCCTACCACTCTCAAAGGAGCTGCAAGGGAATGGTTCACAAAGCTGCCAACGTCGTCCGTCGATAACTTCGAATAGTTGAGCAGCTCCTTTTTTCGTCATTTCATTGGAGGACAACGTCCTAAAAGGCCGGTAGATCATTTACTCACCATTAAATAAGGAGAGAAAGAAACCTTGAGGTCCTATGTGAAACGCTTCACTCGGAAAACCCTGGAGGTGGACGAAGCTGACGATAAGGTGCAGTTGACGACCTTCAAAGCGGGACTGCAATCCAGGGAGTTCGTTTCTTCACTCGCAAAAAATCCTCCAAAAACGATGGCGGAGATGCTCCTGAAAGCACAGAAGTACATGAACGCAGAAGAAGCACTGGCTACCATGAGAGACGTGGAAAAACCAGAGAACAAGGAAAGGAAGGAGGACGAACGTAGAGGACAGAAAAGGGACCCCCAAATCGTCGGTTCAGTGACGAAGGTTTGAGCAGCTACAAGTCTCAAAAATGGCTAAGTAACAAGATTCCGCCTTGACGGATGTAAGTTACTGACGAGGACAAGAATGGATAAATAACAAGATTCCGCCTCGACGGATGTAAGTTACTGACGATGACAAGATCCCTAAAAGGGTGTAAGTCATAAAAGCCAAAAATGGCTAAGTAACAAGATTCCGCCTTTACGGATGTAAGTTACTGATGATGACAAGATTCCTAAAAGGGTGTAAGTCACAAAAGCCAAAAATGGCTAAGTAACAAGATTCTGCCTTAACGGATGTAAGTTATTGACGATGACAAGATCCCTAAAAGGGTGTAAGTCACAAAAGCCAAAAATGGCTAAGTAACAAGATTTCGCCTCGACGGATGTAAGTTACTGACGATGACAAGAATGGATACGTAACAAGATTCCACCTCGACGGATGTAAGTTACTGACGATGATAAGATCCTTAAAAGGGTGTAAGTCACAAAAGCCAAAAATGGCTAAGTAACAAGATTCCGCCTCGACGGATGTAAGTTACTGACGATGACAAGATCCCTAAAAGGGTGTAAGTCACAAAAGTAAAAAATGGCTAAATAATAAGATTCTGCATTGACGGATGTAAGTTACTGACGATGACAAACTCCTTAAAAGGGTGTAAGTCACAAAAGCCAAAAATGGCTAAGTAACAAGATTCTGCCTCAACGGATGTAAGTTATTGACGATGACAAGAATGGCTAAGTAACAAGATTTCGTCTCGACGAATGTAAGTTACTAACGATGACAAGATCACTAAAAGGGTGTAAGTCACAAAAGCCAAAAATGGCTAAGTAACAAGATTTCGCCTCGACGGATGTAAGTTACTGACGATGATAAGATCCTTAAAAGGGTGTAAGTCACAAAAGCCAAAAATGGCTAAGTAACAAGATTCCGCCTCGACGGATGTAAGTTACTGACGATGACAAGATCCCTAAAAGGGTGTAAGTCACAAAAGTAAAAAATGGCTAAATAATAAGATTCTGCATCGACGGATGTAAGTTACTGACGATGACAAACTCCTTAAAAGGGTGTAAGTCACAAAAGCCAAAAATGGCTAAGCCAAAAATGACTCAAAAGGGTGTAAGTCACAGAAGGTACTGACGAAGTTATAGACAAAAGGTACTGACGAAGATAAGGGGAGAAGTTTAGAAACAAAAGCCCAGAAAACTGAAAACTAGCGGGAAACCCAATGGTCACACCAATTGGAGTTATTTACAGCCCAAAACCTTTCACATTCTACGGTCGTCATTACAAGTCACGACGACCATAGAATCGGGGGGCAGTTGACGGGACTGACAAACTCATTTACCGAAGACGACGACCATGATACTGACGAAGATATCCCTGGATGAGCATACTAATACCCACGTCACTGACGAAGGCAGGAAGGCCATTCAATGCAGCATAATTACACCCAGAACGGTTACAAAGCCAACTGTATGAACCGTTGGAGCACATTAAAGCCACATTACACAGCACCAAACGTTACCAAGAGGAGCATTAAGACCTCCATAACTACTCCAACGGCTAAAAGCTATGAAAAGCATATATAAAGCCCACACATTGCCAAGTAGAAGGTACATACACACATAGACACTAAGAAATCTCTTTCATTCTGTTCAATTACATTGTTTATTCCTAAGAGAGCTTCTTATACTGACTTTGGCATCGGAGGCATTGTGGCAGGCACCACACCGGTGACCACCTTTGAGAGTACGTTCATGCAGGCTGAGGATTGCTTCCATCTGACCAACTCGACTGACGAGCTTACTCTACTGACGAACTTACTTGACTGACGAACTTACGCTTCATCAGTAACTATAAAAAAAAAAGGTTAAAGTGCACCGAATGACTGAAATAGATGAAATGATACGATTAAGTATATGATTAGATTCCCCCTTAAAAAAAATGTATATGATTAGATTTGATATGACATGATGACATTTTTACATAATAAATTTTAAGTAAGAAGTTGTTACAGGCTGTAACTAACGCTGGATTCAAATTAAAAAACCGTAATAACTTGCTACCTAAGTCTCGTGTTCACAATACATTTCTCTGCTGTGATATTGAGATGAATTATGTGATCTTTTTATGCACATGCATTATTATGAGATTCCAAACAGGAAAAACCCATAAATGATACAATTTGATATGGCATAAAATAGAAAAATATTAAATCCAAAATATTTTCTATACATTTTTACAATTAATCTAAAGTGAGAAGTTGTTACGGGACTACGAGGGATGGTGGATTCAAATTAAAAACAACTTACCATCTAAGCGTCATGTACATGGCACATTTCTCTACCGCGATGTTGATGTGAATTTGAAATTGTGAATGAATGCTTTTATTGATTTGAATTTGAATATGATGCAGAAAGAGGAATGTTGGAAGTTTTGGAGGAGTTAAGTTAATAGATAGTGGAGTGACAAGTGGTGATTTGGGTAAGCAACAGAACATGTGAGTGTCTCGCATGGCCGCACCATATCCATATGGCAGTAATAAATAGATTAGAGATACAACAACGCCTGGTCACCACCAAAACCATGGATTTGTTGTTGTAGAGGTTATGAGAGGGATCGTTTGATCGATCTGGTAACGGATGGCATCTTCTTCATCGACAACGGCAGTTAGGTCATGGAGGACGGCGTTTCTGACGCTCAGAGACGAAACCCTAACAAGTCATAGTCCTCAGGCCAGAGGAGGCGCCTCCTCCTCCTCCATTCACCAACTCCTTCATCATCTCATCTTCTCCCATTCTCAATCTTTCATCTCCGCCGCTCCCCAACTTCCTCCTCCCGAGGTTCTCTCTCTCTTTCTCTCTCTGTGTTATTGTTTTCTAAATTTGCTCAAAAATCACATCTATGAATTTGAATATAATGATGATTTGATTAGGTTACCTCCGACCTCTTGTTTCTGCTGGAATTGGTGAATGCTCACTCCCCACCCGATGATATCACTGATACCTTTACTCTTACTTCACACTTGGTACGTACCTATGATTTTCTTGTCTTCTTTTTATTATTATTATTATTATTTAATTCTCATTCTCTGTTCCTCGTTCTTCTTTTACCGAATATTTTATATTTTTTTTCACAGATTCATGATGTCTGTCTTCGTGTTTCCTTTGACCTTAATCCATCTTCTTGGACTCTCATCCTTGACTCCTTTACTAAGATGCTCCAATATCTCATTCACACTAATGCTGCTTCAGTTGCTTCCGTCATGGAATGCCTCCACACCATTAAGTTTGTTTACTCTCCTTTTTTTTTTTCTTCCCCCAAATTCCTTTTTATGCATATGCATTATGAAATGCTACTTTTCTACCATTATACAATGCCCTATACTGTCTTTCAAGTTTTGCATCGCATCATTATCAATTTATGACTTCTGTTCATTGTTTTTTGCTGTTCATACTTCATACCAGTCCGTACTCCAGAGAATATATGTCTTCCAACTTGTAACAATTATGTTCTAACTTCAACTTTTCGTGCCTCAGACGTCTTACTAGTCTATATCACAGAAAATGTTCACCATCTGAAGATACCCAGCTGGTGAAATTCCTTCTCAGTGTCATTTCGCGCTCTCATACGGAATTACTTTGCTCGTCTAATTCTATCAAAAACCAAAGACGTGCTGCTGACAAAGGAAAGAAAATGCCCAGATACAGCAGTTTGTGGGAAGTCCAGACTCTTGCTTTCGCTATGCTTGGTGATACTGTCTCAAGCGATGGACCATCCATTCCACTTGATATTTGGAAATTGATTATTGAGGTGGGCAGTGATCAATCATATTAGCTTTTTCTTTCTTTGGTGATATCTACGCATATAGATGCTAAGGGCTGTCTATTTTGAATAGGTTTTTAGGAAAGTGATGGATTTCCTGGCATCTAAGAGCTTGCTCGTGGGAGACAATGTTATGTCCAGGTATACCTCCTCCTCATAACTGAATCCCAAGAAAGACTAACAGAAAAAGCTCCCTAATGTTAATTGCTATAATCTATGCATTTTTTTAAAAAGTTCTTATCATCCTCATGGATGGGTGGGTGGTACTTCTGCCCTGCAGGTTTTATGCATCTCTCTTGCATTGTCTGCATTTGGTACTCAAGGATCCTAAAGGTTCCCTTTCTGACCATGTAAGTAACATCTGTGTTTTGGGACTTTAGATCATGTGATGAATTTGTTCCTGCAGTTTTTGTTTTTACAATCTCTTCCTTTGTGATATATTTTGCAGGTGACAGGTTTTGTAGCGGCACTACGAATGTTCTTTACTTATGGCCTTGAAAGTAGAACACAAATTACATATCCAGCTCCTGGTAACCAGGAGAAGGAGTTCCGTATAATGAGTAAGTCAAGCTTTGATGAACCTAAAAAAGTAGAGCATAGTCCATATCGGCCTCCACACTTGCGCAAAAAGGACACTTCATATATGAGGCAGAAGAAATCTCAAAATTCTCAAAGTTCTTCAGATCATGAATCTTCTACAGTTGATTTCACATCATCAGATTCAGATTACAGTGACAGTGATGGATCAGTTAAAGAAAGTGAGACTGTTTGGCACTCTAAGGTTAGAGTAGCTGCCATCGTTTGTATTCAGGTCAGTTCACAAATTCTCAATTCTCCTCATGATGCTTGAGTCATTCAAGGTGTCCTTTTTTTTCCGTCATTAAATCAAATGGCAATAGTAGCCTACAAAAATCAATGGAATCCTCCCCTTATTCTTCTGGTTGAACCCACCTCCAAACCTTCCCCCCTCTTGGAGGGAGCAAGGGATTGTACTTGGGATCACACGTGTTAATATGAACTTGTGAAGGTCACTTAGGTGATCATTGCACTTGGGGTGGCATGTGTGGGTTATTTTCTCAGATGCTAGATTTTGCTATAAATATGTAGTCTTTTTGAGATAATGCCTAAAATGAGGACCTATTCAGGTCAACCTTCCTAAGACCCCTGATTGTAAACAGCATGTGTCAGTTCTCTTTATCAGTTTAGCACTTTTCGGTTTATTTGTATATGATGCTTGATTTTGAGATGTCCCATGTGTATATTTGTTGCCTTTGGTGCTTTTAGTTAGTTACTACCTATCACAAAAGAGAGTTATGCTGTGCATGTTAGCTTAGCCCTCTCTGTAGATTTTTTATCACTACCTCTGGTGAAAGCCATTTTGGCTATTATTGACAATGACAACTTTTACTGTTGGCGGGAAGGATCTCTGTCAAGCTGATTCCAAATCATTTACAACCCAATGGACTCTGCTTTTGCCGACCAGTGATGTACTGCAACTTAGGTGAAGCTTTCATTGTTCTTTGTGCCTTTCTTGTTAAATTATTTCAATTGTCCCGTCCCCAAATTTGTTAACCTTCCACTTCATTGTGACTTGCTTATTTACAGGAAGTTTGAAGCAACTTTAATGACATGTTTGCTATATGACCCTTATTTAAAGGTATTGGTTGTCTTGTTTATATGTAATCACTTCTGTTTTTTGGTTATTTAATTAAAATCTAAGCGTCCAATATTAAATAAGTTTATTTGTAATCCGTGAGATATGATGCATATATTTCTTCTTTCTTGTTTGTTGCAGTTTTGATACATCTTTTATCTATCATATTATGATTTTCCTTATTGGTTTCCCTCGCTAACACATTAAGCTGTTCTGTGCTGCCTAGGCTCGGATTGCTTCAGCCTCAGCTCTGGCAGTCATGTTGGATGGGCCTTCTACCATTTTTCTGCAGGTAGCAGAATACAAAGAATCTTCCAAATATGGATCTTTTATGGCACTTTCAAGTTCCCTCGGACAGATACTAATGCAACTACATGCAGGTATTTAAATACATTGTTGCACTTCTCATTTAGGCTGGTGCAAACTGTGCCTTCATTTTGGTGCTTTTTTCAATGCGTTATTTATATACTGTTCACATGCTTGCATTTTACATTTTTTACAAATCCATTTTGTGTAGGGATTCTGTACTTAATCCAGCGTGAAACTCATAGTAGATTGCTGGCGTCCTTATTCAAGATTCTCATGCTTTTAGTATCATCCACACCGTATGAATCTTCCTCTTAGTGATCTCATAATGCTGTACTATTTGTTACTGTTTTTCATGTTGTCCCTATTGTGCTAAACTAATTTGCAAAACCTCATACATGCAAAACATTTGTCACTTGTAACTGTCAGAATTCAGTTCCAAAACATGCCATGCGTGGTTCAAATTGTCACCTTCTTGTCAGACTGGGATAACCTCGTTGATCATGGGTTTATGTCTATAAGTCAGATTCATCTACTCTGGCCTTAAATTATCCATATGTCTGTATACATGCCTATAGTATTTAACTATCTTATACAATGACAGAATATATGATGTTATGATATAGTAAAGCTTGCTTTCTGATATGATGGTTAAATGGATATTAACCTGCAAAATTTTTTCTCAACTTATGCAATGCCAAACTTCTGATCTATGGCAGTTGGTAATGAATCTGAAGACTCTGAACCATTAGTAATGTAGCTTTGTTTTTAGCTAAGGATTAGGATTTTCTACCTAGGCCTAGTTGACATAAAATGGGGACTTTACTATCTGTTCATATTATCATAATTTACATGGCTCTTCCTCTGTGATTATTCCTTGGAAAGGTATTTGGAAGGTTAAGGCACCCCGACGTGTCTCTTTCTTTCTTTGCCCTCTTTCTCTCCTCCAGAAAAACATCATTGCTAGAGTCACCCTTGATTTTTGGCTTCAGTGGCATGTTCCAATAACTATTCAAACTAGCTATTGACGTATGTCCTCAAATCAGATGATGTACTAGTGAGTAATTTATTTACTAAATTCTGGAAATTTGTTTCACTCTGTTGAAAATTTTGCACAACTCAAACCTGATCTTGTTCAATACACAGCAGAAAAAAGTGCATGGCTTCTTCTTCTTCCTTTCCCGCCACCCCCTCCCTCCCTACCACACAGCCAACACCTTTCCCTCCTCTGATCCCCTCTCTACCTCTGTCTCTAAACCAGCCACTTCATCCTTTCCCTGGATTCTTCCCATCACCGTTCCCACTCCCATCCTCTTTTGGTTTTTTTCCTTTTCATCCCTCTTATCCTCCTCTTTCTTCATCCATGAACATCCCATCACCTTCTGAACTGCCTTTTAAACCACCGTTATGGCCTAGACCAACCACTACAAGTTCACCCACACCCCTTCCCAATATTGTGCCTCCCCCTTCATTTGGAACTTAGTTCCACTATGTCTGATGTGGTGTATTTGGAGGGAACGCAACCGGAGGAGGTTTGAGGATTAGGATAGATCCAAGGACCAAATGCTTGCTCTTCTTTCTGGTTCCCTTTTTGATTGGGCTAGAGCTTGGGGACTCACATCTAATGACTCTCTTCCTCTTTTACTTAGCTCTCTTTCTTTGTAATTTATGTTTTATTTGTTTTTGTTTGCTGATGTTCATTCTCTTTGTACTTTTGTTTTGCTGATGCTTTTTTGCATCTAGCAGTTTTCTTGAATATACTTTCTCTTACCTATAAACAAAAAATAATAATAATTATTATATGATAAATGAGCCTAATAACGAACTAAACATATGATATTATGGGTCTTTTTTGAATGGTGAATGAGCATACTTTGAATGTTTTCATCGTTGTGAGAAAATGTTCCTACTTACAATATTGTTGTTTGTATTCATGATAATTCTCCAGATATTCAAGAATGCCTGGAGAGTTGTTGCAACAGTTATTACATCTCTTCAGACTAGGATCAATGAAGGGTTTTCATTCAAAAGTGATCAGACTGGCCTTCTGGTTAGTTTCCTCATGTGTTATATTGAAATATTTGTAACTCTCACTTCCCTGTTTTACTGACCTCTCATCATATTTCTACCTCCTTTAACAGGCTGCTGCTGTTAGTTGCTTGACTGCAGCGCTGTCTACTTCACCTTCCTTGCAAGTCAGAGAAATGCTTTTAGAAGAGATATCTACAGGTTAAATTTCCNCTTCCCAATATTGTGCCTCCCCCTTCCTCAACTCTTAAACCTTCTCCTCAGGGCAGAGGGGGCTGTATTGGTCCTTTTCGCATAGATTCCAAAACTTTTTCTTTCTCTTTTGATGGAGGGCGGGCTGATTCTTATGCTATTCATGAATGTCGTCGGAATATTAATAGTTCCGTGTGGATGAGTCGTAAGGGATTGGAATGGATTCTTGCTTGTTTTGCCGATATTCGAGACTGGGTTCCAGGAAAGGACTTCTTGTGCAAACGTTTCAGAGCAAATAATAAGTTTTTTGAATTCCGGGGAAGGTCGAATAAGGCTGGTATTTTTGTGGAGATTGCTGTGTATTTTGGTGGAGCTCGTCGTGGTTGGGTTTTGGTACCTGCGAGCTCAAACCGATCTGGGTGGCGTTTGTTTTCTAAAGAATTAGATAGTTTCCTATCTGGTTCAAACTCTGCGAGAGTGGTAGGGAGGTCTCCTGATCTAGCTGATGGTGGTGGTCCATCGGATGGTGGTGGTCAATATGGGAAGCAACCTGTCAACATCAGGAACCAGCGGAATTTAAGGAAATTTGAATTTCCTAGAGCTGTTTCCGGAAATAACGTGTTGAAGGGTGTCTCTGGTGCTTCTGTTTCTTCTAAAAATGGAAGACCCATGCGTGACTTTACATTTGAGGTGACTTCTGCTACTTTGGCGCTGAGAGTGTCAGTTTCTGATGGGAATAAAAGAGTGGTTAAGTGGATAAACCCATATCCTCAGCACAGGTCCATTAACACTGGGCCGGTGTTGTTTAATATTGCTCCTGGGCTTGAAAAAGCCCATTTAGCTGACCCAAATTCTAAGGCTCAGCACAAGTCCATTAACACTGGGCCAGTGTTGTTTAATATAGCTCCTGGGCTTGAAAAAGCCCATTTAGCTGACCCAAATACTAAGGCCCACGGAGAGGTTTCTGGTCCTTTTTATTTGGGTGCAAGTGGGTTAGTCAATCAGAATGTTTGCGGGGTGGGTGAGAGCTCCAAGCCTCTGATGGAGTCATCGGTGCCATCGGCGTTGCCTGAAGCTCCGACGGTAGGTGGATCGTCGATTTCCAGCTCCGATCAAGATTCGGAGCTTCTCGTACCCATCCCGTCGAGAGCTCTTGGATACCCAGTGGCCGGAAAAGCCTCGTCGCCCTGTGGTAGCTCCGACGCGGTGGTTCTTGACTCCATTTCTGCGGGTTTCTCTATGGGCTCAGTCTCCGATGCCGAGACCACTCTTGGGTTAGGCATACGTGACTCTGGGTCCACCGGTGTTATGGTGGGTAGCTCGGCGACGGCGGAGATTATGGTTCATAACCGTTTTTCTCCTCTCTCTGACCTGGGCATTGGGGTTGAAGATGAATTTGTGGTAAGGGATGATCTTGTTGAGGATCAGTGGTGTCATCACCATGCTCATAGGACGAGACAAAGGTCAGTGGTTTCTGTTGGGGATTTTCAGTCAGTTTCTGGGCTTCACCTCTCTCCGTGGGAGTCCAGTGTAGGGTCTGACCATAGTGGTGGAAGTGGAGAAAAAGATTTTTGTGTGTTGGAGTGTGACCCTTTGTCTCGGTGGGAAACCAATGATCTTAGAGAGTTGGTGTTGGTTCAGGACTCTACAGAAAGAACTCAGGTGATGGAGTCTGGATCACAGTCAAACTGGGTGTCACAATTGATGAAAAATTTCTGTAACATGGTGGGGTTCCCTATCGTGAAACATGAAGCTCAATGTTTGGCTCTGTTTCGCCTTTTGGAACAGGAGTGTCTCAAGGTGATTGATGTTGGGGTGCCTAAGCGACCGGCTAATACAGGGTCACGAGGTCTCAGGGAGCTTAAGGGGCTTATCTCTAATGTTAATTACGAGGGTGTCTCTTCTAGGAGTAGGAGCAGAGTTTCTTCGACTGCTATAGGGGTTGTTGGTAGTTGTAAATGACTCTACGACTACTTTCCTGGAATGTAAGGGGGCTTAACAATCCCCGGAAGAGAGAGGTTTGTAAGAATCTGCTAAAAGATTGGAAGTGTGATATTGTTTGTTTTCAAGAAACGAAAGTATCTTCTATTGATGTTGCTTTTGTTCGGAGTTTATGGGGGAGCCCTTTCATTGATTGGGCTGTTTTGGATGCGGTGCAGACTTCAGGAGGGGTCTTGCTTATTTGGGATAAGAGGGTTTTTGAACAATTGGACATTATTGTTGGACAGTTTTCTGTCAGTGTCTTACTGAGAGGAGTGGTGGATGACTTTGTTTGGGCTTGTACAGGTGTGTATGGCCCCAATGAAGATGGTCAGCGGGCTGCATTGTGGGAGGAGTTGTCTCAGGTGCGTGCCAGATGGCCCATGGCTTGGTGCTTGGTAGGTGATTTTAATTGTATTAGGTACCCAAGTGAAAGGCTTGGTTGTGAGTTGTTTAGTCCTGCTATGTTTGCTTTCTCGGACTTTATAGAGAGTAATTCTTTAGTTGATTTACCGTTAGAGGGTGCTTCCTTCACTTGGTTCAGAGACTCTGGTCTTCCCTCTATGTCAAGAATTGACAGGGCTTTGGTTTCTCTAGATTGGGAGGATCATTTTGAGAATGTATCCCAAAGGGTGCTTCCTCGTGTTATTTCAGATCACTGCCCGCTTTTGTTGGAAGCTGGTGTTGTTCGACGTGGTCGGAGTGCCTTTAAATTTGAAAATATGTGGTTGAAAGCTGAGGGTTTTGTTGATAGAGTTCAACATTGGTGGAATGGGTACAGTTTTGTGGGCTCACCAAGTTTTATCTTGGCTCAAAAACTGAGGGCTTTGAAAGCTGACTTAAAAAAATGGAATAGGGAGGAGTTTGGTGACTTGGCTCTTAGGAAAAAAAATTTGCTGACTGAACTGTTGGGTTTAGATGCGAGAGGGGAGTTGTTGGGGCTTTCGGGTGAGGATCATCTCCGTCGTATTCAACTCAAGGGAGATATTGAACAGTTGGCTTCCCTTGAGGAAATTTCTTGGAGACAAAAACCCCCCCCCCCCCCCCCCCCCCCCAAACACTTTCTCCTTTTTGTGTATGTGTAGGTAAATTAAATTTTTTTGAAAACCAACACACACCTAGAAGAACTCTTTGAATACCTCATAGATTCAAAAGGAAGCATTAGGGGGAAAAAACAGCCACATCAACCGCAACAACCTTGGCAACCCAATTGCCTTAGGCCCTAAGCATGCTATCTCCTTATTCAACAAAGCAATTCTTAAGAGACTTAACACTTGATCAGAGCTTCCATGAAGTAAGAAACACAGAATTCTAGACAGTACTACTTAAAGCCAATATCTAGCCATTTTTAAGTTGCTGTTGTCTGTAGCAGACAATATAGTTTAGTGGATGAAACTAGACGTGGAGTAACACAAGTTGGAAACATGGAGGAATGCTGTAGAATCTAAAGAACTCACAAAGATGAAACATCTCTGTAACTGTGGCTTGATGGTCACAGAGAATAATAACTTTTTTTTTTTTTTAATTAGTAAAGGAAATTTTATTCAAGAACTTAATAATGAGTCACCCGAGTATATAGGAAGTATACAGCTGGCGACTGACATAATCGAATACATAAATTACAAGCACCCATCAAATCATAGACTGAAGAAATAGAATGACTTCCTATGATAGACATCCAGTCCAATAGAGTTTTAAAGAAGAAAAGTTTTAAACCAGCTATATTCCTTTCAGAATCTTCAAAACACCGGTTGGTTCTCCCCCGCCAAATGCACCACATCAAACAATGAGGGACAACCATCCGAAAGGATTAATTTGGGTATTTCTCAAATTTCAAGGGTTTCTGATTTCAAATTAGGAGATCAGGGGTGTTTTTGGTACTGGATATTTCTTAAGTCAAATAGAAAGTTTTGCAAGAATGTTATAAGACTAGCCATTTTATATGGCACTGGATGCTAGTTTATTAAGAAACATGTTCATAAATGAGCGGATTTGAAATGATAATGTTAAAATGATTAGTGGATATCCAAGGAAAGATAGGATATCGACATGGGAAAAGTTAATGAATTTGTTTACGTGTGGTTGTAGTGGGTGTAGAGTTAGAAGAATTTGTGGATCTAGAGTTTAGAATTGTTGAAGAAAGGATTATGGGGTTGTGTTCGGAATTAACAGGTAACTTGATAAGTTATTTGATGGCTATTTGGTAGAAGAAAGTAAGTGGGGTTTTAAAGTTTTGATGGGTAAAAGAAAGGCTTGATTTGAGGTTGTAAGCATATGTATAGAAAACATAGAATTTTCGTCTTCCACCTTTTTGCTACTCGACCACTTTCTTGACTTTGATATGTGATATGTCTTATAATATTTGTTTGCTTTCATCTTTAATGATTTTGCTTCACCCGCGTCTACTAACTCTTAGGGTCCATTTTGTTGGGGGATGGAAAAGTGGGAGGATAGAAGAGATTTTAGTTTCCCTCATTTGTGTTTGGTTGGGGTGGAAAAGTGGAGGGATGAAAAACTCATTTATTTGGTTGAGAAGAAAAATGGGAGGATAGAAAATGAGGTTTGTCTAAATTTACTCTTATGTCCTTATTTTATTATATATAAGAAATACTTTTCTCATACTGGTTTTACTTATCAAAAAAAAAAAAGAAAAAAAGAAAAACTTTTCTTTGTAATAATGCATGCTTCTTTGAATGTACCTCGCTTTAGAGGCGAAAAGCATTAGAGCCTTTGCACTTCGCACTTTGCTCTTAAATGCACTTTTACCAACACTGCTTTAGAGTCCAGAACACACATTGAGAATCATGATTGGGAACTTCGTAAACAAAACTAGAAACAAGCATAGAGTATCTCTCTCATTGATTAACTGCTATACAGCATTATGAATGTATTTATGGTGTCGGACTAAGAAATACAGTATGTGTCAAGCATAGAGTATCTCTTGGGAACTTGGATGCTTTGGCTCATGTTTTATGTTGTAAGGTTGGTTGTTTGCCCTTGTCTTACTTGGGAATGCCTCTTGGGGCTCGTTACAAGGATGCTTCGATTTGGAACTCTATTTTAGAAAGGATGGAGAAAAAGCTTTCAGGTTGGAAGCGGTTATATTTATCAAAAGGGGGTAGGCTTTCTTTATTGAAGAGCACTTTGTCCAGCCTTCCAACTTATTATGTTTCTTTGTTTACCATTCCACAACAGATTAGAGAGGATTCAGAGGAACTTCCATTGGGGGAGATCTGATGAAGTTTTTAAATATCTGCTTATTGCTTGGGATAAGGTTGTTTGGCCGGTGGAGGCAGGTGGTTTGGGGATTTGGAAGATTGGGCTTTTTAACCAAGCTTTGCTTGGGAAGTGGCTATGGCGCTTTGGGAAGGAAGTTACCCATTTATGGTGTCAGGTTATTGCCACCAAATATGGGGAGGGTAGTGGAGGTTGGTGCACTAGAGTTATTAGAGGGACACATGGTTTTGGGTTGTGAAAGAGTATTAGAAAAGATGCAGATATTTTCTTTAGTCATGTGGTTTATGCAGCAGGAGAGGGTACTTGCATTCGGTTCTAGCACACCCCTTGGAGCGGTCCTATTTCTTTGAAAGAGTTATATCCGGAATTGTTTGTTTGTGCTGTGATTCAAGAAGCTTTGAATTCTGATATGATTTTATCTGCACCAAATGGGGGAAGTAGGAGTTGGAACTTACTTTTCTGTCATGAATTTAATGACTGGGAAACGAGGAGTTTTTACTCTTTTTTTGAGCATGTTTATGCTAGAATACCAAGGGGGGGGGGGTGGTGATGTTATGATTTGGCAGTTGAATCATAGTGGTATTTTTGATGTCTCCTCCTTTAATAATTCTTTATTAAAAGCCCCTTCTGCTTCTTTCACTTGGCAGAGCATTTAGTATATTAAGGTACCTAAAAGGGTATCTTTCTTTTTATGGACTGCTGCTAGGGATGGGATTCTTGAAATAGATAACCTTGTTAAGAACTTGCCTTTTGTTAATTGGTGTTGTCTTTGTCGGTGTGATGAGAAAACTGTGGATCACCTTTTACTCCATTGTAAGTTTGTTCATGCTGTGTGGAGTGAGGTTTTCCTTATGTTTGGGGTTTAGTGGGTGATGTCGTATACAGTTGTCTCTCGTCTTTTCGCTTGGAGGAATTGGTTGGGAATTATTCTTCAACGGTTTGGAATATGGTACTGGCGTGTCTTATTTGGTTAGTATGGAAGGAACACAATGCCCGAACTTTTGAGGACATTGAGAGACCTACTGAACTGTTGAAGACATCGCTAGCTTGGACTTTGTTTGAATGGTCCCGTATTTGGAGCCTCACGCATTGTATTTCCTTGTCTAATTTCCTTATTTTTGTTAGATCTGCTATTTGATTTGTTTGTATTCTTTCTTTGTCATGTGTTTACAATCATAAACAAATTGCATTTTTGTTATCAATAAAAATTTTATTACCATCAAACAAAAAATCTCTCATTGCAACCGCCTTTGTCTTTAGGCTGGATGTTTATATGCATAATCAACTTATTATTAAGGTTGGAAATTTCATTGGTATTTTCTTTTTTGGTTACCTGGGAAATTCTTTTGATGCCTCTTTCCAGGTTTCCTTGAGGCTGAAAAGAAGTCAGGTGTTCTTTTTGCAATATTTCAATACTCAGAACAACTAACCAGCCCAAATATATGCTTTGAGGCTCTCCAGGTAATTTCAAAAGAAAGCTAGTATTTTTTTTTTTTTTTTTAATAATTTGTGTTGATTGATTTCCTATTATTAATACTGGGGTTAATGGTTCTTGTCTGGTCATCCTCTGTTCTTGCCATTTTCTCCTTGTCTTTTCTGAAGTCGGGTGACTGGGGGGTATGTGGTAATTGTCATGGGTCTGTTGAAAAATGTTATCTGGGATGCATATGGTTAACTCAGTCTGCTCATTAAAGCTAAGGTTTTGTCTTACGCAGTTATTAAATGAGAGAAAATCATAAAGCTTTTTTCTTTTTATTGGTAAGTTACACACACCCATTGGATCTTAAACCCACGACTCACCCTCCATCCAATTATTATGGGAGGGGGAAGTGTCAGTTGTGTTATTGCTCATTGGCCTAAGAGGCACAAATATTATTATAAAATGTAATCTTTATGGGACTATTTGAAACCCATACTTAAGTAGGCTGCTTACAACAGTAACATCCTATTATATGAACTCAAGACTTAGATTTGTGCTCATACCTATGTCCTTGGTACTTAGATAAAATGAGTTTTACTTGCAGCTTTTGTCAAGACACTGGCTAGTGGTTGCTCAATGTTTTAATTAGTTGTGAAAATTATGCTAGAATTTAGAAAAAGGATGGTCAAAGATCTTAAAGATGTTAAATTTTTGCTTTTGTTGGTAATAAATTGTTTTGGAACTTGACATTCATCATTTATTATTGGTCACAGGCACTTAGAGCTGTGTCACACAATTATCCAAACATTATGTTTGCATGTTGGGAACGAGTTTCCACTGTTGTTTATGGCTTCTTTATGGTAGCAACTTGTGAAGTACCTGCAAGGCCATGGAAGGGAAATGCTGGAGACATTGTTGGGGTTATTGGGGAAAAAGTCCTTACAGCTGCGGTCAAGGTAGGGCGTCTTTGCATGTCTATTCCCTCCCCCTCCCCCCCCCCACCCCGGCCAAAAAAGAAAAGAAAAACTTATTTGTTTGTCTAGGCAAAGGAAAAAAAGGCAGATTGTGCTTTTTTTAGTCCCAAGCATTCCCTCCTGTATGATATCTACTGATAGTATCATATTGTTACTTATGCTCAAATCTAACATGTCCTTCAATAATGTGTGTACTGTTCCATATGGTTTATTTTTTTTGGTTCACTTCCTTAGCACCTCTTTTGATGGTCTCTTTATTATGAGATTAACGTATTTATCAGATCTTGGCCTGTGAAGGACTCTCACATGCTTCTGGAGAGTTCTGTTTTATGTTTTATCATGATGCTTAAACATTTTAATCTAGGAATTTTGGTTGGTTGAATGCAAAATTCATAGTATTTGAAGTTAGGAGGATATCAGAAGGTGTACAATAGAGCCTCCAGTTCTACATGCTCATTTTTACCATGATAGAGATGCAGTTGTCATATTTCCACCTCTTTATAGAAGTTCTTTTCTGGATGATGTGCGGTGTGCCTCAAATGTGTTTTTCACTTTTTGTGTTGGGAATGCCTTCTTCCTGTTCTTCTTATTCTGATCACAGTGTCATAGTTCATGTTAAAACTTTCAGGTTTTGGATGAATGTCTTCGTGCAATATCTGGATTTAAAGGAACCGAGGATCTTTTTGATGATAAAGTTACCCCATTTACATCTGACTGCATAAGGATGAAGAAAGTATCGTCAGCCCCATCTTATGAACTAAATGGCACAGAAGCTACCAAAAATGAATCTGAAGCGTGTCAGACAGGCACTGAGCAGTGGTGTGAGGCAATTGATAAGCATATGCCTCTAACTTTATGGCATACTTCTGCAATGGTTGGTTAGGATTTTGATTTTCGTTTTTTTGAACAATTAAGTTTCATTAGTATATTTGGTCCTGATGAAAATTTTAGAATTTCATATTGCTTGCTTTTTTTTGGTTAGATCTAAATGATATGTGTGCTGTATTCTGCCATTATCTGCATAGACATTATGGCATTTTTATAAGCAATCTTGTCTTAATGAGGATGGTAAAAGTTTATACACACCTTAGAGCATTCACATTGGACTAGGCAAAATTTTAGCCAAATTTAACTCAAAAAGCCACTTTGCTATTTCAACTAACACTTGACTCCCTATTTTTTTTTATTAACTACTTTATTTAAATATTATTGATCTTTTCTATTTTTATTCACAAATAAATTGTTTGGTCAAGATCGGCCACCATTCCACTGGCCAGGATTGGCCATCTCATAGCCAAATCAGCCACTCAATGGCCAATTAGCTAAGAAGAATGGACACGGGTATGACACGGTGACATGACAATTTTTGAAAAAATAAGACATGCATACGGTGGGACACATCTATTAGATAATTATTAAATATATTTTTATTTATATTTTCCATATATTATCAAGCATTTGTTTTTCAAATAATGTTTTTTATATATATATATATATATATATCAAATTAAGAGTAATAATGGGTAATAAAGCAAATCCATGATTATTAAAGGATGTTTAGAAATTAGAATATAAACTAATAATAAAGATAGTTATAGTATTAATTTTCAAATGCATTATTACTATTTAGAGCATGAATGCTCTCTTTGTTTTGTGAAAGGGTATTCGATTCCTCTTGTTATTGTGTCCTAACAGTGTCGTGCAAAAGTGTCCCAGTCGTGTCAAGTGTCTGACATGGTTGTAGCACGCTAAAATGAAGTGTCCTTGCTTCCTAGTCATTATGTGCCCAACAGTAGCCACTGCATGCCTTAGTTGAGAGAGAGAGAGAGAGAGATCTGAGTTGGAGAGAGAACCATTGAAAAATATATACATTTATTTTGCTGAGCTACAGTGCTAGTTAGTTTTGACTATGCACTGTAACTTGATGATATTAATGCTTTTTTCTTTGGGGGGGGGGGGGTTGGTTAGCTAAATTTTAGCTGGAAGATGGATAATCCATTTGCTAAAGCTTTTTTATTATAGTAAGCTATATGTCTGGATTAAGACATATAGATCCATTGATTTAAGGAAAAAAAATTCAGGGTCTTTGTGTTTTAAGGGCTTAAAGAAAATGAAGAGGTAATTTTATCTTTATTATTATTATTATTTCGGCTGTTTTTTCCTGAATGTGAAACACTTTCGAATATGTGCTCAAATACATCAATTGTTTAATATTATTTGGAATGAGTAGTTAGATATGATATTGATGGATACTAAGATGTTAAGAGGATGGCATATATGCTAAGCTGGTGAATATTCAGAACTGCATGTCACTTGCGCCGAGTCTTTTTACGAACCAAATACTTTTAACCTCTGAAAGAAAAAGGCCATATATGACTTTTTTTTTTTGATAGGTATATGACTTAAATTTAAGTTCTCATTTAGGTTTCAGCAGAGTGAAAAGTTAATTTGAAACTTTTTTTAAAATTTTTATTTATAATTAGTTTCTTTTAGCTTTATTGTTATTATGATTTACATCCTTCAGCATTGTGGTGGAGAAATGTGAAATGTAATCTTTTTCCTTTTAAATTTATTATCATTACTTAAAATTTTGGTTTAAACTACTAAAATTATAAATCAGTTATAAAGTTGGACAATGGATCTATGCAAGCCACAGCTATTATAATGTATTGGTGGATTTATAGTTAACACTTCTGAAAATGTCTCTCCAATCCAGATGAACAATGGGTTTTGTTATTGTTTGAGAATGTAACAAAAGATTTTTAAGCAACACGCAAGGCAAAACCAGATATAAATATGGCGAGAAAAATGCCCAATGTTTTGAGGGGAAAGAGATATGGACGACAAAAGTTTTTATTTTTGAAGACTTTATATGACTTGATTTAAACTTCTAACACTTTCTAGAATTCCTGGATTATTTGAGCTTCTAATAACATATATTTAGTTCTTTGTTTTTATTTTTGTTCGGGCTTTGCCTTTGTGTTTTTATTTTAATGGATTTTTGTTACTTATAACATATATATATATATATCTAAATTTTCTTCCTTTTCCTCTGGAAGGTGAGAGCAGCATCAGTTACATGTTTTGCGGGTATAACATCTTCTGTTTTCTTTTCCCTCGTAGAGGAGAAACAAGATTTCATTCTTTCTTCTTTAGTAAGTGGACTTGAACCTGTGTTTGTTTTCTGTATTATGATGAATGGAATTGAATGCCTTGCTAATTAGGTTCTGGATTTAATTGCAAAATCTCTGTAGATTAAGGCTTCTGTAAATGATGAGATGCCTTCAGTTAGGTCTGCTGCTTGTCGAGCCATTGGTGTCATCTCATGTTTTCCTCAAGTTTCTCAGAGGTGATTCCGAAATATTGTTATATGGTCTATTAAAATTCCTATGATCTTTTATCTACTAGTTTTTATGCAAGAAAAATGGCTAGAGATTTTACTAAAAATGTAAACCATATAGTGCAGAGATCCTTGCCAAGTTTATCCCTGCTGTTGAGATTAACACTCGTGATCCCTTGGTCTCGGTATATTTTTTCTTTGTGTTATTTTATTTTATATATATATATATATATTTAAAACAAACATTTATTTTTGTTGCTGAAGGAGGTAAACCTTATTTGAAAATACTTGTTTCAGGTAAGAATAACAGCCTCTTGGGCTTTGGCCAACATATGTGATTCAATCCGCCACTGTGTTGATGATTTTCAATCAAAACAATCTAAAGGTGGGGTTGAAGTCACTAGAGTCGTATTATGAGTTGGGCTTTTTTTTTTTTTTTTTGGGAAAATCATTGCATTCAATATTTTAATTACTGTTTTATTATTATTTGTTGTTATAGACTCGGATGCGGACTCTTCATTAATTGGGTTATTAATTGAGTGTGCTTTGCATCTTACAATGGATGGAGACAAGGTAATTGTTGTTGATTGGTTTGTTTTTTGCCCTTTGGTTGGGTGATATGGGGAGGCAGGAGGCACTCATCATTAAAGATATTCTCTAAGCTTAGAATAGCACCTTGACCAATATGACCAACAATATAGAACCATTTTTGGATGTCTCTCTCATAGACTTTTTACCTCATACTTTTTATTCCAAACACTTGACCATCTTGTATGTAGAATTGTTTTATTATCTATGTGAGTTGTAGCATAATTGCTTTCTGATAATATATTGATGCAGAGCATCTGGCCTATATCACAAATACCACAAGCTAGATGAAGTATCAAACATTTTGATTCATTTTACATTTGCCCCTACCTGCTGCTTGCCTCACTTTTTTGTATGAAAATTAGTCTCTATTTAGTTGCTTAGTTTCCAGGTTTTACTCTCTTTTTTTTTTTGGGTTCAGCAGCAGATATGATCTATAAGCTGGAAAGAATTTGGTTATAGCTACCAAGCCTACTATACTTTTCTTTTTGTATTCTTTTTCATACTTGTCTAATATGTATAATTGTTCATTGCTTTAGAAAGTCCTTTCTTTTTCATTACCTTCAGATAAAATCAAATGCTGTGAGGGCTCTTGGGAATCTGTCAAGATTTGTTAAATATACATTTTTGTCTGGTGCTTGTGACAAACCAATGGACTATACTGGCCTATCTCAAAAGACTAGCAGCAATGAGGTGTTTCCATCAAGTAGTTATATGAAAGGTAGCTACACGTCAAATTCTCTCCATCCAGCTTCTATGGGAGATCCGTGTCGGCTTGAGAGAATGGTCCAAGCTTTTATCTCTTGTGTCACGACGGGGAATGTTAAGGTATCCTATCCCCATTGTTATATTTGTGGAACCACGTTTCTAGTTGGACTTGGCTGAGAACTTGCATATCTTTGTTTCTAATATCAAGTCTGTTGGGCACTGAGCGTGACATGTCTGTCTAGCAGGTCCAGTGGAATGTTTGTCATGCATTGAGCAACCTATTTCTAAATGAGACGTTAAGACTTCAAGACATGGATTGGTATGGTAATTATGCTTGCTTTTGTTGAGATGCCTATTTGTTTACATATGCATTTTCCTGATTTTGTGTTAACAAATTGTAGATGTGTGCTAATGCTAATAAGTAATTATAAGTTGATTAGAATGTAATAGTGAAGAAATTGAATAGACAGTGAAGATTTTATCTTTATACTGGCACTTCATGTACTTCATCTAGGTGTTTGCATATGGATATTAGTTTCAGGTTCTCTGTTTGTGCTATTTGTAGAACCCCATGTGCTCCTATAGAGTTGAATAAGGGATAGAAACTTGCATGGTTGGGCATGTATAGAAAAGGCCATATGGATTCAAGTGCAATGAGGTCTGTTTTGGAGCTAGATGTGTTTCTGTATGCTAGTTTTTCTCTTCAGATTCATGAGCAGATAGTGCAAGTATCCAGGGGGTTTTGTTACCCAAAATATCTTTTCACACACTCGAAACCATTCCCATCTAATGGTAAATCAAACTTTTGTTCCCAGTTCATCTTTGCCTCTTGAACCATGGTTATATTCGTCAGTTTTCTATTTTGAGAATGCGTTAGATGGATACCACCATTCAGATTGGACATTACACCATTTGCATAAAGCAAGGAAACAAAATATTTCACTTAGTACATGAAATACCTTGGCCTTTGTAATGCTAGTTCAAGATAGTTAATCACATCCATTAGTTGGGTACCTTTTTCTTGGGTAGTGACAATGATGTATTTCTCCTTGTTATTGTGTTATTTTTCCTCTCAATTTTAGCTATGATACCAATAGACATCAATGAGAAAAGGGATAAAAGTGGCAGTTGTCTTAATCTTTGTCTGTGATTGTCATCTCCTTCTCCCTTTTCTCTTCATATTTTACTGTTTAAATCAGCCTCTGTTGAAAATGCATAATTTTCCATTTGTCCCTCTTTTCCCCTTTCCTGCCTTGAATTAGCACTATCATATTTTTATTGTTCATGTATGCTTTGGCGAGTTGTAAATTTTTTAATGATAATATTTAGTTACAGTGTCATCCACCTCATAAGCATGTCATAAACGTTTCCTTTGAGTATTGAAGTGCATTGTAATATGATGTAATTATGCATACCCAATAATTTGGCAGGGCTCCATCTGTTTTTAGTATTCTTCTACTGTTGTTGCGCAATTCTTCCAACTTTAAGATCAGGATACAAGCTGCTGCTGCTTTGGCTGTGCCGGCATCAATATATGGTGAGTGGTAGGCTTGATTCCTTTCTCCATTTTTATGATTGAAATGTGATTGTAGTTGTTGTAGTAACTCAACAATTCCATTTACTTATCAGCATAAGCCAAAGCTAGGATATATATTGCATCGTGGTCATCTTCTTTTGAACCCCATGATAGTTTCATTTCCTGCTTTCTGGGACTTTCTTGTATTGTTCAATTTGAGGTTTCCTGCCCTGTTCTAAAATAAGTAATTGGATGAGAAGGTAACTTAGTCTTCTCCCCATTTGTTTAATGCAGATTATGGGAAATCCTTCCCAGATGTCATCCAAGGCCTGGAGCATATAGTAGAGAATCTAGGATCAGATCAGATTTCAGAGCCATCAAGTTTCAAATATAGGGTTGCACTTGAGAAGCAGGTCTAGCTCCTAGATCTTTTGCATTTGAGCACTCATATGGATTGATATTCTATGGGATTATCCCGATTTTCCTGTAGTTGTCAGATTCAGATAAGATAATAAAATTTAATATATTATATAATTTGAAGTAATGGGACAATGTATGACAAATATTATATGGGTGCTGAAATATATTATATTGAATTGATGAGGTGAATTCATTTCTGTGGGTGCTTCCTATTATATACCCCTGGTGTATTAGGGTTGTGCCTCTCTGTCGCATTGGTGAATTCATGTAACCAATCCGTAGCAGTTTGGATGAATTGGGAGTGTGTAAATAGTGACATATAAGTTTCCAAAATATTATGACAAATGATGTGTGTTATAGTTACGTAAAGTTATTTATTTTAATTATCTGAAAAGAATGCTTATTTTGAAGTTGATAGAAGAAATACATATTGTTTCTCATTTTTATTATATGAAAATTATGATCTTATTTACTAGAGATCAAACATGAATAATTTTTTGCGATTGTATTATCTCAGTTTCTTGGGATCTGAAAGTTTCTTTATTATTATTATTAGAACTTATATCTACTTAATGAAAATTCAAAATTTTGTCATGTTAAACACCATGCTGCTTGTATGTGCAGATAATCTGCATCAAATTGTTAGTACTACTGTCACAGTTCATGCTTGCAAAGTATCATGAACACCCCCTACACTTCAAATCACCAATTCCTGACTCCATTTGACTGGGGGGGGGGGGGGGGGGGGAGGCGGGGGCGGGACGAGTTTATAAGAGATTGGAACATAATGAAATTGATAGATTATACAAGAACGGAATGGACTATGGCATATTGTAATCACCGTGTCTGGGAATTTATAAAAGAAGGAATGAAAGGGAAAGTAATACTATACCATTTACTTATCAAAAAAAAAGAAAAAGAAAAAAGGAATATTATACCATTTATCTTTTATTTGTCTTTTCTCAGGATAGTGGTAGAATCAATATTTCTTCTTTATTTCATTAAAGGAATGAGTGTTCCTCTCATTTTTGGGATGAATGCTAATGAGTGAATGGGATGGAATTAACATCCCCGCCTAGTTATTCAATTTCTTACCACAAAACTCCCAAACATGGGATTAGATGGGATATTGTGTAAAAATCATTTTCAATTTATTCATTCCATTATTTTCTCCCCTCTCAAATGAGCTTTATGATTCAAAATATAAATTGTGACATTGTCCTCTTTCGGTATAGATATTTACTGAATTATTGAGAGCTGTTATGTTTTGTAATCCTATTTCCTTTAATTTCTCTCTCTCTGTGTCTCTGTGTTATAAAATTTAATTTATTCTTTTTGCCTCTTACAGCTAACCTCAACCATGTTGCATGTTCTTAGCCTTGCTTCAAGCACTGATCATGAACCTCTGAAAGATTTTCTTGTGAAAGTAAGTACTTCCATGTATGTGAATGCTAGTCAATATGCTGTCAAAATTTATTTTAAATTATGTCAGTTTTTTTTTTTTTTTTTCTTTTTTTTTTCTTTTCTTTTTTTGTTTTTTTTTTTTTTTTGTTTTGGGGGGGGGGGGGGGGCTTTTCCACGTGTCATTTTTCTTGCTAAGAAATATTTTCTGCAATGGATAATATAATGCATTGAGTATGCTGGCTGTGAGTGTGGATAGGTTTCACAATAATGGTTTGGCTGACAAGCAGCCCAAGTAGCACCAACACTTACAGATGAAGCTTTGACTAAGACATGCTTCAAGCATTAATACTCCCTCTGCCATATATTGCTGTTCCTATTTAGTAGATCCAACTTTTTAAGGGAATATCATCAAATGCGAATATCATTAAATGCACTATCTTTCAAATTAAAAGGTAGAGGTTTCCAAAACTACCAGTTTTAATGTCAACTCAAATAAAAAGGAATATTGAATATTTGGTGTGGAAGTCATTCTCTAGAAGACTAGTTCCATGATTAGCATGGTTGCTTGCTTGATCAGAATGCATCGGTCCATTCAGTCATGGAGAGTCAGGAAGGTGGGGAAGGCCAGATCTGGAATATGAGATTTCACAGAGGTTTTCATGATTGGAAGCTGGAGTCAGCTGGTTCTTTCTTGACCTTCTATACTCCAATACTCCTAGGAGGGAGGGGGTGACAGGATGATCTGGGAATTGAAAGGGAGTGGTGTTTTTATTGTTCGCTCCTATTATGAGGTTCTTCGTGGTGCATCAGTTAACTCTTTCCCATGGTGTGTTAAGGCCCCAAGAGGGTCTCTTTTTTGTTTGGATTGCAATGGCGGAAAATTCTTACTTATGGTAATTTAATCAAGCAGGGATTTACCTTAGTTGGGTGGTGTTGAATGTGCCGCTGTAGTGGAGATACCTTAGTTGGGTGGTGTTGAATGTGCCGGTGTAGTGGAGAGATTTTAGATTATTTGTTAATTCACTTTGGTGTTGCCTATGACTTATGGAGTCGGATTTTTATGTCTTTGGGATTCAATGGGTCTTACCAAGGAGAGTGGTTGATCTTTTGTTTGGATGGAGGAATTGGTTTGGGAATACTTTTTGCCGATATGGAACATTGTACCACTATGTTTGATGTGGTAATCGTGGAAGGAGAGAAATAGTCGTACATTTGAGAATACAGACAGATCAAGGACTCAACTAGAATCATTTTTGATGTGCACTTTATTTTATTGGTCTTGAGTTTGGGGAATTACAAATTGTAACATGCTAATAGATTTCACACATTCTCTTCTTTTTTTAGTATAATATTTTGTGATGTTTTTAAGTTACCGAGTGCTCAATCATAAGCATGCAGTAATCTGTTTTTTAATAAAATTATCTAACTTATCAAATAAATAAATAAAAGGTTAGTTGGTAAAATTATTAATATTATTATGTCCATTGAATTTTTGAAGAGTATCATGTTTTAGGACATTCTTAAATGGAATAAAGGACCAAAATTATAGGACAGGAGTACTTCTTTTACAAATTCATAAAGTTTGAATGGAAATCTGTAAATTCGGACACTTGTATGGCTCATACACAGTAAAACGCTGGACATTTTCAGATACAGATTTTGTTTCATTTCAGGCAGAGTGGTATATGTTTTTTTTTTTTTTTTTGGGGGGGGGGGGGGGGAGGTGTGGTGGGGGTGGGGGTGGGGGCGGTGTTAAAGGAAGGGAGTTGTATCAAATCATCAAAACTTTAGGTCTAATAAAAGCGTTGACTAAATGATATGTAGTGTTTGTTTGGATACAACTTATTGTTGCTGAAAGTTGCTAAAAACTGATTGTTGCTGAAAACACTGTAGCAAAATAATTTTTAAATGTGTTAATAGTGCCGTGGGACTTATTTTTAATATTTTTTATTGCATAAACAGTACATGAACAGTGCACGAACAGTGCACGCACTGTCATGAACAGTATTTTTTGTCTCAAAAGTCAAGAAAACCGGAACTTGACTTTAAGTAGAAAGAAGTGCTATCCAAACCTTACCGTAATGATGTTTGAGAGAGGAAAATTAATGTGTTCATGCATGTATATACGTGGTGTTCTTTTGAACCTCCTAATTGCTTTGTGCATGCTCTGTTTTCAAGAATTTGCCATGTTGGAATGCCTGCATCTGGTTGCTCTTATGGTGTGTGTCTGCAACATTAGTAATATAGTCTTTCCCGTAATGTCTGTACCTTTAAGGGGGATGACATGGCAGATCTCTTTTAACTGATTTAGACTTTTATATGCCCATCATTTCTCATACTGCTTGACAAATTTCTCTTTTTGGCTATTTAACTGCGTTCCATGTAGAAAGCTTCATTTCTTGAGGAGTGGTTTAAGGTGCTATGCTCATCACTGGGAGAGACAAGTGATCAGTCTGAATTTGAAAATATATATCTCGGGGACCAAAAGAAAGGGATGATATCCAAAGCACTACGATCACTAATTGAAGTATTCAAAGGCAGGAAGCATCATTCAATAGTTCAGAAACTAGAGAAGTTGGACAGCAGCATATGGTAAATTTTTTTATTGTCCTTGTCACACATTTGGTGGTTTACTTCTGCACTGCAAATCCCAGCCCCATGATTTTGTACCTTACAGAGCCCTGCTGTAAATGAAGAACACAGATCCTCTAAAACATTCCTGATAATGGATGTGTTTGAAGGGTTAGAATGGGGTGTGTACAGGCATCAGCTGCTACCCAGTTACCATGACAGTTAGCCACGAGCAGCTTGAAGATCAGATCACTAACAGGGAAGTTTGGTGGATGATTCTTAGTCCATGACTAGGGTACTGATTTGGTGGGAATTGAATGTGAATTAAATGGTAGGGTGGTACTATTTCTAAATTATGGTCTGATATAGTGAATCCTGTACAGGGCATCAATCGATGAATTCAAATTAAAGGTTTATGTCAGCCATTTTTGTTCTCCAGTATGATTTACTCAAAAGTGTGAGGTGGCCGTCAGAAAGTTGCATGAAGGGATGTCATTATCCCTCATTATGTGAAGCATCTCGAAGAGTTTTCTTCCAAAATACCATTTTTGTGCAAGCACAGGTCAATGTATGCTACTAATGTTCTTGTTCTGTTTTGGCATCAATAGAAGTAAAATATGTTAATGTACATGAAGCAGATTGTAGACTAAAAACTAATGATAGTGATTGTGCCAGCTACTTTTCGCACTAATATGCAATATGAATGATGGTACTAAATTTAGGATGGTCTGTTCAATGCGGACAATCCACTACATGATGATCTATCATGTTGTTAACAGAGTGCTAACAAAAATCAAACTGATTATGATGTTTTTAGTGATGGAATGCAGTAAAATTTCGTTAAACTTCCTTATTTTTTTACCCAGGTAAAAGTGTAATATTATTAAAAAAAAAGAAAAAAGTTAAAAGAATACAGGGTGTTCACAATAATAAACAAAGAACTACAAAACAAAATTCAAAGAAACATAGGAATCAAGAAGCTATGCTAAAAGAGCTTCATGTTTGGTATGACGATCATTCTACAAGTATAAGTGATTGTGGAGTGTTGGAGGTAAGGACCGGATTTAAGTTTTTAAGAGAAAGTTTTACGTATATATATACTTAGATTAAGATAGAGTAGAATTTGTATCTTTTAAAAAAAAAAAAAAACCTATGCTAAGAGACGGGAAATTTAGTAAGAGGACAGTTTGAGAAAGCCCAACATTGTGACCAATCTAAGCGTCTGCTGGCACAAATCTATCAACTAAGCCAACGATTTCTTAGCATCTTCTAAAGAATGCCAATTACATTTTGTCCAAATAATCCACATCAAAAAGTCATGAATCAAATTCCAAATATTGGAATTATTTTTCCCAAGCCATTTCTGCCAACAAAATAATAAGTTAGCAATAAAACCTGACATGGCCTAATAAATCCCAAGTAGCTGAAATATATGCACCCACATATAACGAGCTAATTGACAAAAAAATAAGAATCCCGAACTTTCTTATGTTGGAGTCAAGCTATGGATAAATAGCTTTTTAAACGATGCTGATCACCTCAAAAGTCCATCGGACAAGAAATAAGAATCCCAAACTTTATTCTGTTGGAGTAACAAGATATGGATAAATAGCTTTTTAAACGATGCTGATCACCTCAAAAGTCCCTGATGGAGTTTGTGTTTCATTTGAGCTCCCCTACGGTTGCCGACTCCGTGATGGTCATGGGGATCCACAAACGTCTAAAAGGTTAAATTGTCTTACATTGTATATTTAGATATTTAACGCATCTACAATCTTAGCTTACACTCTTTCTTTCTGAGCTATGGGATATCCTGTAGAACTCCTGGTTACATGAATTGCAGGTAGGTGGGGCAAATCCATTTCACAAAGTGATTTTTATTTTTATTTTTTAAATTTCATAGGAGAGACTTCATGTGAGAAAGTATGAAGTTCTATCATGTGGTGCATTCTTTGCAAAGAAAATTGAAATACTCTTAAGTGCCACATAGAGATAGGAATAAATTAAATATTGACTTTTTATTTTATTTGGTTTAATGTTTCAAGACTTTTTTAATTAAAAAATAAATATTCTTTGTTTTCTTTGTATCAATGTTTTAAATATTTTCCTCCTTCACATATACACACAAAACTCTTTGCATTTCAATTCAATATCTTGACCTCTTGCACTTCTACTCTTTTATATACCACCTACCTATAGTCCTTCATGTCATCCTATATGAAATACACACAAACAAAAAGCGATGTTATTTATCTTCAATATTTTGACAACGCTTACCTAGCTCCAACATTATTGTCTTATTTAATCTAGGGAAAGGGGCTTGCATTTTATATTGAGTAACAATGGTAATTACGATTTTGATGTTAAGGTTAGACGTTGTGGATTTATGGATCTTGTAAAGCCTGTGATTGACTGTGGGTGTTTGGGATATTGATGTAGGAAAGCAATAAGTGTATTTTGTTTTAGAATTAAAAATAAATAGAAAAACATATTTTATATCAACTTTTATTCTACAATATTCCTCCAAAATTGTTTTTTTATTTCTCATTACTTGAACCGAATAATTATAGTGAACATGCGTGTGCAATTTATAATTGTTGTTTTTTATTATGAAATTAAAATAGAGCTTCATCAAGTATAGGTTTGTAAAAATTTTAGCATCTATGAACAGTAAGGTTGTATATACACAACTAGCACTAGCATTCGGGGATGCAAAAAGGTGTCTAGCTATTTTACAATCTCAAAACATATTTTATTTATTTTACCATCTTGTTTTATAACTTACCCAACATCTCAATTTTTTATTTTTACATATAACTTATTAAAATAATATAAATTATACCAACAAATAATATAAACAAATCAATTCTCTTTCTTCCCTCCCATCTGTCTTTTTCCTCTCTACCTTTTTTTCTCTCTTTTCTCATTAAAATAATATATATATATATATATATATTACATCCTTCTGAATAGTTGGTTTAAATCTCTCTTTTCTCATTAAAATAATATATATATATATATATATATTACATCCTTCTGAATAGTTGGTTTAAAAAAAAAAAAAAAAATCCTACCCTCAGATGTGGCTAGATTTTGGGTTTGGATTGTTGATTGCTAAAAATAGTAACGGGAGCCCCAATGCTGGTATTACTGTTCATAAGTTGTAAACAAAAATATTAATATTTTATTCCCTCTCATACTTTAAAAGAGTGAAACATAATTTTTTATTTTATTTTTTATTTGATAGTGTAGTTTATATTATTTTAATGAATTATATGTAAAAATAGATGTTAAGTTAGTTGTAAAATAAAATGATAAAATAGATAAAGTATATTTTGAAATGGTAAAATAGGTATTTCCTAACAAAAGCCAATGCTAAGCTCTAGCTTAGTTTATGATTTAGAAGTTTGAAGTTTCCATCCTCGACTCAGTATTGGTAACGTATGAGTCTGTTTTGTGCAATTATTATAACACAAATTCTAAACAAACTTTTTGACTGTATGTAAAGTGTCAGCGTGTAAAATGTGTGGCATCGCGAGTGGGGATGACAAATTGTTTTGGTTCGTACTCGAGTCGAGAACGAAAGTAAAATCTGTGTGTGTGAGAGGCGCATGATAATTAGTCGTGGATGAATGGACAATTAATAAGCCTCATAGGATACCTGTCTGTCTCTCTCCGACGTGTGAGTGCGACTGGTACTTGTGGACAAGTAAATTAGGTAACTGCTGAGGAAGAATTATATGCATTTCCTAAAGGGCAAGAAACACAATCGCTTTTTTGAAAGATCCACGTCGCGACCAGCTTTGCAATCAGTTGTGTCATGTCAGCATCTGTGTCAAAGGCTATTGCTTTTCCGTTACTTTTACTTTGACACTTCCGTTTGCTAAACGTTCTTCTGGCATCTATTCTATGGTCTTTCGTCTCACTTCACTTTGTTCTTGCTGGATCAACTGTCCAAGTTTGTGGTCCCTTCGGGGGACATCCGGTAGAATTAGAACTGTCCAAGCCTGTAGGAGCAGTGTACGCGAGGTGTGGTGCGTGTGGGACCCGATCCTATATTCCCTTGCAGTAGTTATATTTATTGTATTACCAAAAAAAAAAAAGAGTTATATTTATTGCATTTGTATAGGAAGAGATACGTACATTATGAATACTTAATAAAAAATAAAAATAAAAATAAAAACCCTTGTAAGGACTAGAATTAGACCCTCAACCCAATGAAAATAGATGATGGCTCAACAAGCCCAAAATAATATATTTGTTAGAGTGAATTTTATAGATAAAAGACTCAATAAATCAAGTATGAGCCACAATATATTGGATTCGTGCTAGAAATATAATAAAACACAATTTGAATGGAATAACACTCCTCAGTCAAGTTCGAGGATGAAGTGTTTTTATATTTACTCAAGCTTTTTCTAAGTACAATTGTACAAAGAGTTCTTTTCTTTTCCTCTTAGATTCCATGCCCCATTTTTCACGGGGGCCATTTCCTTATATAGTCTTATTCTTTTCAATCCCAACCTTCCACTTGTTGATCATGTAGGCGATCTTTTGGATGCTTGTTCCATCAGAAACCTCTTAAAAGTTTTGTGAATAACTGTGAACTGAGATATCCTTATTCAGGGGTCATTTCCACATAAATGCGGCCAGTTGGTTAGGTGCAGAACATTTGATGTTGTGGTAGCAGAACATTTGATGTTGTGGTAGCAGCTTTATTCTCAAATATTTCTTAGTTTACTGTGGACTCTTTAATCTGAAACTTATTCTTAGAAGTATGGTTGCCTCTTGCACGATATTCTCTAGTCGACTGAGCTCCAACCTTCAACAATGCTTCCCGAGGAAGTTTGGATCCTCGGGAGACACCATTTGTTCATTATTACTTGTCCTTGTCCTTGACCCATTGACCCACATACTTACCTTACTGTTTGACCATCCTCGGGCTCCCTTATATCCTCGGGCATGGCCCACGGCTCAATACTCCTACTTGGCTCGTTTATCCCTATAATAACCCCTCAAAACTCCACATTTTTTCTCTTCTAAGGAAAGTGGGGTTTTGATTTTTGTTTCCAAACTTCACACGCTTAGTGAACATTCCACGTGGTAACGTCTTTTCACCTGCTCTGTACACATTCCTAATGCTTCGGCATCCACGATGCCTCATTAATTACTTCACACGGTGCTCTGTCCCCCACGTTCTACGGTGCAATGAGAATCCTGCGGTAGAGATTTTCCATGGAAATTCAAGTGGGAACTTTCTCGCTCATCTACTCTTCCTATATAAAGTGTACGAGGAATATAAATTCTCCATTTCTTTGAATCTCCAATCTCTCAAGAAGCGGTTTGAGGTGCTCCTTTCCTATTTCTCTGTAAGTACCCTTTAGCTCATATATTGACTTTTAGAATCCTTTCTTCCTCGGCCTCCTATTCTCCACCTCACTCTTCAACAATCTTCTCTTACTTCTTAGATGGATAGGTTTGCTAGCTTAGTAGATACTCCCGAGGGTATAGAAAGCTTTAAGGCTTGGTACAATATCCCACTTGGGGTCTCTATACGACATTGCCTTCTTGGTGAATGGCATGCTCTAAGATCAAAGGGGGATGTGGTGATCCCTATGATCGTCTTTATAGAGGAAGGAATGAAAATCCCTATGGGGAGGGTGACTCGGGATTTTCTGATTGCCCATAGACTCTGCCCGACCCAATGCTCCCCAAACCTATTTAGGATATTAGGTAGTGTGGATGCCCTTAATGAAAAGATGGGGGTAAACCTCATCCATCATGACGTCAACTGGGTGCATAACTGCCGGCACCTTAAAAGAATGGGGTACTACCTCAAAACTAGGGTCCCTGAAGTCAGGCTTATCTTGTGTCTCCCCGAATCTAACAAGGGCATGGACCAAGATTTTTTAATAGTTTCGGGTGAGTGGTATGATGGTCTTCATTGTCCGACACGAGAGGGGCAACCAGGTGGGGTGTTTTAGGTTTAAGTACCTTTTTTTTTTTAACAATGAACACTTTAATTTCATGGTCTCTTCTTATAGTTTGGAGATATATATATATATATATTAGAAAGTCCCTTTTGTAATTATACTTTTGTTTTTTGGATTTCTGCAGATAAGAATTTCACAGCCGTTGATTTTAACTTTGTTAAAGAACCCGATCTCACTAGGATACTCCGATCCGAGATCTTTCTCCATACGAATGGACAGCTATGCGCCGCTCACGTCATCCTCGAATATGAGCCCATGTCATCCAGTTTTCAATCTCATAAGTACATCATCAAGGCGAAGGATCCCCAGCTGTAGCAAATCAACATCGCATTACCTGGGTTCCTTACGAGCCCTCCACTTAAAGGTACCCATCGGTTGAGTTACCCACCCAATGGGTTACCAGGGAAGAAGCAACCTCCTTACATTCAGCTCTCAAAGAAGAAACAGTAAGAGTAATTGAAGTTCTAGACTCTGAAGAAGATTTTGAGGTCTTTGATCAACTACTTCCTACAGAGTCTCTAAGTGCCACTTTCACACATCTACCTTCTGCTCAAGTAAGCAGTAGTTAAGAGCCGTCCAATGTTCTAGAAGCCATGGTGTTCCAACATAAAAAGAACACCAGCCTCCGCGAGCTTTTGGAATCACATACAGGAGGGTATGCCCTCGAGGTAGCTATCCAACCTCGACCTCCCACTCCCCTCCCTAGTCATACTTCCCCTTAAGAACAGCCAGAAAAGAAAAGGAAAAGGGAGAAGAAAGGGAAAAAGGCATCCAAGGAGGGTGAAATTGCCCCCAAGGACCTTGATCCCCAAAAAGGAGCAAAGGTTGCTAAAGGGGCACAAAGGAAGAACACACCAGAAGGCTCAAGTGCGGACATGGTTGCTGATCGCTGCCCTAGGATTCCAGTCTGGAATCTGTGCTTGAATTGGATGGGGCCCTACTCCTTTTGGATTCCTCCATCAGGGATTTTCAGAAAGGGAAAGCGGGCTACGTTGTTGACGCTCTGGAACAACCTCTGCTTCTACCTTAGGACATGGCTGACCTGAGAACCTTGAAGAAGCATGAAGTTTCCCTAACCCTGAAAAGGGACCTGGCTATGGGACATAGCTTAATTCATTATCTTGCAAAAGTTATTTACTTATTATTATTACCTCTTTCACTTTAAGGGTTTAACTTACTTTTCCTTCTTCACATTGTTATCTTCTTTCTTTCTTTTTTTAGGCAATCCAGACGACAAATATCGTTGAGGAATCAGTGGACCGTGCCCATGCCCAGCTGAAGGATGAGGAGGCTTGTCACATATCTGCTGTTAAGACATTGGTTGTGGCTGAAAAGAGAATTAAAGAACTCAACACAAAACTAATTGATGCAGATAGGGAAAGGAAAAGTGCAGAAGTTGCTCTAGCCGGTGTTGAAAAACAAGTTGAGGACTAGCATCAGTAGTTGTGTAAGGTCAAGGAGCAACTAGTGATTGTTAAGGAGCAAATAAAAGCTCAGAAAAAAAGAGCTGGAACAAAATGAGGAGGTTGTTGCTTGGGCTAAGCAAAATGGCTATGATATCGAGGTTAAAGAGACTAAAGACACTCTAGGAGCCCAAGTCATAAGAGTTTGCCGAGGTTACTGCCTTCAGGTATGAACTGAGGCATTGAACCTGGTCGGGGTGGGTGCTTCTTCAGACTTGAGGAAGACGAAAAATATCTTCTACCCTCCAACACTGTGCATAACAGCCCAGCCCAGCTCCCAAGTAACTACTACTCCTAAAGCACTTGAAACTGCTTAGCTTGTTGATGTTGGTACCCTTAAAGCCACCTTAGAGTCCTCCAAGGAGCCTGGTAAGGAAAGCATAAAGGCCAAAGGAAAAGACGCAACCGAGGACAAAATGCTTGAACAATCTAAGCCTTCACCAGCAACCAAATAGGCTTCCAAGGAAAAGGAGGCAGCCAAGGGCAAAGCGCTTGAACCTTCTTCTTAATCAGCAGCTAAGGCTGACCCCCCACCACCTACTAGTAGCTAGGGCATTGTTGCTCCAGCTTGGTACAGGTTCTCTATCCAATTCTATCCTCGATGTATCTTTCTCCCACCAGGCCCTACCCTGGGTAACCCTGGTCTATAAAACAACTCGACCGAAAAAGCCCCCAAAAGTCGTTTAAGATCCTTTCCAATTATTCTTTGGGTGCCTCCCTCAGATAACTAAATGGAACGATTTCTCTATTCTAGGGGCAGGTACCTTTGGTGCTATGCCAGTCGAAAACACACCATTGATGAACCAGTTGGAAAGGTTCAAGTGGTAGCACGCACTTTCGGATGAAACTATCCAATTCATTGATAAGGTGCTCTCTGTCATGGTATATAGGATAAATATGAGGCCCAAACTAAGAAGTGTTGCACCCCCTTGAAATGGGTGTATGTACATCACACCTCCTACGATGGTTGCCAAAGCTCCGAGTGAACCCGAAATAGGCCATGGACTTGGATCTACCAAATGATAAGAATGCCTTTGAGATTCAATCATAAACCACTTTGCCTCGGTTGTATGTAAACCCCCTTCACCCCCACCCTTTATGCCCGATGCCGTTGATCCGTCTAATGGGAGAGATCCACCAATTCCTTTATTTCAATATGTTGTATCCTCTCCAGAGGTGGAGTTCCCTTTATTCAATAGATCATTTCCTGCCCGGAGTGAAGGTCATCTGTTTGGTCTATATGGGATTTCGTTTATATGGTTACATTGAATTAGCCAAAACAGGAGTGTATAGCCTTTATTTGATTGATTACCAACGCATAATTTAATGAAAATTTTTAGTTTTCTCTAAGTACCTGCTACTTATGCATAACTTGTATTGCTAACTGTCTACTACTAAATATGGTTAAGCATTCAAGCATGAAACAACACTGTAGACCCCAAAGATTACCAAACTAGCATAACATTGTTCCAGTATACTTACACAATTCAAGTAATTAACAAGCTAACACTTTAGTAAGTGAACAACACTAATGTGTCTAATGTGCACAATCTGATGAGCCATGCAGGGTTGAGACTTTATTGAATACTTAAATAAATAAATAAAACATTAATTTACCCAAGGTACGTGGTCCGAGGAACCATACATGATCGAGGTTTTATTTAAAACTTAGGAAAATAAGAGTTATTAATTTACCTAAGGTATGTGGTTCGGGGAACTAGGCATAACCAAGGTTCTGTTTAACACTTAGAAAAATATGAAGTATTAATTTACCTAAGGTATGTGGTCCGGGGAACTAGATATAACCGAGATTCTTTTTAATACTTAAACAAATATGAAGCGTTGATTTACCCAAGGTATGTGATTTAAGGAACCAGGCATGATCGTGGTTATGTTTAACACTTAGAAATATATGATGTATTAATTTACCCAAAGTATGTGGTCCGGGGAACCAGGCATGACTGAGATTCTATTTAATACTTAAACAAATATAAAGCGTTAATTTACCCAAGGTATGTGATCCGAGGAACCAGGCATGACCGAGATTCTGTTTAATACTTAAACAAATAGGAAGCATTAATTTACCCAATGTATGTGATTCGAGGAACTAGGCATGACCAATGTTCTGTTTAGCACTTGGAAAAATATGAAGTATTAATTTACCCAAGGTATCTGGTCTGAGGAATCAGGCATGGCCGAGGTTCTGTTTAACACTTAGAAAAATAGGAAAGAACGTAGGCAATAATAATCAAGATAAAAGACGGCAAGATTGCTTTTATTAATAATAGTACCTTCAAAGGTTATTTACATTCCATGGATGTGGTACAACATTTTCATCTAAATCTTTCAAAAAATAAGCTCATATCCCAGCCATCGAAGTGATGCGCTATGACCCCTCCCAGTTAAGTCCTAGTTTTCCTCAAGATGGGTTCTTTGTAGTTCCACCACCTTTCTCAACACCAAATCTCTTAATGCTAATTGTATGACCTTCACTCCCATATCATATCCCTACTTGAGCTTTTACTGATAATGTGCCAACTGGACCATGGCCACTTCTCTTCGTTTGTCGATTAAATCTAGGCTCTTCTATAGTAATTAATCATTGTTGTTAGGAGTGAACAGGCTTGTCCTTAATGTCCAAAACCCAGTCTCCAAAGGGATCACAGCCTCAGAACCGTACGTCATGGAAAATGGTGTTTCTCTAGTTGAACGGTGAGGAGTTGTCCGATATGTCCAAAGAACATGTGGGAGCTCTTCAACCCATCTACCTATTGCTTTATCTAACATTTTCTTGAGCCCACTAACTATAATCTTATTAACTGCTTCAGCCTGCCCATTCCCTTACGGGTAGGCTGGGGTTGAGTATTTATTCCTAATGCCAAGCTCACCATAATACCTCCTGAAGGCCATGCTATCAAATTGAAGCCCATTATCCGAGATAAGAGTATGGGGAATCCCAAATCGGGTAACAATATTCTTCTAGAAAAATTTCTTTGCATAACATCCCTGATATTAGACAACAGCTCAGCCTCAACCCACTTTGTGAAGTAATTCATTCCGACAAGAAGCTACCTTTGGTTTCTCATAGCTATAGGAAACGGCCCAACAACATCCAAGCCCCATTGTGTAAATGGCCACAGACTAAACAAATGATTTGGTACATCCCTAGGATGATGAATGTTTAGAGCAAACCTTTGGCACTGATCACACTTTGTAACATAATCTTGTACTTCTTTCTACATACTTGGCCACCAGTAACCCTGAGTAAGAGCCCTATGTGACAACGATCTGCCTTCTATATGACTTCCATAGATTCCTTCGTGTAGTTCCTCCAAAAGTGGCTTCACCACCTCGGGATGGACACAAAGTAAGTACGGCCCTGAAAAAGAGCGTTTATACAGCTTCTGTTCCTCGAATAGCCAGAAACAGGGAGCTTTTCTTTGTATCTTTTCTGCCTCCCCACTTTCAAGAGAAGGT
>NW_027069483.1:2294239-2309239 GCF_002906115.3 Quercus suber
CCAAGAAGGTATTCGCCACCACGATCAGATCGAATGGCCTTTATGCGTTTACCTAATTGATTCTCAACTTCAGCCCTAAACTCTTTGAACTTTTCAAAGGTTTCAGACTTCCGTTTCATTAGGTACACACAACCAAATCTTGAGTAATCATCAGTGAAAGTAATGAAATACTCATAGCCACCTCTTGCTCGGATTGACATAGGACCACAAACATCAGAATGCATTAACTCTAGCAAATCTTGGACTCTTCTACCTTTTGCATTAAAAGATCGTTTGGTCATTTTACCTTCCAAACAAGATTCACAATCTAGAAATTCATCAAAGTCCATAGGCTCTAAGAGGCCATCTTTGATCAGTCTTTGAATTTTATTTGAATTAATATGACCCAAACGCAAATGCAAGATATGCATCACTAGTAGAAGGAAATTTCTCTTTAATGATTTACATAGTCAGAGTTATTATCTAATTCAAAATTATATAATTCATGCTTATCAGGAGTTAAAATATAAAGACCATCCACAATATTGCCAGAACAGATAAACACTTTATCCTTCTTTATTACAACATTGTCTTTAGATAAACACAATATCCATGTTTATCTAAGTAAGTAGCAGAAATTAAATTCCTACAAACATTAGGTACATACAAACAGTCTTCTAATATTAAAACTCAAGATTCAAAACATAAATTACAAACACCAACAGCTACAATGGAATCTTGCTCCCATCAGCCAAAGTAAGAAACAACTCCCCTTCTTTAAAGCTTTCTGGTCTCCTGGAACCCACAAGAATGAATAATGCATTATGATTAGACAACCTGAATCCACACACCAGAAATCCGTGGGATTCTGACCAAACATATTTCAAGAAGGATGTATTATTTCATACCTTTATTCTTGCAGTCTTGAATATTGGACAATTCCTCTTCCAATATCCTTTCTCACCACATGGAAACACTTTTCCTGATCTTCTTTCCTTTATCAGCAACCCCTAAGGCAACTTGTTTACCCTCTTGTTTGGTGAAGTCCTTCTTTTCTTCTTCTTACCCTTGCCTTTCGACTTAAGTTGAGAAGTAGAAGCTTCACCAACATTGGCTTCAACATTGGAAGTGCCAAGAATGTCTTCTACCACTACCAATTCATTCATTAATTCAGACAAGGTATAAATCTTTTATTCATATTATAGTTTAGTTTGAATTCCTTGAATGATTCTAGTAGCGACTGGAGTATCATATCCACTTGGGATTCTCCATTTATATCGGCACCTAAAACTTCCAATGTATTCAGGTTAGAGATCATTGTAGACAATGCTCCCTCATTGAAGTACTTCAGCCATTCTAGTATTATAAATTTGCCTCATGGTCTCTTGCCTTGCAGAACGGTCTTGCTCACCAAACATCTCCTTCAGACTTAGCATGATGTCTGAAGCTAGTTCTACATCTTGCATTTGATGCTGTAGAACATTTGAGATAGATGTTAGGATGTAGCACTTGGCCATCTCATTAGATTTCTGCCAATGATCATATCGTTATTTTTCCTCAGAAGAAGCATCTAATGAAGGAAGCTAGTTGGATCCAGTCAGTTTGTTTTGATTAAGAATAGTTACAAGTGGGCTAAATGATGCCATGTTCTAAATCTGAAAAAATAAACATGAATATAATCAATAAATTAGACATTGTTATTTAGCATATAAACATATAGTATGAAACCTTAATAAAACCATAATATAATATATGCAACGACAACTCAATCCCATATTCAATATCCCTCAGCATAGAGTGAATATAAAATACTATGATTGATGAGAACTATTCTCATCATTAGTGCTATCATGATAACTCTTATCAAACACTAATAATATGCCGTTATACATTTGGTCTCTAATAATTATAGTAAGAACTCAGCATAGAGGATACTATAATATTTAGTCTAGTGTATACCATTGTCTAGAATCATGTGTAGCCACATTTCATCCCTTAACAGGCTATTTTGTAGTACCATGATACAAAACACCCTCCGCATGGAATGCAAAGCTCGAGGCTAAGACAAGGTGTTTGATCAAACACTATAAACCAAGAAATTCAATCTTGTAGGACCATGAAATAAATACTCTCCGCATGGAATGCTAAGCTCAAGGCAAAGACAAAGTATTTATTCCATACTACTATGAACCGACAATGGAGGCCGTGAGACCAACCCTTGTATCTCTCTCCCACTAGATGTTTTAAAAGAATGTTTTTAGTTTTAAAACATACATAATTAATTACACATTGTCTTACCCCAAAACACTTAGAAAAAATTCTAATTTTCTTTCTTTCGATCGATCGAATGTGCCCCTCGATTGATCGAAAAAATTAAAAATTCGAACTTGACCTTTTGACTTGTTCGATTGATACTTGATTGACTTTCGATTGATCGAAAAACAGATTCGATCGATCGATCAGCAATCGAAAATCAATCTATCTGAAAAGTCTGATCACTGTCTCATTTGATCAATCGAAAATGATTTTCAATCGATCGAAAATCGCGAAACTCAAATTTCCAGAAATTTTCTAAGGTAGTTTTCTTCATGTTTTCATGAACAAACAACTTTCAAACAAACATGATGGACAGATTATGATGTCAAAACTGAAATTCATTGATGCTAAAGTCTTAAAGATCAATTTAACATACTTAAATTCAAATTTAATCAACATCATAACATCAATTTCAGTCTTCATCAAATCATAGTTTCAACAACATGCAGAAATTAAGAAACATAATCTTCTAACAATATGAAACTATCATCTCTAATTCTAAAACTCACAAAACATGTTAAACAATACAAATTGAAGACCGCTCTGATACCATTTGATGGAAATTAGAGATGAATGCAGTGGAAAATAAGTTTTAAACGGATCTACTTCATTCGATATTGATAACACGTACTAAGTAAATTTCAGAATTTGAGAACAAGAGATCGTACCTTGAAGCGGTGAATTTCAAAACAAAGATTGAAGTCTTGAGACTACTTTTAATCTTCACTCCAATTCCACTAACGCCCAAGATGTGTGGTCTCTCAATTGGTAACAAAGGGATGACTAGTGAGTGACAAAAACTCACATGCACACCATTTCACAATGATGTTTCTTGCATCTGAAAATCTGAACCTTTTTTCCCTTTGTATCTAACCAATTTATCTAATTGGCTGGCCTATTGGCCTTACCAATTGGGCTTAAGTGTGTGGCTTGGAGTGGGACCAAAAGACACTAGCTCCAATGGGCCTTGGGCTTTTCTATTGACTCTTGACAAGTCCAAAGTTACCATTAACTATATTTAATACCACTATATAAATATAGTTGCACTCTAGGTCTTATCTATAATTATATCCCATGATTTTTATACATGTAACCCTTTATAAAATATTCGTAGTAATACAAAGTCATTAATGTAGACTGCTACTTTGTAAATTACTACATCTTAATTCTTGAGTATCCGGTTTAATCTTTGAATGTTATTCATTATATATTTATGAAATCCAATTCCATCAATATATACTTTAGTCTTACTAAAGTGGTTAGCCCAACTCTCTGAATAACAAACTCATTAAACTTATCTCAAGGGAATACTTTATATCTCCGTTAAGAGACTATGAATTTCATCTTGAGAATATATGTTTCATCAACACTAAATGTGGCTGCCCAATATACTGAGGTTTTGACCATTACTTTAGATCTCACTCCTGATATATCAAAGCAATCTACACCTTATGATCAGGTCCATTATTCTCTCAGGATTAAGAGTTCATGCAAATGTAAGTCGTGAGATTTATTATTCATTTGACAGTCTTTAGGAGAATAATAAATCTCACAGTGGTCCAGTTCAATATGTCTTAACTCTTAAAACATATTAACACATCAACTAGAAGTCACCACTTCCATGATCAAGACAAATCATCATGATTGATATGTTATAGTCTTCGCAGATGAAATGCCCAATTTCATCACCGACTACGAACTATAATTCTGAGTTTACAAAGAACTTATGATTTATATCTTCTGTGACTCTTCACATAAATCACATACTATGCATCTCATAGACTATGTGATAATGTCTGAATATTCATGTTACTATTATTTCACATATTAATAAAACAAATTTATTAAACATAATATTAAGTCATACATAATGTCATACACAATGTTAAACTTAATATTATACATAGCATCATACAATAGGATTTAAGGGCACTAATCCTAACAGATCCAACCATCCAAATAGATATATTAACCTCCAAGGCTCCAATGCTCCACACGTGTATGGTTAAAAGCAAAGCAAGTGTACTGGTGTAGAGTTTCCTGCAGGTATGTTTTCTTCTCATCTTTTTATTGATTTGACTTTTCTTCTCATATATTTATTTGTTATTAAAATATACTATTACTAGTAGTCTAGTACTATATTTAGATTTTTGTATGAGTTGGGCTAGGATTATCAAATATAAAGCAAAGCAAGTGTACTGGTGTAGAGTTTTCTGAAGGTATGTTTTCTTCTCATCTTTTTATTGACTTGACTTTTCTTTTCATATATTTATTTGTTATTAAAATATAATATTACTAGTACTATATTTAGATTTTTGTACGAATTGGGCTAGGATTATCAAATATTGTACAACTTTATGTCACAATTTGTCACGTGATAAGTTGTAATTGGTGAAAGAGTGTCTATGAGCCATATAAAAACACACCTTTATCAATCACAACTCACCACATGATAAGTTGTAATACAAAATTGTGACACAAAGCAAGTGTACTAGTATAGAGTTTCTGTAGGTACGTTTTCTTCTCATCTTTTTACTGATTTGACTTTTCTTCTTATATATTCATTTGTTATTAAAATATACTATTACTAGTACCATATTTAGATTTTTTTATGAGTTGTGCTAGAGTCATCAAATATTGTACAATTTTGTATCACAACTCGCAATGTGATGAGTTGTAACTAGTGAAAAAGTGTCTGTAGACCATGTGAGAATACACTTTTACCAATCACAATCCACCACATGACAAGTTGTGACACAAAATTGTTATACAAAAGCAAGTGTATTAGTGTAAAATTTCCTGCAGGTACGTTTTCTTCTCATCTTTTTACTGATTTGACTTTTCTTCTCATATATTTATTTGTTATTAAAATATACCATTACTAGTAGTATATTTAGATTTTTGTATGAGTTGTGTTAAGATTATCAAATATTGTACAATTTTGTGCCACAACTCACTACATGATGAGTTGTGACTGGTAAAAGAGCGTCGGTGGGCCATGTGAGGACACACCTTCACCAATCACAACTTATTATGTGGCAAGTTGTGATACAAAATTGTGTCATTTTATATAATTCTAGCATTTTCCTTTTTGTATTGCAATTTGGTTGTTTCTTATTAGATTCTTATTGAAATTTGAGTGACTGTTTGTCTAATTTATTTTGAAAATTTAGGTCTATAGGCAAATTAAAAACTATTGACTCATTCTTTCTCTCAAATTTGTCTTCTCTTGATTGTTTAATTTAATAAATACATATTTTTAGCAAACATTGAATTATAAAAAATTTAACTTATATATTGAATTACATTTACATTACTATTTGAAACTATCATACATAATAGGAATATAATTGATATATATAAACAAAAAAATTATTTTTTGTTGGGCCCCTTCAAAAATAAATTCTTGGCTCTGCCATTGGCATTAAGATTCGGTGATGGTGGCTTTACTTGTCTAATTAATTAATTTAATCTTAGTTTAGCTTATTTTTTAAATGATTATTTAATCTTATTTTGTCAGGATATTGTTGTCAAACCCTCTAAGAAAGTACTTTTATTCGTATAGCAGTAGCACTAGATTCTATATGGATGTTGTTGTTGTTGTTTTTTTTTTTTTTTATTTAATGAGAATGTTGTCACATACCTTTTTTTTGTTAGATTGATTTTTTTAGATCCTAGGACTTTTTAATATTACTATTTTCTTTTTGTTACTAGTAAAACGAAAGTTTCTCCTAGATAGGTTATTGTTTTTCTGTTTTAGGGGGAGTAGAAGAAAAAATTAGTTTTTTTTTTTTTTGGATTGAGAAGAAATAACTAAGTTATAAAATAAAAACTATTTTATGTTCCTACAAATATGTTTGTTTTATTTTTAGATGAACAACACAGTTTTTTTTTTTTAATCAATACCTTGGCTAGATAGGCTACATTCTAGAATTTTAGATCATCACAACTACATGTTTTCCTCTTATGTGTTGTTATTACTTATTTGAGTATTGAGTAATAAATGTCACATGGAGAAAAATATTAAAACATATATAAGACAAAAATAATAATGGGGTGAATTAATTTACATTCTCTCTTCTTTTTTCTTTTCTTTTTTTTTTTATTTTTTATTTTTATTTTTAACTTCATGATTATTTTCCCTCTTTGTATGAATTCTTAAAATTTTACAGTTGTCTTTCATGTATGTCTTACCATGTAGTAAACTTGATACTTCGTGCACTTCAGAAAATAAGTATCCACATCATGTCTCATCCAAACTTAAGAAGTTGAAATAGGGCTCATGGGGCTCAGTTGAAAATGGATGATATTATAAAATTGTTTTGAATGATTGACTTATCAAATAATTATTTGAATATCTGATTTGCAGTGATGGTTAGTCCTAACTTTTGGAGTTGGATTGTATTTCTGGTCCTCAGCTATATAGTTTCTTTATGTAGTTGCAAAGTTGTTTTGTCAAGGTAACCATGGAAACACAAACACCTCATTTCTTTGTCTTCTATCTTCTATAGAATTTTGTACTCTACAGCTTATTTCTACCATTGTCTTAAAAAAAATAACACCTAATTAAGTTCTCATTGTGAATGAATTCAACATAGATAATTGAAATTGAATGAAAACATGTCATGCTGATTATATAATTCGTTGAATTCACCAAGCATGTTTACAATGTAGGTTTGGAAAAGACAATTTATCAAAAAAAAAAAAAAGTTTTGAAAAAGACAATTTTACAATTTTTTTCATAGAAAAACTTATTTATGTTTCGTTTGGATTTTCAATTCTCTTTCTGTGTTTATCAATTCGTCTTGATTCAGCTATCCATGAATTTATAACTCCCAAAATATTTTGTGTGAGCCTTCCAACTTAATTAGTGAAGTGCAAGTGATGAAAATGTTAATGGTTGTATAATTATGCTTGAGTTATATGTATGGAGATAATAAAATAAGTAAAGGTTTAGATTTTGTGTTAGTCTTGTTATAAATGAGTGATGATAGAAGTTTTGTTATTTTGTCCCACTGTTTTCATTTCATGCTACACTAGCTACTTTTTTTATAATAATTAATACATAATACACTACTTATTAACTTATAAGCATCTATAAAGCAAGAAGTTTACTAACTTATATCCACATCTATGGTATTTTTGAAAAATATAAATGTTAAAATTTTACTTGAATGTTAAAACTATTTCGTAAGTATTTTTCTCATCTATTTTAGTTGACCTTTACATTGGTTTATATTCTTTGTTTCAGGTTAAAATGTCGCATGCCTTGGGTTATAGTTTCATAGATGATGTCGAGGGGAGATATATTTTATTGCAACAAGTTTTAGCTTGGCAACATATCGTCATGAGGAATATGTTATTATTTGATTAGTATTTAAGAGAATAGATTGGAACTTAAATTATGTTATATGATATTCAATTTGGGTATTGTTTTTCCTTATTAGTAGTTATTGATTGAGCAGTTATTATGCTTATATGTGTATTTGTGATTGAAAACTTGTGATGTGTCGGATTGTGTTTTATTATTTTCCATCAAGTACCCATGTAAAATTCAAAATGTAAATTTTATAGAAAAATCCAAAAAAATGTAAAATATTTTTAGCGACGACAATGTCATGGCTAATATTTTATCATATCATTAGTGACAACAAAAAATATCATCGCTAATATCCAATTTTTAGTAATGACATGTTTGTAGTCACTTATATATCATTATCAGTGACAACAGCAAGTGCCGTCGCTAGTAATGACATATTAGCAACAACAAAAATGTCGTCGTTAATAATAATCTACTAGCGACGACAAAAAAGTTCATCACTACTAATGAGCTAGTAGTGACGACATTTCGTCTTGGGTTCTTGAGTTATTTATGACGACAATTGTCACTATTAGCGATGACTTTGTAGTCGTTAATAGTATTGTATTTGCGATGACATTTATATCGTCACTAAAAAACTTTTTAGTTACCACTTTCGTTTAACGAAAGTTAGCGATGACATTTTTCGTCGCCAATATAATTAGCGATGATATTTAAAGCATTAGTGACGACTATATGTCGTCGCTAAAGACCAAATTTCTTGTAGTGTAAATACAGGGTTTCTAAGTGTTGAAATACAAACAAATTGGCACGGAATAAAACCAACAAAATGGTTGATTAAATTCAACCTTACAAAAAATACCTAGGGGTGTGATGAGTATTTTGCATTTGTGGATGAAATATTTTTTTCACCACACCCCTAGGTATTTTGTAATTGGAAAATGTAGTAATCCCAAATTGTAATTTATGCAAATTATTAAATTTTACCCAAAAAATAGAAGGACCTCTGAGCACACGCATGAGCCCATGCTCAGAGGATAGTATCTCTAAGTGTTGTCATCTCTATTTAATATGGTGAAATTATTCGGAGTTTGTCCTATGGTTTTTCCTTTCAAGAAGAAAAGGTTTCCACATAAATTTATTTACAGTTATATAAATTTTTTTCCCAACACAACATGTAGAAAATAACAGATGTATATATGCAGTATTACCATGCTTAATTTGCACTACTAAAGCCAATTGATGATGAATTTTCAAATTTAATTTTTACAACTAAAAAATGCACTATGACCTATAGATAAATAGAACACACACGCACAAACACTTACACAAAGACCAATACTTGATAATGGTATTATTTCTTTTTAATGGAATTGAAAAGGGGCCTCTAGTTTCGTTTCCAGCTTCTACTTTCTTGACGCTTTGTTTGACCCACAAACAAAGACAACAAACTGTAAAGTGCAGGGCGTGACATGCACATGGATAATAAACACACATAAGAATTCAGAAATGACCATATCATGGAGATATAAATCACTTCTAGAATTATTTCAATTTTTAACTGCTTCGCATATTATGCACTTCTCTGCCTACAGAAAAGAAAAGCTACGGTCCCAAAGACCTGCTGATGACCATTAAAAATTCTTAAGAAAAAAAAAAAAAGCTGAATATGATTTGAAAGGAAAAGAAATCTAACAAAGAATAAGGGAGACCTTATCGTGATAGTAGAAGATTGAATTTTCACAGCAGTTTAGTGGGAAGTTTGTATTCAGTAATGGAATTATGTGTGATTTGTGAGAGGAGTTTTTGTTTTGTAGTGGGAAGTTGAGGACGTGAAGGAAGTTATTCAAAAGTAGTTTTTGTTCAGTAGACAGTGTTTTACGTGAAAGTTAAAAGAAATATTTTTACCAAATTTTGTCTTTACTTAAACATAGGGTGTAAAGGTATTTTGGAACAAAAAAATTCAGTCTAAACAGGAGAAGTCCCTTATAATATACTATTATAATATATTATATTATAATAATATTATTATATAATAATATTATATTATAATAATATTATTATATTAATATAATATATTATATTTATAATAGTAATATTATAATCATAGTGTGGATGAGAGCAAGTAAAGAGAGAGAAAAATATAGAGAGCAAGAGAAAATGTGAGAGATACACAATAAAGAAGAGAGCAGTGTGTGAAATGAAAAAAGATTTTTTTTTCTTAAGTTGTATCTCTTTTTTTTATTACAAGATAGAAAATTCTATTCTAGTCTAATCTAAGTGTATATGTGTGTGAAGCTCCTGCTTTGAAGACTCGAACCTCAGCCCATGCCCTCCACACGCTACAAGCATTTATACTTATGAAGTGACCATCGCACCAAAGATGTACATGGTCTCAAGTTGTATCTCTAAGTTTGTTAATCTCTATTAATATAGTGAAATTATTCAGAGTTTGTCCCATGATTTTTTTCTTCAAGGAAAAAAGATTTCCATGTAAATTTATTCACAGTTATATAGAATTTTTTCCCAACACAATAAGTAGAAAATAACATATGTATATATGTAGTATTACCATGCTTAATTTGCCACTATTGAAGCCAATTGATGATGAATTTTCAAATTTAATTTTTACAACTAAAAATGCACTGACCAATAGATAAATAGACACACACGCACAAACACTTACACAAAGGCCAATACTTGATAATGGTATTATTCATTTTTAATGGAATTGAAAAGAGCCCTCTAGGTTCGTTTCCAATTTCTCAGACAAAGACAACAAACTGTAAAGAGCCGAGCGTGACATGCACGTGATAGTAAACACACATCAGAATTCAGAAATGACCATACTGGAGATATAAATCACTTCTAGAATTATTTCAATTTTTAACTGCTTCGCATATTATGCACTTCTCTACCTGCGGAAAAGAAAAGCTATGGTCCCAAAAAATCTGTTGATGACCATTAAAAAGTCTTTAAGAAAAAAAAAGCTGAATATGATTAGAAAGGAAAAGAAATCTAACAAAGAATAAGGAGACCTTATCATGATTGTAGAAGATTGAATTTTCACGGCAGTTTATTGGGAAGTTTGTATTCTGTAATGAGATTATATGTGATTCGTGGGAGGAGTTTTTGTTTTGTAGTGGGAAGTTAAGGACATGAAGGAAGTTAGTTATTCAAAAGTAGTTTTTGTTCAGTAGATAGTATTTTACGTGGGAGTGAAAAGAAGCATTTTTACCAAATTTTGGCCCTACTTAAACGTAAGGTGTAGGGTATTTTGGAACAAAAAAATCCGGTTCAAACAAGAGAAGCCCCTTATAATATACTACTAGTCTTTGAGCACAGGCTCATGCACGTGCTCAGAGGCTCTTCTATTTTTTGGGTAAGGGTTAATTTAGAGCATTTATTATAATTTGGGATTACTACATTTTTCAATCACAAAAAAACCTAGGGGGTGTGAAGAATATTATGTGCTAGCAGGTGAAATAATTTTTCATCACACCCCTTAGGTTTTTTTATGATTGAAAAATGTAGTAATACCAAATTATAGTAAATGCTCTAAATCAACTCTTACCCAAAAAAATAAAAGAGCCTCTGAGTACACGTGTAAGCGCGTGCTCAAAGGCTAGGTTTTTTTTTTTTTTTTTTTTTTTTTTTTTTTTTTTTTTTTTTTTTTGTGCATGTATTATTTTTTTGAACCCAAGCCCAAAAGTTTAATAAATGAAAAATAATAGGCAAAATTTTAGAAATAAAAATACTTAAAACATGTTTTAAAAAAAAAAATTAAATGTAAAACAGTGCTGGCATATTATTAGGATACCTAAAACATTGGGAGTTTTTTTTTTTTTTTGCTTGAAGTTGTAAAAAAATATGAAACCAACATTGAAGGACTCACCACCCTAAAAAAAAAAAGAAAAAAAGTTGGAGGACTCACAATTTATAAACTGAGGACACATAAAACTTAGTGCAAATTCAAAAGGCATGGTTTGTTTAGAGTCTTTNGCTAATATAATAATATATTATAATATATTAGCACTATGATTAAGCACTAAGGCAACATACATTTACTATATGTATTTTAACCATAATAATAATAATAAATAAATAAATAAATATATATATAATAGAGAGAGAGAGAGGAGAGAGAGAGAGAGAGAGAGAGAGAGAGAGAGCTTGGTTTGTCATAATTATCAGTCAAACCGATCAATTTCGGTTTTTTAAAATTTTAACCGAAAAAACTGAAAAATTTGAAATAGATTTGGCCAGGTTTGATCACCCATTCGGTTTGTCATTTTTTTTTTTGGATAAGTGTCAATTTTCTTTAATGTGTTAAAAGATACTCTGAGTACATGCGTACACCCATTCGGTTTTGTCAAATTTTGTTTTGATAAGTGTCAATTTTTTTAATGTATTAAAATATATGGCCTCTGAACACCGGTTGAGTCGCGTGCTCAGAGGCTCTTCTTATTTACTCTTTATATTTTTTGGGTAATGGTTAATCTATACTATTATTTAAGAGGCTTCCCCTGTTTGGATCAGATTTTTATTTTGTTCCAAATATCCCTACATCCTAGGTGTAAAGTAGGGGCAAAACTTGGTAAAAAATATATCTTTAACTCCTACTAAAATACTAAATACAAAAAAGTACCACTCTCCTGATAATTTTAAATTTCATTATCCATTTATAAAAAAAAAAAAAAAAATTAAAACAAACACACAGTTTCTTTGTAAAAGCACATAGGCCATACTCATAAAAAAAAAAAAGAAAAAAAAAAAAGAAACTGCCGTTATTCAAAAACACAAAAAAAAAAAAAAAAAAAAAAAAAAACTACACAAAAATCTCCTTTTTAACTTCCACTAAACGGAAAAAAACTTCCCACGCCTGTTTCTAATAACAAAAAAAAAAAAACTTCCCACCCCACTTACAAAAAACAAAACTTCCGTTTTTCTTTTCATAATTTATAAAAATAAAATAAAATAAAATAAAAACTTCCATTTTCCTCTCCTCCCTCCCACTAATCCACTTTTATCTAATTTCCTCCTTTTTCACCCCATCATCATCACATTTCTCACCATTCTTTATTTAAAATTTAAAATAACCAAAACTACTCATAGATATCTACCACAAAGAAGTCTTTTGCTTTTGTAAATAGAGTCTCTTCTTCTTGAATTTTGATGATGGTGTATTTGTATTAGACTCCAATGGCAATGCAAACCCACTCACAACCCGTTTATAAAAAATAAATTTAAATTCAAATCATCTATTGTAGATGTTTTCAATAGTTGGCAAATGTGTAATGTCTTTTTTTTTTTTTTTTTTTTTTTTTTTTTTTTTTTTTTTTGTGCATGTATTATTTTTTTGAACCCAAGCCCAAAAGTTTAATAAATGAAAAATAATAGGCAAAATTTTAGAAATAAAAATACTTAAAACATGTTTTAAAAAAAAAAATTAAATGTAAAACAGTGCTGGCATATTATTAGGATACCTAAAACATTGGGAGTTTTTTTTTTTTTTTGCTTGAAGTTGTAAAAAAATATGAAACCAACATTGAAGGACTCACCACCCTAAAAAAAAAAAGAAAAAAAGTTGGAGGACTCACAATTTATAAACTGAGGACACATAAAACTTAGTGCAAATTCAAAAGGCATGGTTTGTTTAGAGTCTTTTTGTCTTTTATGAAGTTATTTTGGATCAGATTAAATTTTACCAATTTTTAAAATTTCAAATTTAAAATGACGTAACATTTTAAACTATTAAATATAAGATATATTTAAGGGTGTAGGTTTTGTTGAGGGGAAAATTTTGATGTTCCCAAATAGAATATGGGGTAGCCAAGCCGAAACTCAACGATGGACCCTTGAAATAAAGCCCAAAGGCTTTTGGTGTTGTGTAAGTTCGCCCAAGCAAGAGATAGAGGCTGCACCCTAATAAGAAGACAACAATAAAGCACAATAAACACGTTACTGTTGTTAATTTGTTATATTATTAGCCCATTTACAGTATCATGTTCAAATCAGTCTTCTAGTGGTACGGTATTATCTCCAGCGGTAGGGTAATTCTAGGTTAATAAGTGTATTTACATGGTAAAAATCATATGTTTTCCTTATTATTATTAAGTCAACATAAGGGAAAACTTTCATAATATCCAAAACATTATGGCCTTCATCATAAGAATAATAAACAAGGATTAAAGGCTCCATAGTTACAAATAAAAGAGGAAAAATAGGATGGAATGAAGGGAGAGAGAGATCCCAGCTCAATGCAGCGAGTATTAAACTAAGATTTTGGTGAGTATGTGTTTGTAAGGCATGAGTGAAGTGAATGTGGGCTGTTTTGAGTGAGTGGGGTAGGATTAATACTGAGATTGAAGCTTTTTTTTTTTTTTTGGTGAGTGGTGGGTTGTTTATGACTAGTTGAGAGACATTTATAGGCTGTGATTGTGTGAAAGGGGGAAAAGAGTACTTAAGATTAGATGAGTGTGGGCTAAAGATGATGAGTGGTGAGCTTGAGGGAAGCTAAACCACGAGCAAAGTAGTAAACAAACCAAGAGTTTCAGAGAGGGTAGCTAGTTGTTTTTTGGTTAGTTGCTTGTGTTTTTATAATGGAGCTTTAGGCCTCGCTTGGGAGGGGGGAATGAAATCGAAAGGAACAAAAAGAATAATTTTAGAATATTCTTCTCTTTCCTTGTTTGGAAGTTTTAATGGAGGGAATGGAAAGCTAATTCCCTTGTTTGAGAGTTTAAGTAGGAGGGAATGGAATGGGTAGCAGAAAACACTCATTCCTCTCTATTCCCTTAAAACCTCAAATTTTCATTCCCCCCGAAATTGGGAGGAATGAGAGAAAATAGAATTAGATTTAATGATTTTTTGACTAAAACTCCCAAAATACCCCTATATATTCAACCCTTTATTTTAAAATAGTGGTCTAATAGTAATATTGTTATAAAATGATTCCATTCCATTCCCTCCATATTGCTCCTAAACAAGATTATTTACATTCCATTCATTTTCATTCCTTTCCATTCCTTTATTTTAAAATATCCAATCAAGGTTACTTGATTCCATTCCATTCCATTATTTTTCATTCATTTCCCTTACTTAAATACATTTCATTCCATTCCATTCCCTTATGATGATTCCATTCCATTCCATTCCCTTACAAACTCCCAAGTAGAGCCTAGAGAAGCATTAATTGACAAGAATCCAAAAATCACAAGACTAATCAGAGATGATGGATCAAGACTAATCTTCCTGAGATTTTTGGCTAGAAGTAGGAGATTTACTTTAGGGCTACTTTGCTTCTTTAGGTAATTATGGGATTTTAGAGTGCTTTGCATTAAATGCCAGGATTTCTAGAACTGAGCTGAATCAATATGATTAAGGGG
>NW_027069483.1:2322182-2410006 GCF_002906115.3 Quercus suber
ATATATATATATATATATTGGCTTACAATGGATGGAGTAGATCCAGAAAATAACAAAGTGGTACTACCCAAGATAAAACTATTTTCAGCCAGTAAATCAACGCAGTGATTCCCTACCTTTTGTGCATGTGAAAGGAGATGCATGTTTCATACTAATCAAAGGTTCGGCACTTATGCTCTCTCACCATGAGATAACTGATCGGCAGCTTAGTTCAAGGAAACTGCCTTCAAAACCGACGGACCCGACCCGAATCGATTCTATCGTTTCGTTCTGATTTTCGCTATCGAATTGTTTGCTGGATCTTCAGGAAAATGGGTACGCTGCTTCGTTCTTCCCACACTTGTTTTCGTTCTTATTGTTATTCTACTCTTACTGCTGCTAGTGCTAAAAAAACCCCGAATCACAATCACAATCACAATCACAATCAAAATCAATTCTTGAAACCTGTTAGAGATGAGTGTAAATCTAGAAGCTTTAGGAATGTTGATGATGCCTTAGACCTATTTGATAAAATGCTTCACACGCGCCCTTTGCCTTCCATTGCCGATTTTAATCATGTGTTGGGTGGCATTGCAAGAATGAAGCATTACCCAGTAGTCATTTCTCTAATTAAACGAATCGAATCATTCGGAGTCTCTCCCAATGTTTATACTCTCAATGTTTTGATTAACTGCTTCTGCCATTTGAACCATCTAGATTTTGGGTTTTCTGTCTTGGCAATAATTTTGAAACTTGGTTATCACCCAAACTCTATTACTCTAAACACCCTTGTCAAGGGGTTGTGTCTTCAAGGTAACATTGCTGGAGCTGTGAGGTTGGTAGAAGAAATGGAGAAGAATGGGTATAAGCCTAATGCAATTACTTGTGGAACGATGCTAAATGCTCTGTGTAAGATTGGACAGACTAGTATGGCTATTAGGTTGCTTAGGAAGATGGAAGAAGGGAATTTTGAGCTTGATCTGACGGCGTATAACACAATTATTGACAGTTTATGTAAGGATAGGTTGGTAACTGAGGCCTTGAATCTTTTGACTGAAATGATGAGTAAAGACATTTAGCCGGATCTTTTCACTTACAATTCCTTAATTCAAGGCCTAAGCAATTTCAGCCGGTGGAGAGAGGCTACTACTCTGTTGAATGAGATGGTGCGAAAGAAGATCATGCCAGATGTGTATACCTTCAATATATTGGCGGGCACACTTTGCAAAAAGGGAATGCTGACAGAGGCAAAAGAAGTTTTTGATGTGATGATTGAAAGAGGAATTAGGCCTAACACAATCACTTACAATTCTCTAATTGATGGTTACTGTTTGCAAAACAAATTGAAGGATGCCATCAAAGCATTGAACATGATGGTTGAGAGGAGTTGTTCACCTAATGTTGTTAGCTATAACACATTGATTAATGGATTTTGTAAAAAGAAAGGAATTGATGAGGTAATGAATCTCTTTCGTGAAATGTCCAACAAGGGAGTAACTCCAAATGTTGTGACTTACAGCACCCTTATAGGTGGGTTTTGTTGAGTGGAGAGACACAAGGCTGCTTTAGTCCTATTTCATAAGGTGTAGGCATGTGGCCAACTTCCAAGTCCCCAAACCTATGCTATCTTGTTGAATGGCCTTTGTAAGAACAAAAGAATTGGGGAGGCGTTGGCATTGTTTCAAGAGATGGAAGACAAAAAGTTGGACCACAATATTGTGTTTTACAACATCTTGATTGACAGTATGTGCAATGTCGGGGAATTTACAATTGCAAGAGAAATCTTTAATAGTCTTCTTGCAAAAGGATTGCAACCTGATGTTCCGACTTACAATATAATGATCAAGGGGTTTTGCAAAGAGGGGCTAATTGATAAAGCGAGTGAGCTGCTAGAGAAAATGGATGGGAACCATTTCTCTCTTGATGATCGAACATATAACACAATCATCCATGGGTTGTTGCAACAAAATGAGACAGCAAAGGCTATGGAACTTATTAAGATAATGGATGACAAGGGTTTTTCAGCAAATGCAACCACTGCATCCATGTTGGTTGACTTGCTATCTGCAAATCTAGCAGATAAAGCACTTCAAGAATTACTTATTAAGACTTTGCTAGTCAATCTATAAGGTGTATGTATATTTGTTGGTTGCAACCATGTTGGTCGACATGCTGTCATCTAATTATGTAGATAAGAACATTCAAGAATTGCTTCATAAGTTTGTGTGAAGGTTTTTTAACTTCTCTAGATCAAGGACAAGCTTCATATTTTTACCCATCGTTTGTCAATCTGTCAGCACCTGCAGAATAGTTTGCAGCATCTCCTGCCTAAATCAAGGGAAATGATTTTTCGTTGAAGTTGAAGCTATTAATGGAGAGGTCCTTCTTAGATCATTCAAAAAACTAGTATGGTATTATTAAAGAATACTGTATTGAAATGCTATCTTTTTCATGGAATAACTTCAATCAAAAGCTCACAGTGTACACTTGTCCATTGCCAAGCAAATTCGAGCAACAAATTTCCTGTCATTGTTGCTGGCGGCAACAGCTAATATCCAAGGTGCATACTTGGAGAGGGTTAATGTCTGAGGCCCTAAGTTTCCAGTCGAACTTGAAGTCAAGATGCCTTTTCTCATGGCATGGAAAGACGCAGAGTGACTGGTAGAAACCAAGCGACATAGAAATAATGTCAATTCTATCAGCTACTGCATCGTTGCCAAGATGTCTGCCAAGGAACATCCAAATGACTTGCAAGCTTTCAACTGTGCAATTCCTTCATCCAAATTATCTTGCTGTGATATTAAAATTTCTGTGAGTTGCTAAATGAGATGAAAGCTTAAAAGATGAATGCTATCGACACTGTCTTATGTATATATCTCAAGTTATGTAATAGTTACCTATGTTTGCTGTCCCAAAAGTTCGTAAGACAATCACTTAAAAAAAAAAGGTTCGGCACTTTGGGTGTTACATGGTTTTGGTTATGTACTTACAGAGTATATAATTTATACATCAGGATATTAAACGTACCGCAAATACGTACATAGTTTTGGTAACTCGTGAAATGGATGATTAAAATCAATATAAGTAGATTTCTTGTATGACTTAGTTAATCACATGATGGACTAATACACAAAAATGGTTTTGCATTATATTGAAATTGGCTTAAAAAAAAAAAAAGGCTAAATTACAAAATTCACCATTTAACTTTATGCAAAATTTATTTCAGTTTTATAATTTTAAATTTGATTATTTTCGAGTCTGTTTGGGATTTGCGTATTTTGTTGAAACTGAAAATTTTTTGCTAAAAATATTATAGATAAATGTATAAGTTAGTTGAAATAGTACAATAGGATTCATGAATAGTACCAAAAAGTGCAGCGTGACCCATGAATAGTAAAAAAAAAATTGAATAATAAAATAAGTTGGCAAAAATAATTTTTGCCAAACGGACCCTTAGTCTTATAACTTTAATGATTATTCAATGTAGTCATTTGGTTAAAAATTCAGTCACCCAAAAACTAAGGGCATTTTGGTATTTTTAAGCTTCTTAATTAAAAAAAAAAAATCTTTTAAAAAAACTTCTCACTCTCCTTCTTTCTAATTTGATCTCTCTCCCCAACCTTCATTGCAAGTTGCTCCATTGTAAAGCCGTTGGACATTGACAATGAAATTAGAAGGTGTAAAACTTGGGTTTTATACCATATCCTTATAAAATTTAATTTCTTACAAATATCGAATAAATTAAATTTTACATTGAACAAAATTTAGCAAAAAACTTGATTATAGTTTAAGGCTACAACTTTACTTAATATCTTTTTATTGGTTGTGAATTTTGAAAAAAATCTATTGTTGGATTATATTTTATTCTTATATCTTTCAAATTTGTAAAATTTTTAGAAGATAAAAAATTAGTAATTATGTCTGTGGGTACCTAGGATGTACGGATCTTCAGGCCAAGGACTTTTTTGCCTTGTAGCCTTTTACACCGCATCCTCGGCATGTCCTTCAATGTCCTAGGACGTCCTCGGACGGCTTCGCAACGTCGTAGACATGCATGGCAACGTCGTAGGCATGCTTGGCAACGTCCTCGGATGGTGTCCTAGGAGTCCCACATCGAAGGAAAACCCCCCCACTTGCTGCCTTATAAGCTGTGAAGCGAAGGGAGTAGTGTACCATCGGTTTATAGTTATTTTTATTGTGGGTACCTAGGATGTACGGATCTTCAGGCCAAGGACTTTTTTGTCTTGTAGCCTTTTACACCGTATCCTCGGCATGTCCTTCAACGTCCTAGGACGTCCTCGGACGGCTTCGCAACGTCCTAGGCATGCATGGCAACGTCCTAGGCATGCTTGGCAACGTCCTCGGACGGTGTCCTAAGAGTCTCACATCGAAGGAAAACCCCCCACTTGCTGCCTTATAAGCTGTGAAGCAAAGGGAGTAGTGTACCATCGGTTTATAGTTATTCGAATAACTAAACTGATGGTACACTACTCTCTTCGCTTCACAGCTTATAAGGCAGCAAGTGGGGGGGTTTTCCTTCGATGTGGGACTCCTAGGACACCGTCCGAGGACGTTGCCAAGCATGCCTAGGACGTTGCCATGCATGCCTAGGACGTTGCGAAGCCGTCCGAAGACGTCCTAGGACGTTGAAGGACATGCCGAGGATGCAGTGTAAAAGGCTACAAGGCAAAAAAGTCTTTGGCCCGAAGATCCGTACATCCTAGGTACTCACAAATATCATATTATTTGATAAAAAAAAACTAATAACTTTAATTAAGAACATGATTTTTATGGTATAACAGAAAATAAAAATTTGTAATTAACGTTAACAAATTGATTTTTATGGTATTGGATTTTAATTTTAATTTCTTCTTTTTTTTGCTTATATCAACTTCTTCATAACTTAAAATTATTGTTTTAAATAGAAACAACTTCTTATCAACTTTTATTTTTTGGTTGAAGTTTATCGTGATTAAAATTTTGTTTGTTGGATAAATATAAGAATGATTATGGATAATAGTTTTATTATACCTTAACTCTCATTTTTAGACTTTCAAGTCACTATAAATAATAAGGCCAGATTCATGATTTTTTTTTATTTATTAATATTTTGAACTTCCAAGTATCAATCTTTTTTAGGGTTATTTGTTATTTATTTATTTATTTTTTTCAGGGAGAGGTTTCGATGAACTCGATCAAACAATACTCTTGGTATTGAGTTTTCACAAAATAATTTCTTGAAGTTTATATCTCATATTTTGTTTTGATAGGGTGAAATTAGGTGCCTCCTACCTCACTTTCAAAGACAAAAATTCAATTATTATGTAAGTTTATCTACTTTTATTTTTCAATGTTTAGTAATTTGGGTTGTTCATAATTCTTAATTATTACATTGAGGTTACTACTTAAATATGCTTTCAATTATTATTTTTTTTTTAATTATTGAATTCAAGGTTTTTTTTTTTTTTTTGATAGGCAAGGTTTTTCATTTAAATATGCACTTGAGCTTGAATTATGCAAACTCCCTTTATATTTTTTTAGGCATCTCCTTTTATATTAGTTGCATAGTTCTCTACCATATTCCATTTCATTAATTAATTTTGGACTTATATATGATTTTATTTATTTATAAAAACTTTTTTTTTGAGAATGTTATTTATAGAAACTTAATCTTACACAATATGCATTCATTATATAACTTAAAGTAAAAGGTTACTTTGTTTATAAAAAAAAAAAAAAAAAAATGAGTAAAAGATTACTTTATTTTTATTATCTTATCACCCTTAAGCTTGGATTTGCATAACTTCCTCCAACTCACCCAAGCAATCCTAGATTTCTAACCCCGCTGACCCCACCAAAACCTTCTCATCATGCTTTCAATCTCATCACATAAACTTTTAGGAAGCTGAAAACAGCTCATAGTGGTTTTTGTGCATAAAAATATAACCAACAAACTATCAAACATTTTGCTGCCTATAGTGGTTTTTGTGCATAATAAAAGGCAGGTGGATATTAGGGTCATCACTAACAGCACTGATAGCAAGGTCAAGGAATTTGATTTGGCTACTGCTAAAGATGGATCTAAATTCTAAAATATCGAATAGATCAAATTAGAATTAGATATTAGATAGGAGTATTAGAATAAAGTAGATATGCAAATTCTTACGTGATGACATCTAACAATTTTGGCTTCTCAAGTCCGAGGAATCTTCCTCACTGTGTTTCTAGCATAGTGCTCTCAGTCTCAGAGAGGCCTTAAAAGTAATTTTGCTTCATGTTTTGTCTTTTGTTTTTGCTTTCTGCTTAGGGCAGCTAGTTTGTGTAGTTTTATCTTGGTTGTACTGTTTTTTGGCTGTTTCTTTTCAATAATAATTTACGATTCAGTAAAACAAACAAAAAAAAAAATTTAATAGCAGGATCTATTGTCAAAACTCAAGATGGACATGCGTTGGCAAGCAACAAATCTTGGGCTGGTTCTGGCCCCGTTATTGCTAAAACTTGGGCTCGTGCTGGCCCCGTTATTGCTAAAATTATTTCATGGGAGGCAAATCTTTTGCATGCAAAGGATTCGGTTTGCTACCACACATTTATTTAGGCCCAACAGCAAACATGAACCTTTTTTTCTTTTTACCCTGATGAATAGAGAATCCATTATATCTATAATCTATAACAAAAAAAAATCAATTTGTGTTTTGGCATGAATCATGATGATACAGAGAATTCATGAAGCGGAGATCTTAAGTTGAGATTATATATATATATATATATATATATGAAACCGTTTGACTTTTGGCACATTGACTCTATAATATTAAGTCACATAAGTTTTTGGTATCTCGCAATTTTATACATTATTATTCTAAAATATATATTTAATTTATTTTAAATTACATTCTAATTTAAAATCTTCCATTATAATCTAGGTATATCATATACTAGTTGAAGGCCCGTGCGTTGCACGGTTTTATGTTAAAAGTTGTAGAATATATATGATTAAATTTTTAGATTTTTAAAGAACTAAAAAAGAATAGTATACTACTAGAACTCTAATTCATTCTTATCATTAAGTAAAATTAGATTAACATTACCTTTTTATTTGTTAGGATATATTTCTTAAATTAAGGGATAATATTTTTCTTTTTGTTAAATTTGTCATTTTTGCAGGTTGTCTAGCTTTCATCATAATTAAATAAATATTAATATTATAATATTAATATTGTAAATGACATTAATGGAGTGTTTGTATCCTAATACTAGCTAGGAGGAGAAGTCTTCCACGAAATTGCCATTGTTTTTGTTGGCTTTAAAAAACAAAAAAGAATGTACTTGGGATGTTTTATCCAACGGAGTCCTTGGTTGTTTGCTCCTTTATTTTATGGCCTGTTTGGATGTTTAAAAAAGGAGGGGGAGTAGAGTAGAGGGAGGGAGAGTAATCTAATTACCTTGTTTGAAAGTCTTTTAAGGAAGGAGGGGGAGGGGTTTGGAGGGGTTTCAACTCCCTCTAGCCCCCCATTTTTAATTCCCCCAAATTGGAGAGATTTGGAGGAAGAGTAGAGTACATAAACTATTGACCAAGTAAATTACCTAATTTACCCTTATTATATTAACAAAATTACACAAGGGGAAGGGCTAATTACTCCCTTCCCCTTTACTAATTTTAAAAACATCCAAACAAGGTGGAGGGGAATCATTTTCCTCTACTCTTCTCCCCACTACTCCCCTCCCCTCTACTCCCCTCTACTCTCCTCCCTCTCTAAACTTCCAAACAAGCCATTAGTTTGAGTCCATGATTTTAGGATTTGATTTTTTTTCCCCGTGAAAAGCATCTGATTGTTGTCAGCTAATAAGTAATTGTTGATTTTAGCTTTTATACGTTGCTGGCATATAAAGCTGGTCAGGTTGTTAAGAATTATGAATTATTATCATCCCAGATAAACTTAAGGGGGAATGATAATTTAATTATACTTAGAAAACATAACATTATTTACATTTTGTTGGTCAATCATTAATGAATCCAAGTGTTTGAATTCAATTAAAAAAAACAAAATGTACAACACTTATGGCCTGTTTGGAAGTTTAGAGAGGGAGGAGAGTAGAGGGGGGTAGAGGGGGGAAGAGTAGTGGGGAGGAGAGTAGAGGGGAATGCTTCCCCTCCACCTTGTTTGGATGTTTTTAAAATTAGTAAGGGGAAGGGAATAATTAGCTCTTCCCCTTGTTTGGATGTTTTAAAAATTATGATGGAGGAGAGGAAATGATTAAAATAGAAAAATTTACCTCTATTTGAAAATGGGTTTGCAACATTGATCTATGATTAATTTGTTAGAAAAGGTAAATTAGGGAATTTACTTGGACAATAATTTATCTACTCTACTCTTCCTCCAAATCTCTCAAATTTGGGGGAATAAAAAATGAGGGGTTAGAGGAGTTGAAACCCCTCCAAACCCCTCCTCCTCATTTCTTAAAAAACTTTCAAACAAGGTAATTGGATTACTCTTCCTCTCTCTACTCTACTCCCCTCTTTTTTTAAACATCCAAACATGCCATTAAGGCAATGTATAGAAGTCTCAGATTACCTCAGATCAATCCATCTTCTAATCTATATATACCTCAGGTGAATCATTATATATCGCTCTCTCTCTCTCTCTCTCTCCACCTCAATTGGTCTCCCTCCATCTTCAAGCTTATGCAACTTTTTTTTTTTTAATCCAAGCGGATGCAATCTTTTGCAAGGACAAGCCGAGCACTTTCATTCTGATGCTTGCTCTGTTGCCTACGTTTGCTTCCCTCTTGCTTATGTCTTTTGTGTGAATCTATAAAGCAAGCAAACGAGAAGCACTTGAATGCTTTCCTTGCAGTTGTGGCGGTATTTTTTTTATAATAATTTTTTTTACCTAGATTATGATTGAATTTGTTTTGATTTAGGCTTAGGTTTGGGCATGTGATTTTTTGAAAGAACTGTTTTCTCTTTTTTTTTTTTTTTTTTCCTCTATATTTTTCTTTATAGAAACAGTCCAATGAATAGTAAGAAGAGGTAGCAACTTAAAACCTATAAGATTTGTCATGAAAAATATTCTGAATGTTGCATTTCTAAAAAGAAAAAAGAACAGGAAGAAAGCAATTTATAAAAAAATTCACAACATTTTTCACAATAGTCAAGTTAGCAAACTTTTATTAGTTTCAACTAGGTTCACCACTGACATCTATACTTTTAATGACTACTATCAATCTGCCACATCAATAAATGTAAAAAAGTTTTCAAATTTTTTGTGTTTATAAACTATTTAAAAAAAAAAATTTATATGTGGTTCATGTTGATTAATAGTAATTTTATATATAACACAAGATAATCAATTTCGCCTTAGGCCCCCAAATGCATCAAGCGCCCCTGAAACATAAACAATAAAAATATATCAATAAGTATATGAAAAATTGACAATCGCAATCAAATTCAAAAATCAAAGGGAAGAACATGTTAGTCTCACTATTCATTGGACTGTTTCTATAAAGAAAAATATAGAGGAAAAAAAAAAAAAAAAAAAAAGAGAAAACAGTTCTTTCAAAAAATCGCCCAAACCTAAGCCTAAATCAAAACAAATTCAATCATAATCTAGGTAAAAAAAAATTATTATAAAAAAAATACCGCCACAACTGGAGGGAAAGCATTCAAGTGCTTCTCGTTTGCTTGCTTTATAGATTCACACAAAAGACATAAGCTTAATGGCATATATAGATTGAGAGAGAGAGCGATATATAATGATTGACCTGAGGTATATATAGATTAGAAGATGGATTGATCTGAGGTAATCTGAGACTTCTATACATTGCCTTAATGGCATGTTTGGATGTTTAAAAAAAGAGGGGAGTAGAGTAGAGAGATGGAGAGTAATCCAATTACCTTGTTTGAAAGTTTTTTAAGAAATGAGGAGGAGGGGTTTGGAGGGGTTTCAACTCCTCTAACCCCTCATTTTTTATTCCCCAAAATTTGAGAAATTTGGAGGAAAAGTAGAGTAGATGAATTATTGTCCAAGTAAATTCCCTAATTTACCTTTTCTAACAAATTAATCATAGATCAATGTTGCAAACCCATTTTCAAATAGGGGTAAATTTTTCTATTTTAATCATTTCCTCTCCTCCATCATAATTTTTAAAACATCCAAACAAGGGGAAGAGCTAATTATTCCCTTCCCCTTACTAATTTTAAAAACATCCAAACAATGTGGAGGGAAAGCATTCCCTTCTACTCTCCTCCCCACTACTCTTCCCCCCTCTACCCCCCTCTACTCTCTTCCCTCTCTAAACTTCCAAACAGGCCATCGTACATTTTGTTTTTTTTTAATTGAATTCAAACACTTGGATTCATTAATGATTGACCAACAAAACGTAAATAATATTATGTTTTCTAAGTATAATTAAATTATCATTCCCCCTTAAGTTTATCTGGGATGATAATAATTCATAATTCTTAACAACCTGACCAGCTTTATATGCCAGCAACGTATAAAAGCTAAAATCAACAATTACTTATTAGCTGACAACAATCAGATGCTTTTCACGGGGAAAAAAAATCAGATCCTAAAATCATGGACTCAAACTAAAATAAAGGAGCAAACAACCAAGGACTCCGTTGGATAAAACATCCTAAGTACATTCTTTTTTGTTTTTTAAAGCCGACAAAAACAATGGCAATTTCGTGGCAGACTTCTCCTCCTAGCTAGTATTAGGATACAAACACTCCATTAATGTCATTTACAATATTAATATTATAATATTAATATTTATTTAATTATGATGAAAGACAACCTGCAAAAATGACAAATTTAACAAAAAGAAAAATATTATCCCTTAATTTAAGAAATATATCCTAACAAATAAAAAGGTAATGTTAATCTAATTTTACTTAATGATAAGAATGAATTAGAGTTCTAGTAGTATACTATTCTTTTTTAGTTCTTTAAAAATCTAAAAATTTAATCATATATATTCTACAACTTTTAACATAAAACCGTGCAACGCACGGGCCTTCAACTAGTATATGATATACCTAGATTATAATGGAAGATTTTAAATTAGAATGTAATTTAAAATAAATTAAATATATATTTTAGAATAATAATGTATAAAATTGCGAGATACCAAAAACTTATGTGACTTAATATTATAGAGTCAATGTGCCAAAAGTCAAACGGTTTCATATATATATATATATATATATAATCTCAACTTAAGATCTTCGCTTCATGAATTCTCTTTATCATCATGATTCATGCCAAAACACAAATTGATTTTTTTTTTTTGTTATAGATTATAGATATAATGGATTCTCTATTCATCAGGGTAAAAAGAAAAAAAGGTTCATGTTTGCTGTTGGGCCTAAATAAATGTGTGGTAGCAAACCGAATCCTTTGCATGCAAAAGATTTGCCTCCCATGAAATAATTTTAGCAATAACGGGGCCAGCACGAGCCCAAGTTTTAGCAATAACGGGGCCAGAACCAGCCCAAGATTTGTTGCTTGCCAACGCATGTCCATCTTGAGTTTTGACAATAGATCCTGCTATTAAATTTTTTTTTTTGTTTGNCAGCCTTTTTCCTTTGGGTTTGGAGAGTGAAAAAGGATAGTGGGAGTTTTTGAGGCTACGTAGCGGCAACTACTAGGTTTTAATTTGGCCTTATTTTTATGATTTTTCAAAATTTATTTGGGCTTTGTTTTTCTGAAATTAAAGAGCGAAATTTTCTATTGGACTTTTTTTTTTCTTTTTTTGTTCCAGAGTTTAAGCTGGACTTTAAATAAAAAGGGCCAGGTTTGAAGGTGAGGGTGTTCAAATTTGTATTGTCAGGGGTTTAAAACAATTTTTAATAAAAATATTTTATATATATATATATATATATATAAAGGTTATAGAAGAAAGAGGAAGGGAAAGACAGTGGCTGAAGGTGAAAGCCAAAGTGAAAGGTGAGAAGAAAAAGTGAGGCCTAGAGCCACAAAGTGTATACTGTACATACGGCGGAAGTAAATGGGATGAGGGGTAGGTAGAGGTGTTTAGGGATTGACCTTTTAGATTTTGTTTAAGAAATTTTTGAAGCCTAGCTCCGTTTAAAGAATTGATTATTGATTAGTTGTAAAAAATTTGTTAGGGAAATTGATTAACTTTAAATACTACCTTTATATATATATATATATATATATAAAATATTTTTATTAAAAATTGTTTTAAACCCCTGACAATACAAATTTGAACACCCTCACCTTCAAACCTGGCCCTTTTTATTTAAAGTCCAGCTTAAACTCTGGAACAAAAAAAGAAAAAAAAAAGTCCAATAGAAAATTTCGCTCTTTAATTTCAGAAAAACAAAGCCCAAATAAATTTTGAAAAATCATAAAAATAAGGCCAAATTAAAACCTAGTAGTTGCCGCTACGTAGCCTCAAAAACTCCCACTATCCTTTTTCACTCTCCAAACCCAAAGGAAAAAGGCTGCCTATACTTCACACACAAAATCTGCCACTGCTTAGCCCCACGATCTGCCGCCGCTGCCACTTAATTGCAGCTTGATATGCCGCTTGGATCTGGTTTTGACAATCTATGTTCTTAATCGCCGCCTCCATATCTCTCTCTCTTACTGTGAGTGTGTTTTTGCTTTGTCTTTATCTCTGTTCATGTGTCTTCTCTGAAGCTCCACCTCTTACTCACATGTTTGATGTCTTGCCATATGGTGTATATGGGTTATAGTGTTCTGTATTTTTTAATTGAGTTTTGAGCCGTATACGTGTCTGATTGTGTAGTCACTGTTATTGTAGTTTCTATGAATCTATTTGTAGTCATAATTGAGTTTGTCTTTTGCACTTTGACTACTTGACTGAATTTTTTTTTAATACATTAAAAAATATAAAATATTTAAAGAATTGTAAATTTATAAATTAAAAAATTGCAAAAAAATCAATTAACAACAATAATTAATATATTTATTACATTAGAAAAAAAAAATGCCAAATGATTTTATAGTTTATTTTTTATTCTTTTGCTAGAACTATGGACAAATTTGTAATAAGTAAACTCTGTAGGCTGCAAGATTCATCTCTTACTCAAGATTTATCTTCTACTCAAGTTTCTTATTGACCCCTGGACAAAAATCCTAGAGCCACCCCTGTTTTGTAGCCTATTTCTTATCATTTCAATTCTTCACTGACAATCACAAAAGTACGTAATTGCGTTATTGTCTTCTACTGTTTAAATATTTTGTCTTTTTTATTTTGGTTTATGTCATTTGATCCGTTTATATATTATAAAATGTAATATAATATTACAAGTAAAGTCATTCTGGCAAGCAGGTTCATTGTATATTCAAGTTAAATATGTTATATATTACATAAGAATACAGTTCATCTAATTCTTTGTCTTTGTCTAATTTTTTTTTTTAATCCTGATGTGACTTTGGAAATGTTAAAACTTTGAGTTTGTTGATTTAGGCTGCGTTTGAATTGGGAGTAAATCATTTCCGGAAATGATTTTCGACATTTTCACGTGTTTGGGTGTTCCGGAAAATTCTATTTTCCGGAAAATCACTTCCAAATTTTCCATTACCCAATGGAAATCAATTTCAGTACCTATTTTCACTTCAAAGTGTTTCCGGAAAAAATTGAGAGAGAGAGAGAGAGAGAGAGAGAGAGAGAGAGAGAGGAAGAAACAGAGAGAGAGGAAGGAAGAAACGGAGCGACCCACGTCGACCCATGACCCACCGCCACTCGCGTTGACCCACGAAGACCTACGACCCACCGATCTTCGACCCAGACCCAGACCCAGACCGTCGACCTAGACTGAGACCGACGACCCATCGCGTTCGACCTTCGACCGACGAACCATCGCATTCGACCTTCTACTTCGAACCATCGCCTTCGACCTCGACTTCGAACCATCGCCCTCGATCTCGTCAACCTTCGGCGCTCTTCGCACCGGCGAGTCGCACCGCGCCGTGCCGCGCCGTCGATCGTCGTCTTCCTTGATCTCTCTGTTTTTTTTTTTTTAAGTTTGATTGTTGTTTTTGTTTTTTTTTTTATGAACTGATTGTTGTTGTTGTGGTTGTTGTGTTGTGGTTGTTGTGTTGTTGCCAGAATTTGTTGCCGGAATTTATTGTTGTTGTTGTTGTTGTTGTTGTGTTGTGTTTTTATTGCCGGAATTTGTTGTTGAATTGGTTGTGATGTTGAAATTTTTTGTAATAAAATTTGTTTGGATGCTGAGAAAATGTGAAAAAATTTCCGGAAAATAGCATTTTTAGAATACATCCAAACACATGAAAATATTTTCCACAACAATTTTCATAATTCAACCAAACACTTAAAAATATTTTCCTTTTCCGGAAAATAACATTTCCGGAAAATATGTATTTTCCGGAAAACGTTTTACACGAAACAAACACAGCCTCAATTTTCCTAAGTTGTAAGGCAAAGCCTGCTGTTTTTAATTTCCTAAGTTATAAGGCAGAGCCTACTTTTGCTAGAGATGATATATCTCTTTTTCATTGACCCTATGCTTATGTTAGAATTGAGATTATTCAATGAAATTTACATTCAGTTTTTTTTGTGCATTAGTTATATTTTGAGATTATTCAATAAAAAATTGTAGTTTCTAATTATTTTTTTTTTTAAATGTTGTTAATGCCAACCCGCCTAACCCGCCGAGTTGAAACCACCAATATTTGTAACCAATCCGCCGGATTTAAACTTTGGTGGGTTGGTAGCGGATTGGAATTTTCCCAACCCGTCAGTGGCGAATTGTATAGAAATATTGGCGTTTACCCGCCCAATCCGACCTGCGCACACCCGTAGATGCACTAAACCGAAATCAAGTCTAATATTATAATTATACATACATGTTATATCATTATATTGTTTAAAATTGATCTATCAATTTCCTTTCAAAAATTTTTTTTTCTGATCTATCAATTTTAATTAAGTTTATACTTAGTCAAGTTCAAAAACTATGATAAATATATATTTATAATATGTAGTGGACATAGAATAAATGATACCTCTTAATTTGTACTAGACTTCTCTAGTGATTTCTATAGTCGAATCCGAGTCGTACTCTCCAATTCCGAGTATTTTTTGTGGTATGTTACGTGTATATATATATATATATATATATTTACTTGGACCGATGCTCAATTAATAGTTTTGTATTACATATATTTATTTTTCTCTCTCTCCTAAAGATTTAGGTTAGCGGAGTTTGTTCTTCAATTATTTGGTATCAAATCCCAGCAAGCTAGCATGGTGCACTTCCCTTCAGATCTCCACTTTGACATCGTTTCACGACTACCCGTCAAGTCACTTTTATGATTCAAGTGTGTCTCTCAACTATGGTGCAATATGATTGATGATCCATCTCTTGCTTACATGCACTTAACTCGATCTGTTGAAGAACCCAAGATGTTAATTCTTGATCATCAAACTAAAAACCCCGATACATCAAGGTTTACAGAAGTTGCTGGGGGCTTCTTGAAGGCTGACATGAAATTAGTTACAAAGTTTGCAAAGTCAAAAGCATGTTTCTTAGAGAGTTGTTGCAATGGTTTGCTTTGCTTTGCAAAAAATTATGATGATAGAGTTTTGGTTTTGTTTAATCCTCTTAGACAAGAAGTTATAGCACTGCCACCACATAGAGCTTCATATACAAGCAAGAGCAAATATGGATTAGGTTTTGATTCTTCAACAAACACATACAAGGTTGTTAGGGTTTTCTCCCGTGGAGGCTCATTCAATATGCGTGCTGAAGTTCAAGGCCGGCTCAATGGTATAAGCCATTGATGCGGCCGCCTAAGGCCCCAAATGAAAAAAAAGCCCCTAAATTTTAACCAATAGTATTAATTAAGCCAAAATATTAACCATTAAATAAAATAATATTTTCTTATCAAATGAAAAACAAATAAAAAAGAGAAAGAAATGCTATGTCCACAACATTTTTCACAATATTTTTACAAAAAATCTTAAAAACAAATTGTTAAAGGTTGTTATTGACAACAAAAAAATAATTTTAGTCGTAGGTTCAACTAGAAAACAAGAAGCAACTTAACACCTAAGATTTGTCATGAAAAATATTCTGAATGTTGCATTTCTAAAAGAAAAAAGAACAGGAAGAAAGCAATTTATAAAAAAATTCACAACATTTTTCACAATAGTCAAGTTAGCAAACTTTTATTAGTTTTCAACTAGAAAAACGCAGCACGGCACTGACGGCAGCAAAAAAAAAAAAAAAAAAAAAGGGCAGTCAGCGGAGGAAAGGAAGCTTGAGCCAGGCAGCCAAGCCCAACAACATTGGAGAGAAAGAATGAGAGAGGCGGAGAGCAAGAGTTGAGAGAAAAAAATGAGAAAGAGACGGTAAAAATTTTAGGGATTTGAGGTTTTTTATTTGTTTTGATTATTGATTGTTTTTTGGTTAATTTCTTAGACCGGACTTGTAGTTTATCTGATTGGATTTTGGTTTGTCTAGAGGATAATGACATTATTTTCGGGACAATTAATTTTATTTAGACCAAAAAATTTTGTTGTGCTACCAATGTTTAACTGGGTATAAGTGTATAACAGAAATTTTGTTTTTTTGGTCAAAAGGATGTTCTAAATTTTTTTAGATTCATCTGAAACCATTTTTTTTTTTCCTCCTACCCTTTTTTTCTAAAATTTTGGGGTCTCCCTTCCACTTGGGGGCCTTAGGCAATTGCCTAACTCGCCTAGTGGAAGGGCCGGCCCTGAATGGAAGGAGTAGATATAGAACATAACAAAATACACCTAATATTCAACCAAATCAATGCAATGATTCCCTTGCACATGCGGAAAAAGATATATGTGTAAGGATATTTTTGTAATACCCCAATTTTGTTTTTATGATTATCACCGTATATTGTCATTATTATTATGGGTACTATATGTGTGTGCATAGTAAGATGAGATTAGACAATTTTGTGGTGCTACAAAATAGGTGAGAACATACAATTTAGTGCAGCAGTTAAAAAAATAAATAAATATATAAAAGAGAGAGATGTTTTATGGGTTTCTTGAAGACTAAAGAGATAAGTTCTAGTGGATTTTAAACTCCAGCCCATTACCCCACTAAGCCCACATCCCTGCATTAAATATAGGGTGAGGAAGAGATAAATTAGAGTTTCTTCACTAAGGAGGCTAGGAGGTGTATTTTTCCCTTGGAGTTTAGAACACATACAATTGAAGAGACAAACAATTTGTGCAAGGTATGATTTCTCACTGATAGAGACAAAAATTAAAAAGGTTTACATGATTATTCCATATGAACGCATGAATTGGTGATAAGCCCTTAGAAGTTTTGTGTCTTACAATTTTAGTAACGTCGTTTGGATAGGGCCAGTATATAGATTCAAAAATTCTTGTTTTTATGTTATTAAGTGATTTTTTTTCACGAAATCCCTGAACGCTCATAGCAGTGCAATGAATAGAGAATTTTTTATATAGAAATATATAAAAGGATTGTCTCAAAAGTTCCTGGAGTTAACACAACCTTGTAGTAGTGCTGAATTCTTGACTCTTATTGTAATCTATAATATTGTTTCAAGTTTCAAAAATTTTAGTCAATACACGCTATAGGTTGCTAAGTCCTACGGGTAGAGATTTTCTATGGATACTATAAATATACATTTGCATCTTATAGAGGATTTCAGGGTGGCCTAGAATATCAATTGTGGTTATAGAAATTTGTTTGAACTCTAGTGGTACAGATTAGCTCTGGGGAAACATTGTTGCGGTAGGACTTTGATAAGGAATATTAAATTTCTTAATTCAATGGTATATACGAAAGTAGTTTTCATACCTGATTTTTGTAGGACAGTAGGAAAGAAAGGGTTTGTAAGGATTAGATTCCATGCTTACTGATTAAAGCATTCTTTTGTTCAGTATTTAAAGTTAATCAATTCACTTAAATTTTTTTTACAACTAATCAATAATCAATTCCCTAAACAGAACTACCCTTCAAAAAACTCCTCAAACAAAATCTAAAAAGTCAACATTGAAACCCTAAACACCTCTTCCTATTGCCCATCCCATTTACTTCAGCCGTATGTATAGCATACACTTTGTGGCTCTAGGTCTCACTTTTTCTTCTCACCTTTCACTTTTGGCTTTCACCTTCAGCCACTGTCTTTCCCTTTCTCTTTCTTCTTTAACCTTTTTGTAGCCTATTTCTTATCATTTCAATTCTTCACCGACAATCACAAAGGTATGTAATTGCATTATTGTTTTCTATTGTTTAAATATTTTTTGTCTTTTTTATTTCGGTTTATGTCATTTGATCCGTTTATATATTATAAAATGTGATATAATATTACAAGTAAAGCCATTCTTGCAAGCAAGTTCATTTTATGTTCAAGTTAAATATGTTATATATTACATAAGAATACAATTCATCTAATTCTTTGTCTTTGTCTAATTTTTTTTTTTTTTAATCCTTGATGTGACTTTGGAGATGTTAAAATTTTGAGTTTGTTGATTTAATTTTCCTAAGTTGTAAGGCAGAGCCTATTGTTTTTAATTTCCTAAGTTGTAAGGCAGAGCCTACTTTTGCTAGAGATGATATATCTCTTTTTCATTGACCTGATGCTTATGTTAGAATTGAGATTATTCAATGAAATCTACCTTTAGTTTTTTTTGTGCATTAGTTATATTTTGAGATTATTCAATAAAAAATTGTAGTTTCTAATAATTTTTTTAAAAAAAAATGTTGTTAATGCCAACCCGCCTAACCCGCCGAGTTGAAACCACCAATATTTGTAACCAATCCGCTGGATTTAAACTTTAGTGGGTTGGTAGTGGATTGGAATTTTCCTAACCCGGTAGTGGCGGATTGTATAGAAATATTGGCATTTACCCGCCAAATCTGACCTGTGCACACCCCTAGATGCACTGAACCAAAATCAAGTCCAATATTATAATTATACATACATGTTATATCATTATATTGTTTAAAATTGATCTATCAATTTCCTTTCAATTTTTTTTTTTTTTTGATCTATCAATTTTAATTAAGTTTATACTTAGTCAAGTTCAAAAACTATGATAAATATATATTTAGAATAAGTAGTGGACAAATAATAAATGATACCTCTTAATTTGTACTAGACTTCTCTAATCTATATATCTATATATATATATTATATATATAAAACCGAAGCCTCTGAAGCTCTCACAATTTTCCACATCATCACTATTTTCTTTTTCTTTTTATTTTAGATTCTTTTTATTTTAGGTTTTATATCTTATATAGAATCCACCAGAAAAACAATAGACAAAAGTTTGAATTTTTATTATATCAATAATATTGAAAAACGTATAACAAACTTGGAGGCCTATTTAGGGCTCCATAAAACTTGATGGACAAGAAATATTATTCTAAAATAAGCCCTAATTAATACCTAACTATAATAGGAACCAAATTTGACCTAAAAAACATTAAAGAACCTAAAAACAAAATTTTATTAATATCAATAATATTGGAAAAACGTATACAAACTTGGAGGCCTATTTAAGGGCTCCATAAACTTGATGGACAAGAAAATATATTCTAAAATAAGCCCTAATTAATACCTAACCATAATAGGAACCAAATTTGACCTAAAAAACATTAAAAGAACCTAAAAACAGGAAATAAATCACTTAGACCTAAAATAACGTTTTTTTGCATAAAAAATACCAAATTTAAATAATTACAAAAAATTTTTCAATTTTTAAGAGTATCCCACGTTAGAATTAACCGAAGCCTCTGCTAGCTTCACAATTTTCCACGTCACCTTTTCTTTTTCTTTTTATTTTAATTCTTTTTAATTTAGAGACACACGGTACAGTATTTATTTCTTATTTTCTGCCCTGCTTATATTAGTGAAAGCTTTCTTCTCTCTAGCCTCACGATAAAACCCTAAGCCTCTTCTTCAAGAACTGACCACCACCGGCTCTAGACACCGTTACAATTTGCACACCCAATAATATGTGCAGAGTGCAAGAGACATTCTCTACCCAAAAGTAAGTATCGTTATACAGTTATAACGCTCCCAATCAAACTCACAAACGCACTCCATCTCCTTTTTCTTCTTCTTCATGCAGTCCTATCTCCCATCTTAGTACTTAAGCCATCATGCCGCCAGTTGCCTTGCCGTGAATCTGTGGTTGTCCATCGACTCTAGGCTTCATCGCAGTACCAGCAGTATCTCTCTCTCTCTATCTGTCGGTTTAACCTGTGAACACTTAAGAGTTACACTAAATACTAAACTATGAACTTTGTTTACTGCTTTTGTTAAACTGCATGTTATACAACTGTATTGCTGATTTTCTGTACTTTAGTAATTTAAACAAGGTTGAGTTTTATTTGTGGGTCTGCCGATTTTAAATAAAAGAGAGTAAATCTTGTGGCTGTAATTTCTTTACCGTGTAGTGTTGTGTTGTTGAGTAATGGGTGAATCATGGGCTGTTTGGTTTTATCTTAATCTATGTTTCGTGCAAAGTAAATATTATATAAGATTATCAAAAAAAGTAAATATTATATAATATAAAATCTATAATAGTGTTCTGTATTATATGTTAATATATTTATATTTGGTTTTGAAATTTGCTTAATTGTTTGGCTGTTCATACTTGACTGTTCATACTAAATTTTATATTATTATTTTAAAGTGTGAATAATTTATAGAAAAACCATTCACAATTTAGGCATATTTTAAAGGAAGAAATGTTCTAGATTCAAAAGATACACTTTAGCCCTCTATTTCAAAGGTTAGTTTTATTACTTTCATAGTTTTGCTTAAACTAAGTGATATTTGAATGCCAGTGGAATTTTCTTAGTAAGGTTGTGTTTGAAGTTGTAACTTTTAAATCAGGATGCTAGATTATGATACATTTTCAGTTATAATATTGTTTGGCTCCTTAGCATAATAGTTAGAACTTAGAAGCTATATGGGCATGGTTATAAGAATATGTTTGCTCTAATCTTTGCCACATACAACAATGCAATATATAAGGTTGGTTACACATTTTTGGATTGAAAATTCACTTTAGGATGTTGATTATAATGAGAAGAATTTTGTGTAACAAGTCGCCATCTTTGTACTCTACCATTGAGCCCAAATATTGGAAAAAATGTTTCTTATAGGACCTTTAATCCTTCCTTAACAATTGTACTTGCTCTTGCCTATACTAAAATTTCCGAATTTTTAAATCATATTATTTTCTTCTAAAGGCCCATGCTATTACCCAATCCATTAAATATCGTTATCTAAGTTTTCATACTAAAACTTTAATGAAAAGTTTAATGAAAAGTTTTTAAAATTTCATATTTGATAGCTTTCTCGTGCATCGCACGGGTTAACGACTAGTGATTTCTATAGCCGAATCCGAGTCGTACTCTCTAATTCCGAGTATTGTTTGTAGTATGTTACATATATATATATATATATTTTGAAAAGTAGTATGTTTCGTGTATATATATATATATTTACTTGGACCGATGCTCAATTAATAGTTTTGTATTACATATATTTATTTTTCTCTCTCTCCTGAAGATTTAGGTAAGCGGAGTTTGTTCTTCAATTATTTGGTATCAAATTCCAGCAAGCTAGCATGGTGCACTTCCCTTCAGATCTCCACTTTGACATCGTTTCACGACTACCCGTCAAGTCACTTTTACGATTCAAGTGTGTCTCTCAACTATGGTGCAATATGATTGATGATCCATCTCTTGCTTACATGCACTTAACTCGATCTGTTGAAGAACCCAAGATGTTAATTCTTGATCATCAAACTAAAAACCCAGATACATCAAGGTTTACAGAAGTTGCTGGGGGCTTCTTGAAGGCTGACATGAAATTAGTTACAAAGTTTGCAACGGGCAGCGCTTTCGCGAGGGCCTTGCCCCTCTTCGCGGTCAATATAGATGGGAAGGGGCCCTAGTACACACTGCCTCAATGAGTACATTAATTTCCAAAAAGTAAACATTTACAATTACAAAAATGATCACTAGTCACCACAATAACTATTATTATTTAAAAATACATGACACATGATGTCAGAATGAGAGCAAAAATAGACAATGACAAGGTCTTGGACAAATTTTCTGGTGGCACATTTGCACGAGCAGCCAACTAATAATTTTATTTCAAGAGAAGATGAGGTACGTAATGTGAGCATGTACATGGACCAACACACCAGTAGAGTAGCTGGTGGCAGCTTGGTGGCGACGACTGACGATGAGAGCCACTGAGCGTCTGAGCTAGCCAAGAGGCAAGAGATGGACCGAGAGAGTTAAGGCTACGGGTGAGAGAAAAGAAAGTATTTATACTTAGGGTAGGGGTGAGAAAACCTAGCACAAAACGATGCCATTTAAAAAAAGAAAAAAAAAGAAAAGAAGAAACTCTGTTAGGTTCTAAAGATTTAGGATTTTATGTATTTAGAACTCTAATGTGTAATGTTGGCAAACCATGATCAAAACAATATGTTTAGTCTTGTTTAGGCTTGCTCAAAGTATGTTTATTTGTAAAACTGGAGTGATTGCAGATTTATTGGACTAAATCTGTAAGGCTCGATTGATCAAAAATTAGACTCGATCGATCGAACCACGTACAGATTTATTTTTCTGCAGAGTTCCAGTTCAGCCCAAACTCTATTTAAACGTCTTGGGGTTCAAGTAAAACACTCCTATATATAAGGAAAACCCTAGAACGTTTTTGGGGCTTTTAGAGAGAGAGAGATTAGAGTGCCTCTTATGCCTCCTTTTATTTTTAGGGTTTTGTACCAAAACCTCTCTAAGTCTTTGTTGCTCATATTGCTGTTTTGTGTAAATCTCTTGTGAGATCTTTGAGGGGCTTTCCTTTACACAAAGCTTAGGGTTTTCAAGGTGGAGATATTATCAAAACCTTTGAATGATGATCATTCAGTTGCAGATTCAAGAACTTAAAGAATATCAAGCGTGGGTGCTTGTAGCTGATTGAAGAATTCAAGAAAGAAGGAGTCCGTGGATTCGGAGTGTCAGTAAGTTCTACTGGTGGATAGCATTAGGAAGTCGAGCGGGGAGCTTGTAGTCCTTTTGTATGAACTTCGATTCTTTCGCATAGTGGATTCAAGTTTACCTTGAGGATAGTTAGGTCAAATCCTCCCCAGGTTTTTACTGTGTGGTTTCCTGGGTGATCATATCATTGTGTCTTTTACTATTCCGCTACTTTATTATTTTGATATGATTATTTGATTGCTTTAACCTAGAATTGCATAATTTGACTAAGTAACAACTTGGCTAATTAATCTAGGCTAACCAATCTGATTGTTTTAAGGGGTCTAAAACCGTTCAAACTCTACCTAAATGATGTCGTATTAATCCATTTAAATCATATTATATATATAATGTTTATATCGGTCGGTTTGGCTCCTGTATCGGACTGCTGCTCTGGTGGTTGCACTGCATTGGAATTAGAATGGGCATCACCCTCCATTTGCTGGCCTTAGCTTAGTCGGTCGACCCCAATGACGATACGGTATTGTCGGTGCTGGTCGGTTGGGTCGGCTACGGTTTGGTTGTGCACAATTCAATTGAATGCACTGAACAAAAACCAAGTCTAATATTATAATTATACATGCATGTTATATCGTTATATTGTTTAAAATTGATCTATCAATTTCTTCTCAAAAAAAAAAAAAAAAGATCTATCAATTTTAATTAACTTTTTAGAATATTTTTGTAAAATATTTTCATTTTTATTAAAATATTAATTGAACTTGCAATTCAACTGATTGTTGAAAAGAGTGACCTAGTGAGTCGTGACCTGGAGTTTATACTTAGTCAAGTTCAAAAACTATGATAAATATATATTTATAATAAGTAGTGGCCGGACATAGAATAAATGATACCTCTTAATTTGTACCAGACTTCTCTAGCGATTTCTATAGTCGAATCCGAGTCATACCGGTACTCTCCAATTCCGAGTATTGTTTGTAGTATGTTACGTGTATATATATATATATATATATTTACTTGGACCGATGCTCAATTAATAGTTTTGTATTACATATATAATATATTTATTTTTCTCTCTCCTGAAGATTTAGGTTAGCGGAGTTTGTTCTTCAATATTTGGTATCAAATTCCAGCAAGCTAGCATGGTGCACTTCCCTTCAGATCTCCACTTTGACATCGTTTCACGACTACCCGTCAAGTCACTTTTACGATTCAAGTGTGTCTCTCAACTATGGTGCAATATGATTGATGATCCATCTCTTGCTTACATGCACTTAACTCGATCTGTTGAAGAACCCAAGATGTTAATTCTTGATCATCAAACTAAAAACCCAGATACATCAAGGTTTACAGAAGTTGCTGGGGGCTTCTTGAAGGCTGACATGAAATTAGTTACAAAGTTTGCAAGTCAAAAGCATGTTTCTTAGAGAGTTGTTGCAATGGTTTGCTTTGCTTTGCAAAAATTTTGATGATAGAGTCTTGGTTTTGTTTAATCCTCTTAGACAAGAAGTTATAGCACTGCCACCACATAGAGCTTCGTATACAAGCATGAGCAAATATGGATTAGGTTTTGATTCTTCAACAAACACATACAAGGTTGTTAGGGTTTTCTCCCGTGGAGGCTCATTCAATATGGGTGCTGATGTTTACACTCTTGGTACAAGTTCATGGAGACCTATTAGCAAAGGTCCTCTCTGCCGTCTTGCTGGAAGACCTATATTTGCATGTGGAGCACTTCATTGGTTTGTTCACCATTATGTTGATAGGGATGCTCTAAAAGGCAAGTATATTGTTTCATTTGATGTTGGGAAGGAGGAGTTTGGCTGGATTTCTCCTCCCAAATTTTATAGCTCAAGTCATTTGCTTGATCTTGGAGGAAACTTGGCTATGGTTGATCGCTCATTTGATAGCCACATTGAGATATGGGTAATGAAGGAATATAAAAAGAAAGAGTGGGTCAAAGAATACAAGATTGATATATACCCCCCACTTGGGATATCAGATTCTTCTTTGGTTGAAGTTATAGGGCTATGGGAATTTGGTGAAATACTATTGAGGAACCGTGAAAGTTTTATTTCCTATAATCTAAAGACTGGTGTGAAAAGGTACATTGAAATTTTAGGCCATGATGTGGAAGTCCTATATCACATGGGGAGCCTACTATCAATTTCTAAATTTCAGACAAAGTAATAGTGTTTGTTATTACTTTCTAGAGTAAATTTTTTGATCAATTAATTAGCATTATCTTGAATAAAATGTAAGATACTTGATTTCATATGCTTAGTCCACAGATGATTGGGATTTTGCTTCTTTGTTTGGTAACCAATTCCTTGGTCAATTTTGATTTATTTTCAATGTTCTAATCCATCATTAAATCTTCTTTTGTTATTCCATTTATCTATATTGTTAAGGGTTTATGAATTATTTATTCACATTATTTGGTGACAAGTATGTGAGGTAGCATATTTTAGCTTGAAGGAAATTTATCAAGTTTGCTTATGTTCTGTTTGAGCTTAAGTTATTTCATTTACAACTAATATGACACTGGCAAATATTGATATGCTCAATAGTGGATGTGTACTTAGCAAGAACATATGAAGCAAACCACCTTTCTATGTGTGTCAAAATCTTTAAATTAATAAGATCTTTGATGTGCTTGAGGTACAAATGCCATGCATATTGGTTAACTCTGGGTGCTAGCTAGGCTTTTCCTTAAGCTCCCTAAAATCCAAAACAGATAATATAACAACTGAAAATTTATTTCTTTCAACATAAAAAATAATATGAGTCATTACTCGCGCTGCAGATAAAGATTCTGCATATGACTTGCAATGCAAACCTCACAGTTACCATTATCACAACGCTTTTGTTAAACTGGCCTTGGTGGGTACAAATTTTGCCTCACATGTTGTTCAAGGAAATAGAAGCACTGCTATAGTTGGTGAGCTTAGTGCTAGATTGTGACATAGCTATGATACCAACTATCATGTCCACCTACCTCTTTTGCAGTTGAGGATGGACCCTGAAACACCCCCATTCCTCTGCCGGTAATTAACAAGATAATCATGATGCTTTTATAAGGCAACAATGCACCTATGCAAACAACCAAGTAGTAAGAAATTAAAGGCGACATTATATAAATGATATTATTTTAGTAAGCATATGTTTGTATACTGTAATTAGGCAAGGATGTGAAACCACACTCGCTTTCTCTTATACTAGTAAGCAATCCAGTGTTTTTTTCCACCAGCGAGGGTGGGCAGCACTTTCGCGAGGGCCTCGCCCCTCTTCCCGGTCAATATAGATGGGAAGGGGGCCTAGTACACCCTGCCTCAAAGAGTATATTAATTTCCAAAAAGTAAACATTTACAATTACAAAAATGATCACTAGTCACCACAATAACTATTATTATTTAAAAATGCATGACACATGATGTCACAATGAGAGCAAAAATAGACAATGACATGGTCTTGGACAAATTTTCTGGTGGCACATTTGCACGTGCTGCCAACTAAAAATTTTATTTCAAGAGAAGATGAGGTATGTGAGCATGTACATGGACCAACACTAACTGGGTCCAGAAATAACCAATTTTTCTAAATTTTCAGCCAGAACCTTTCTAAGAAATTAGATCATAACTTTCTTTGGTAGCATACTACCTGTTATGACCTTTTCCCCCCCATAACAGAGAACATGTACAGGCAATGATCACAAATTCACAAACTTTCAAAAGCTTAAGCCCTCAAACTACTTGACCCAACCATGCAAAAAGATCAGATCATCTATTTATAAAAAGAAAGCTATATTTGTGTGATAATGCTATAACATATTAGATTTAAGCATCTGTATGGACAATGGCCTGCAGATCCAATAGCATGTTCTGTCTCCCTTTATGGAAATGATCATAATTTTAACCTTAGAAGGGATGTTGCTTGTGAATTGTGCTGAGGACATCTGTATGGTTAAGGATATATAGGTTCAATGGCACGTTCTATGTTCCTTCATGGCAATAGGGCTCAAACCCCAAAAGGTGCATTATTTGTAATATAGAGGGAATTTAGGACTCCTAGCTTATGTGTTGGGACTTGGTATACCTAAGTTATAAAGCATGTCAATACCTTAGTTACCAAGCTAAAGCCAAAAAAAAAAAAAAAAAGGGTAAACTTGGGAAGGCAACTGTGGGGGAGAGAAGGGAAAAAGAAAAGGAAGATGCAATATCTGCCATAATTAACTATATTACTTACATAAAATAAAAAAAAACTATATTACATAATATAATTACTTACATCACACATTTCTCAATTTCAAACAATATCTCTAATGGTACACATAGATGACGAACCAAATTGAATGTAGGAGTTCAATTATTGGGCTTGGGCAGCTTTAAATAGCTCTTGCCACTTCTGCGGATCACTTCCTGGTCCTTCCCCCTACATATAAATTTCAGTTTGGCAAGTAATTTCATAAGCATAGTAGAATATGGTAAATTTAACTGAAAGTCATCCAAACAGTTGACACAGATTAAGTCCAATTGAATACTGAATGAAAATGCAAAGACTCTGATTAACAAGGACTAAGAAATCTGTACCACACAATATTGGATCTCACAAGCATTTGAAAGAAACATTGAATATTATACAAGTTACAAATATACATGATGTGGTCATGTATGTTTCTTTCTTATCATATATTCACATACCTGGTCAAAACCCGATATGGAAGATCAAGAAGATGATGCATTTGCTTAGATAAAATAATTGATGAATGTTGAATGTCAGAAAATAAGTGCATGTTGTTCCTCATCGACCAAATATTATAATTAAAACAAAACTTGTGTCAAAATTTGTCTTTAGCCTTTAAAATTTCTCTGATGTTTCAAAGTCCATATTGCTGTTTGTATGTATTCAGCCTGTTGTTTAACAATCAAAACCAATAAAAGATTTTCAATTTGTGATGCAAGTCAAAAACATTCCAGAAGGAAGTGGAATGATAACATTTGCATTTAATGTCCATATGCCCCACATTTACCATAATCATTACTTGAAGATTACCTCAACTGAGTTGATTTCATAAGCTTTGCCTTCAGTGAATTCCATGTCCAGTGCCTGTATACAAGCTTCTGCAACTACAATTCTGCTAGCTTCTCCAACAAGTTTATCTCCTGAGACCAATATACAAATCCATCAGACAAAAGACATACGAATAAAAGGAAAAAGAAGAGGTTTTCACAATACACGTATAGATTAGATGATCTGTTATTTGATTAGTAGCTATGGATCTGTAATTTATTTGACATGATGACGTATGTTGCAACTCGTCTGAGAAACAAATTATTTATGCCATACCTTGACCTATAAGAACTGCACGTCTTTGCCCAGCTGTAGCTTTGAGCAAAGTATTTAGATCATATGATGTGTAAGGTCCATCAGTCAATCTACCAGGTCTGGTATAAGAAAAAATTACAAAAAACAAATTAAAATATGACTGCAAGTTCTCTCTCTCACTCTCTCTAGTTACTAAGCATTCCTTTCTCAGCATTGAGTTAACAAAAAAAAGGGCAGTAATTATACCATATACCTGATTATGGTAAATGGAAGACCAGAATTGCGAAGAAAATCCTCCCCCATCCTTTTAAATTTGAGGACACCAAAGAGGTTCATAATGCTATAGAAATAATACAAAGTGATTATATTAGCCCATAGTACTAGTAATATTATGGAATGAATCTCTAATCAAAACTTAACACACCAAACACTTGAGAAAGCTGTAGCCACAACAAGAAGAGAATATAAAGATCCCCAATTTTATACCACTGACAAATATGCACAACTTCTGCAAAACATGAATTTACTACGCCAATTTCTAACACAAAGCCTGATAGAATCACTAAAGAAAATGTACATAGTGTACAGGATATGTAAATTCCTATAGAATCCTACAGAAACCTTTTAATGGGAGTGTCTATTTTAAAATCATTTGAATTGAGTATTAGGCATCATATTAACATGTAGGGTCCAAACACTCACACGTATATATTTATATCAGCGGATAGAAATTTCCTTATAATTGCTTATTTTCTAATTATCCATTCATTTAAGAAGTAGTCTTACCTCCACGGTAGTTCACTGAACTTTGTTACTCCGATTGACGAAACAAGAACAATTCTCTTCAGTGACGAAGGCAGTGCAGATACAAGATTTCTCACACCCTCCCAATCTTCAATTAATAACTTACAGTCAAAAGCACTGAAAGCATACGTACATGTGCACATGGTCTATTGGTCTGGTGTTTGTGTATGCATAAACAGAAATTTGAAGGTACAAGAATGATTAATTTTATTCACTATGTGGGGCTGCTCTTCAATGCACAGGCAATAGTACATAAAACACGTAGATTCTTCTCCATATTTTTACCTGCATAGTCTTGTTTACTCATAATGCTAAATTTTTAATTGATGAAAAACACAATACTGACCTACTCTTTCTGGTGTGTTATCCCCATCCCATCGTTTTGAAGGAAAGGCTGTTGTTCCCGTGCAGCAAATCACATGTGTTACTCCCTGAATACAAGGTTTCAAGAATAAAAATCACATTTTAGATAATTACCCAACATTCTAAATGGTCAAGAAAATTTTTTATCATTCATTAAGATAAATATAATAAAATAATATAATGTAGAATTGAATAGAGCAAAGGAGAAACCTCAAATATAGACGGGTCTAAATCCTCCGGATTCCGTGTATCCGCTTTAATCACCTATCAAGTTGAAAAGCTCTATGACTACAAAGTCTAACATCCGGAGGTAAGATAACACAGTAAAATAATGCACAAAGAATGAAGAAAATTTGTGCACATTTATTATTCATGGAGAAAAGTTTATGCATAATTCAGTCAGAATATTGCCACCTGCAATGTTTCCTCATCTTGTTTACCAAACAAGGATATTGCTTTCTCAGGATCCCGTACTAAAAGTCGTGACTTGATATTCCTGTTTAGCAATGATGCCACTACCAACTGCCCTGAAAAGTAGAGAAAAGTACTAAACTTGCAAAATTCCCAAACAATTTAACAAAAGGGTATGTTTTCAAACTGGTATTCTTGGTGAAAGCCTTATTAGTTACTCAGATCCCGAACCAATAACAAGAATTATAACTCAATAATCACTGAGATATGGACACGGTACTGCTAGCCACTGCTCTCTCTCTCTCCCCTTCCTTTTTCACCAGTTTATAGTTATTCTTATAAAATTTGAATAGAGATCATTGGTTATTCAATAAATCAAGAGGGCTTCAAGGAGTCAAATTTATACTAGATAACCTTTCAAAATTTAATCTTTCTTCTTATTTATTAACAACCACTAGCATTTCCACAATCACAATAACTGCATTTCATTGCAATATAAACTACCAGCATAAACGCGCGCACACACTAAAACCAATCAGATTGAATACAAAGAGGCACAGAGGTTACATATTCACCTTCAACTCAAACCAAACACGTTTCATACAGCATAAACACTCAGTCACTCAAATACATGCACTAAGTACACAAGTTCATAAACATGTAGATGTTACATCATAAGCAGCAGAGAAAAAGAGAAAGAAATAGCTTACCAACACCACCGGAGCCACCAGCGACGAGAACAAGCTTAGAAGAAGAAGAAGGAGAGGTTTTGGAATCATGGGTTGGCTCTGAACTCGGGGATTGGATGAGTTCCTCTTTGACAGCATTATACCTAAGTTATAAAGCATGTCAATACCTTAGTTACCACGCAAAAACCCAAAAAAAAAAAAAATGTAAACTTGGGAAGGCTGCAATCATGACTTCAACTATGGGGGAGAGAAGGGTAAAAGAAAAGGAAGATGCAATATCTGCCATAATTAACTATATTACTTACAAAAAAAAAAACTATATTACATAATATAATTACGTACATCACACATTTCTCAATTTCAAAAAATATCTCTAATGGTACACATAGATGACGAACCAAATTGAATGTAGGAGTTCAATTATTGGGCTTGGGCAGCTTTAAATAGCTCTTGCCACTTCTGTGGATCACTTCCTGGTCCTTCCCCCTACATATACATTTCAGTTTGGCAAGTAGTTTCATAAGCATAGTAGAATATGGTAAAGTTAACTGAAAGTCATCCAAACAGTTGACACAGATCAAGTCCAATTGAATATTGAATGAAAATGCAAAGACTGTGATTAACAAGGACTAAGAAATCTGTACTACACAATATTGGATCTCACAAGCATTTGAAAGAAACATTGAATATTATACAAGTTACAAATATACATGATGTGGTCATATATGTTTCTTTCTTATCATAGATTCACATACCTGGTCAAAACCCAATATGGAAGAACAAGAAGATGATGCATTTGCTTAGATAAAATAATTTATGAATGTTGAATGTCAGAAAATAAGTGCATGTTGCTCATCATCGACCAAATATTCTAATTAAAACAAAACTCGTGTCAAAATTTGTCTTTAGCCTTTAAAATGTGCTTCTCTGATGTTTCAAAGTCCATATTGCTGTTAGTACATATTCAGCCTGTTGTTTAACAATCAAAACCAATAAAAGTTTTTCAATTTGTGATGCATGTCAAAAACATTCCGGAAGCAATCGGAATGATAACATTTGCATTCTATGTCCATATGCTCCACATTTACCATAATCATTACTTGAAGATTACCTCAACTGAGTTGATTTCATAAGCTTTGCCTTCAGTGAATTCCATGTCCAGTGCCTCTATACAAGCTTCTGCAACTACAAGTTTGCTAGCTTCTCCAACAAGTTTATCTCCTGACACCAATATACATATCCATGAGACAAAAGACATATGAATAAAAAGAAAAATAAGAGATTTTCACAATACACGTATAGAATAGATGATCTGTTATTTGATTTGTAGCTATGGATCTGTAATTTATTTGGCATGATGATGATGTACGTTGCAACTCGTCTGAGAAACAAATTATTTATGCCATACCTTGACCTATAAGAACTGCACGTCTTTGCCCTCCTGTAGCTTTGAGCAAAGTATTTAGATCATATGATGTGTAAGGTCCATCAGTCAATCTACCAGGTCTGGTATAAGAAAAAATTACAAAAACCAAATTAAAATATGACTGCAAGTTCTCCCTCTCACTCTCTCTAGTTACTAAGCATTCCTTTCTCAGCATCAAGTTAACAAAAAAAAGGGCAGTAATTATACCATATACCTGATTATTGTAAATGGAAGACCAGAATTGCAAAGAAAATCCTCCCCCATCCTTTTAAATTTGAGGACACCAAAGAGGTTCATAATGCTATAGAAATAATACAAAGTGATTATATTAGCCCATAGTACTAGTAATATTATGGAATGAATCTCTAATCAAAACTTAACACAACAAACACTTTGAGAAAGCTGTAGCCACAACAAGAAGAGAATATAAAAATCCCCAATTTTATACCACTGACAAATATGCATAACTTCTGCAAAACATGAATTTACTACACCAATTTCTAACACAAAGCCTGATAGAATCACTAAAGAAAGTGTACATAGTGTACAGGATATGTAAATTCCTATAGAATCCTACAGAAACCTTTTAATGGGAATGTCTATTTTAAAATCATTTGAATTGAGTATTAGGCATCATATTAACATGTAGGGTCCAAACACTCACACGAATATATTTATATCAGTGGATAGAAATTTCCTTATAATTGCTTATTTTCTAATTATCCATTCATTTAAGAAGTGGTCCTACCTCCACAGTAGTTCACTGAACTTTGTTACTCCGATTGATGAAACAAGAACGATTCTCTTCAGTGACGAAGGCAGTGAAGATACAAGATTTCTCACACACTCCCAATCTTCAATTAATAACTTATAGTCAAAAGCACTGAAAGCATACAGACAAGTGTACATGGTCTGGTGTTTGTGTATGCATAAACAGAGATTTGAAGGTACAAGAAGAATGAATTTTATCCAGTATGTGGGGCTGCTCTTCAATGCACTGGCAGTAGTACATAAAACACATTGTAGATTCTTCTCCATATTTTTACTTGCACAGTCTTGTTTACTCATAATGCTAAATTTTTAATTGATGAAAAAAACAATACTGACCTACTCTTTCTGGTGTGTTATCCCCATCCCATCATTTCGAAGGAAAGGCTGTTGTTCCCGTGCAGCAAATCACACGTGTTACTCCCTGAATACAAGGTTTTAAGAATAAAAATCATATTTTAGATAATTACCCAACATTCTAAATGGTCAAAAAGACTTTTATCATTCATTAAGATAAATATAATCAAATAATATAATGTAGAATTGAATAGAGCAAAGGAGAGACCTCAAAGATAGATGGATCAAAATCCTCTGGGTTCCGAGTATCCCCTTTATCACCTATCAAGTTGAAAAGCTCTATGACTATAAAGCCTAACATCTGGAGGTAAGATAACACTGTAAAATAATGCACAAAGAATGATGAACATTTGTGCGCATTTATTATTCATGGAGGAAAGTTTATGCATAATTCAGTCAGAATATTGCTACCTGCAATGTTTCCTCATCTTGTTTACCAAAAAAGGATATTGCTTTCTCAGGATCTTGTACTAAAAGCCGTGACTTGATATTCCTGTTTAGCAATGATGCCACTACCAGATCAAACTGATATTCCTGTTTAGCAATGTTTCCTCATCTCTCTCTCTCCCCTTCCTTTTTCACCAGTTTATAGTTATTATTATAAGATTTGAAAAGAGATCATTGGTTATTCATAAAATCAAGAGGACTTCAAGGAGTCAAATTTATACTAGATAACCTTTCAAAATTTAATCTTTCTTCTTATTTATTAACAACCCCTAGCATTTCTACAATCACAATAACTGTATTCCATTGCAATATAAACAACCAGCATAAGCGCACACACACTAAAACCAATCAGATTGAATACAAAGAGGCATAGAAGTTACATATTCACCTTCAACTCAAACCAAACATGTTTCATACAGCATAAACACTCAGTCACTCACATACATGCACTAAGTACACAAGTTCTTAAACATGTAGATGTTACATCATAAGCAGCAGAGAACAAGAGAAAGAAATAGCCTACCAACACCACCGGAGCCACCAGCGACGAGAACAAGCTTAGAAGAAGAAGAAGAAGAACGAGAGATTTTGGAATCATGGGTTGGCTCAGCACTAGGGGATTGGATGAGTTCCTCTTTGACAGCATAAGTGGTGGTGGTGGTGGTGGTGGTGACCCTCTTCTAGAGCTAGAAATGGACTTAGAGGAATAAGAAGTTGGAGGTGCAAGAGTGAATGTAAAACATGGGACTCGTTGATGCGGTTTTGGGAATGTTTCAACTGGGACCGGGAAATCGGGAATCGGAGTCTGGAAGCCATGAACAGAGACAGAGAGCAACAAACTGAAACAAAGGAACAAGAGTCACAAGACAACGGTTGGGCTGTGTGGTGGGTGCTGGTTATGTTTTACTGGATTACCAAAATGACCCCATGAGGGCCACGGGCCACGGCCCACGACGATCTTCCTTTCCTTCTTTTCTTTTCCTTTTATTTATTTATTTTTTATGTCAATATAAATAAAAAATATTTTAATATAATTATATAATAAAAAAATACGTATTTTAATAATTTATAAATTATAATATTACTTGATGTTCCAAGTTTTAACTACCATTGTTATGTACGTTGTTTGAAAAATTATGTTCATTGAATATACAGGATTTTATACATTCTTTGAAAATTTGCTATTCAAGAATTTTATACAAATTTTTTCAAAAAATGTCTAAAATTGTGTAGGTTGAAACTTAAATGTATAGAATTTTGTATATTTTTTGAAAAAATATGTATATTGAATGTACAAAATTGTATATATTTTTTGAAAAATGTCCACATTGATTGTAATGAATAAAGAATTTTGTATATTGAATATGTAGAATTTCGTAATTTATTTTAAAAATTGTGCATGTTGAATGTACATAATACATTTTTTTTAGAAAAATGTGTACATTAAATGTACAAAATTGTGCACATTCTTTGAAAAATATGTATGCTCTTTGAAATTTGTATATGTTGAATTATAGAATTATGAACATTCTTTAAAAAAATGTGTGTTCGTTGAATATACAAAATTATGTACATTTTTTGAAAAATGGTGTATGTTGAATATATAGATTTGTGTTAGTCCTTTGAAAAATTTTGTATCTTAAATGTACAAAATTAGATATATTCTTTAAAAAATTGCGTATGTTTAATATACATAATTTTTATATTCTCTGAAAAATTGTGAAAGTTCAATGTAAAAAATTATGTACATTCTTAAAAAAAAAGAAAAAAAAGAAGAAGTATACATTGAATATATAGAATTTGATAGATTCTATGAAAATGTGTATCTTGAATATATAGAATTTGAGTATATCTTTTGAAATAATCAATAAGTTTTTTTGAGTAAAATAATCAGTAATTTGAACGTACATGTGGGTACTTAGGATGTATGGATCTTCGGGCCAAGGACTTTTTTGCCTTGTAGCCTTTTACACTGCATCCTTGGCATGTCCTTCAACGTCCTAGGACATCCTCGGACGGCTTCGCAACGTCCTAGGCATGCATGACAACGTCCTAGGCATGCTTGGCAACGTCCTCGGACGGTGTCCTAGGAGTCCAACATCGAAGGAAAACCCCCCCACTTGCTGCCTTATAAGCTGTGAAGCGAAGGAAGTAGTGTACCATCGGTTTATAGTTATTCGAATAACTATAAACCGATGGTACACTACTTCTTTCGCTTCACAGCTTATAAGGCAGCAAGTGGGGGGGTTTTCCTTCGATGTGGGACTCCTAGGACACCGTCCGAGGACGTTGCCAAGCATGCCTAGGACGTTGCCATGCATGCCTAGGACATTGCGAAGCCGTCCGAGGACGTCCTAGGACGTTGAAGGACATGCCAAGGTCGAATAACTATAAACCGATGGTACACTACTTCCTTCGCTTCACAGCTTATAAGGCAGCAAGTGGGGGGGTTTTCCTTCGATGTGGGACTCCTAGGGCACCGTCTGAGGACGTTGCCAAGCATGCCTAGGACGTTGCCATGCATGCCTAGGACGTTGCGAAGCCGTCCGAGGACATCCTAGGACGTTGAAGGACATGCCAAGGATGCGATGTAAAAGGCTACAAGGCAAAAAAGTCCTTGGCCCGAAGATCCGTTCATTCTAAGTACCCACAATGTCATCAATCAATGTTTAAATTTCAAGCTTTTGTAATATAAATTTATGCATACAAAATAAATTTATAAATCAAATAATAAATATAATTTGATTGATACGAAATTTTAAATGTGTGTTAAGAATTTAAAGAAAGTGCGATGTAACAGTTAAATTTTCAAAATATGTAGTCTTGTTAATTTTTTAAGTAAGAATTGTAGTTTTAGACTTCAACAAAATTTGTAGCCAAAATTTTGTCCGTTTACATTTGACCATTTAAAAAAAAAAAAAAAATTGTATGTAATGTAACATAATTCCCCCTTTTTATAATCATATTTAAATTTTTTTTTTTTAGTAATCAGATTGGTAAATAGAAATTAGAAAGTTACATAGTAGAAATTAGAAAGTTACATAGTGGATAATGAACATTAGGGGTGTCAATGTTTGATCCAACCCGTGAACACGACACGAACCCAACTCAGGTTTTTTCGGGTTAGGGTTGGGCCTTAATGGGTTTGGGTCATAAACGGGTCGACCCAAAAGCGACACGATAAGAAACGGGTCATAAATGGGTCAACCCGCGTAACCTGCACTAGACACGTTTGACACGCCAATTTATTTGTGTCAACTTGACATGACCCACTTAACACAACCCGTTTAACTCATATAACAAATAAATATTTATTTTATTTTAAATTTGTCAAATACCTTTTATATCCAACATATATTTTAAATTTAAAAAGAAAAATGAGTAATTACCAAAATTTACAAGGGATATAATTGAAAATTGAAACTTTACAAACCTTAGAACTACTAATATATTTTTTTTTTTGGTGGTATAGAACTTACACAAATGAAATTAGATGAGCTTGTGAAAGATGTTATAAATTTGGATATCAACAAAGAATCTATGGATGATAATCGTGGTCATAGTCAGGATTAGTCTACTGTTTACTCAAATTCTTTCAATATTGATACTTAGCATTTGGCAAGTTCCAAGAATATTATATTTTTGTTGAATTATGTTATTTTATTTTGTGAAACTTTGTTATTTTGAATTTGGATTGAAGTGTATGCACTTCTTTTGAAGTGTAAAGAACTTATTTCTAGATGAATGTTATATTTTTGTTGAATTATATTATTTTAAATATGTGTTGAAGACTTGAAGTGTATGCATAACTTTTTGGGATGTAAAAATAATTATTTCTAGATAGATGTTATATTTAATATTATGCAGGTTGAAATGGGTTGTATTACATTTGTGTCAACCCAACACGACTCGTTTATTAAGCGTGTCAAATGGGTTAGGTCAGGTCAACCCGCCTTATTAACAGGTCGGGTTAGGGTTGAAGGATCATGACACGATTATTAAATGGGTCGAGTTAAAGTTAAGCCATTTAGTCAAATACCCTTAGCTCGACACGACACGAACCCGATATACTAACCCAAATTGACAACCCTAACGAACATAAAAGGGTTCGTAGACTTCCCTCCTAGTACTAAGTAGTAACTATAGTGAAACATTATTATCCGTCTCTCCTTAAACCCTGTCTGGTCTCCTTAAACCCTAATCGTGGAACCTCGTCACCTCTCTCTCTCTCAGCGACCCCAATTTAGGAATTTACAAACGGTAAAGCTATCGTCTTCTACAAATTACAATCTTCGAACCCCACAACTTCAATCACTTTCCCCTGTTAATAATTTGGTGTATTATTATTGATTATTGACAGAGAAAATGCCGGTTCGGATCCGATTGGCTCGGTTCGGATGCAAAAACAAACCCTTTTACCGGGTCATGGCTGCCGATAGCAGATCTCCTCGTGATGGCAAGCACCTCGAAGTATTAGGCTACTACAATCCCTTGCCAGGTACATTTCTTTGAGTTACTTTCATTTTTAAGTGAATGTTAAATTTTTTTGGTATTTTTGTCATATGATTAACAACTAAACTAACTTATCACTATAATTTCTTTATGCCCATTAACAAAGATTAGATTTTTTTGGTTGCAAATCTTATTTCCATATGGAATGTCATGTGGGTTTTGATACAAATTATTGTTATTTATTTATGTGGGAACTGAAATGTTAGTGGCACAAAAAAAAAAAAAAAAAAAAAAAAAACCCTGTACTCAGCTGAGTATAGGGTGGCTGTTGGGCTTAGAAAGGTTGGATTTTTAGTGCTTTGAAACCAAGAATAAGACAAATTTTAAAATTTTAAGATTTGTAATTCTATTTTATGTGCGTAGGATTATTTCTAGAACTGTTTTGTTGCTTCCTCGGCCTTGCAAATGATGATGGCATCTAATCAGATGCGTGCTAAGTTGCTAACAGCTATGACAACAATGAAATGCCTGGAAACGTCATTGCCTGCTAAATTTTCATCCAAACAATTACATGACAGTTCATTATCCACGTGTACATATTGTTACACGACCTATTTAATAGTCATGTGACATGCTTAAATGGTTTAATGATATGTGTGATTTAATATATGAGGATGGTTATATGAAACGCCACATAATAAGCTGTTGTAGATTCCTCCAATCTAATTTGGAGGAAATCTTTGTTCTTTCCTTTCAATCCTTGTGGTAACCAATAGAGGCTCACTGTCTTGTTGCCGAGGAATTGTTGCAACCTAGAAAAGAAATATATTTAGAATTTTGAATCTTAAAACCTTGATATGTTTTAAGAATTGGATTGGTGGATTTTTATTTCATTAAGATATAAAAGCAACAAATAAGATTAACTTGAGTTTATGATTCTTTTGTGTAGGCCAAGATGGTGGCAAACGAATGGGTCTTAATTTTGAAAGGGTGAAGTAAGTAGTTTTCTTCAATTTGTTGTTCTTTCTTACTTTCAATTGATATGCTTTGAATTCTTAGTGAAAAGTAACATTTGAACATCTTAACTTGTTAGTCATAATTAGAAACTTTCTTTTTAAATTTTCAATCTTTTTTTTTTTTTTTTTTTTTTTTTCATCTATTCAAAATCAATTGTTTTTGGCTTTTTCGCCACCTTATTGGACATAGTTGCACATAAGAACTAGATAATTGCATCTCTCTCTCTCTCCCCACACCCACACAATGTGAGCATGTGTGCACTTGTATTATTGATCTTTTGCTTTAAAAATGGGTTATTTATATACTTTCTTGTTTCTCATCTATGTACAAACTATAGATTTTAAAGGGGGGAATAGTGTCAATGTTAATCTTTTAACTTTTATACTAATCTAAGAACTAGGATATAGTGTTAAAGTGGCCAGAGTTTGAAGCCTCACACAGAGGAACATGTGTGTATAAAATAAACCCTTAGCAAATGTGTGCCTGTTTTCTGTCTACTAATTTTTTCTGATGGTGCCATGGTGAGTTAGCAAAAGATTAAAGGGTGTGCCAAGAAGTTAGGAATAGACAGGAGGATGGCAGAAGTGGGTCAAGGTAGCAGAATGGTAAGGAGGCAGGGTTGGCTCATGCCGCCAAAGTAGGGAGAAATTGGCCAGAGATGTGTTGTTCAGGCCATGCCATAGGCATCAAAGGGTTGAGGAGAAAAGGCCTTTCAAGTGAAGCCCCAATCATTTGACAGGGAGCAGGGTATGTTGAGGGGAGGAGTGGTGGAGGAAGATTCCTGAATTTAGACTAGGGGGGTTGCAGTGTAGGATGGTCAAGGCACACAGAGGGTTCAAACATAGCATGTTTCTCAAGTAGCAATCAGCACAGAGCTTGAAGTGGAAATATTCTTCACCTGAATCATTTCTTGAAAACCACTTGAAAGATTCCAAAGTTGCCTCACACAGTTGATAGACCATCTTTATTGTATAGCCATCAACAATTTTTCTGCGTTTCAACTCGAGGGTTGGTTTTTCAAGGAATTGCAATTAGGGGCAATGTCTCTTCAACTGTTGATATTAAGATGGTTTCTGATGGATTCTCCTAAGACACACTCTGAATCCTACTTTTAGTAGAAAAGTATTTGAGCTACTTATGCAAATGCTATGGCTTCACGATTGAGTTGGTTAGGCCAAGGCCTGGTCTTTACATTGCCCATGGGAAAATTCTGGGGCTATCATGAGGATCACTTGTAAGACAGCTAGAACCTTGTATAGTTTTTATATTGCTCTATATCAGATGAGCTTCTGCTTAATGTGAAATTCCCTAGTCCTAGATTGAATAGTTACCTATTTTTGCTATGCCCTAGAAAAGGCTTAGATGTTATCCTTTTCTTTTTTCTGCCCTGTTTATATATATATATATATATAAAATACAACTTGGCTGCTTTCAAGTGGAATTAATACTTTAATTTATTTGAAGTTTAAAAGTTGGAACTTCTCTACTTTGGATATTTATCTGTTCTGTATTTCTGGATCAGCATTGAAGGATTTAAACATGCTGGATGTTTTGTCAACTATGAAAGCATTTCTATTTGCATAAAATTTCTAAGCGATTGCCCCTATCTGTGTTTTTTGGTTGAATGTGACAAAGGTCTTATTTATTTATTTTTTTTTCTAATTATACACACTGTCTGCAGATATTGGCTATCTGTCGGGGCTCAACCCTCAGAACCTGTGCAGCGCATTCTTTTCAGAGCAGGTGTACTTCCTCCTCCGCCAATGATGGCAATGGGACGTAAAGGTGGACCACGTGACACACGTCCTGTTGATCCTATGACTGGTTGCATCTTGACCCTAGAGAAGCCACTTAATGCTGACCAGGCAAAGGACTCTGAAGGTGATGTAGATGGTGAAGAAGGCGCAAGTACATCATGAAATTCTTCATTGCTGTTTTTAAGATTTTCTTCTTATACTTGTCTCTTTTATCTCTTTTTAGGGGGTGGGGGATATCCTGGGTCTCAAGAATCTTTGTTTCTACTCGGATATCCTCCGGAGAAGCAGCCTGGTCTTGCTTAACTTTCGAGTTTGGGCAATAAGTCTCATATTTTCTGGGAAGGCAGTAGCTTGTGTAGTGATATTGGTACTTTGCTGCATCACAGATAGGATTGAATCATGAATGTAGATGTACCTGATGTGTTTTTTTGTGTGTATGTGTTCCCAAATTGCCAGCCAAGTTTGCCCCTCCTTGGGCTACACACAAGTAGTTTCATTGAGAATGATTTGAGAGCAAAGTACTTTCCAAGAATAATTGACTTCCTTGCAGATATCCTCTTTGTGGGAAGCTGATTTGTGATTCTGTGAATGTAATGTATAGGAAACTGCTCTCCAATTTATGAGTTCTCTCTTTTGTTCAAACTTAAAAAGTTGTAAAACTTGTGTAAAGAAGTTTTTGAGGACAGACCTTTATGATTAAGGTTTTACCTTAGGTTGAGGCCCATTGGGCCATCCTTCTAGTGGATGGCCCACAACATTATTAACTTTTAATAATATTAAAAAAATTGTCTGGATAAAAAATTAGACATGTTTTATCCATTTCATATGATTACAAGCTAGTAATAAAAAAAAAAAAATTGTGTGGGTTTTTTTTAATATTTATTTTTAAATTCATAAAAATAAGTGGATTTTTTTTGAGAAATAAAAATAAGTGAATTTTAATTAACTTAATGAATAAATCATTTTATTCATAGACGTGGGATAGACTATAGAGTACAAATGTATTACTATATATTTATATTTAAAAAAAGTATTCTTTATAAAAAGCCACAAGTTACGGTCGCAGCTATATTTTTATTCTCAGTTTAGGGGAAAAAAAAAAAATTCTATTTATAGAACAAAATGAATTGAAAATTGAGATTAGTGTTTTAGGTATGACTAAAACACGTACCAATGGCGAAGCTTTGCGATTACGCGTACTCTAGAAAAGAACAAGAAGAAGGAACCAGCGAGTGTTGACACATCCATTTGTTTTTCTTCTTCTAAACTACGTAGTACTAATATTATTATATCATAGTATTTGTAAATCCGATACTTGAGGAAAATAAAAGTAACAGTGGAACTAGTTTGATAAGATTTCATTTGGATTGTCGGTGTTGGGAAAATGGAGAAGGTGATGAATATGCTGAAGCCAAAGCCAAACCCACAACAGCAACTCAGAGATTGGCAGCGTAGGCTTCGCCAAGAGTGCCGCAACATCGAGCGCCAAATCCGAGGCAATTTTGTCATCTGGGTCAATTTTATTTTACGTTTTTTATTTGGTTTTCATGGATTTTGGATTCTTGGGTGTGTGTTTAATTTTGAGGTTGTTTTCTCTAATCTGATGGGTTTGGTTTCAGACATACAGAGGGAGGAGAAAAGTGTACAGAAAGCTATAAGAGATGCTGCCAAGAGAAATGACATGGGCTCTGCCAAGGTATATACTTCCAACAACCTTGCATTCCTTTCCCTTTTTGAATTTTCAATTTCTGCTTTCATTAAGTATATGACATTTGTTGTTGAAAAAAAAGCTAATTTGTAGTTGATAGTGGTATTTTTGGATTTGGGGTAACATGTTGATGTGGGTGCTTGTTGAAATAAAGTGTAACTAATAAATGATGTAATGTAGTGTTGAACTTGAACACCCAGATCACATCATTCAGTGTTTAAGCTTCAATGAAGGTTCAACTACTTCTTTGAAGTTGAGACTTAAGGGAAAGAGAGTCGGTTGGTATTGTGTTTGATTGGTAGCCATCCTTGTATACTACTCGGCTAGCATTTGTATCGCCACCTTACATATGGTTCAATGAGTACTGAAGATTAGTCTAGTGCATTAGCGGCTCTGCATATTTAAATTATTTAGCTGATTTTTGTGTTGGTGATTTTACTTTTCTTTAATCATAAGGAGCCTGAACTTAAGAATGACCCCAACTCTGCCATACTATGACTCATGTTGAGATGAAGCTTGATTATTTAATTCCAATTCATATTCTCGATTTGATGAGGTAGATCTCTGATGAGTGAGGCCTTACTGATTAGAAAACAATTGAACCTGTAAAGCAAGTTGGGTAACTTTATCAAGTCTTATTCATTTCATAGTAGTGAGACATCATTATTTGTACACCAGTGGTTTTTTTTTTTTTTTTTTTTGGGTTAAATTATTATTTTTACATTAACTAAACTTGAACGGGGGATAAAAGGTGGTTTCATGATAATTGAATCTTTTACTCAAATATTGACCCCGTTATCAGCACATTTGGTTTATGTTCACAATCAAGGAAACTTATCCAAAAAAAAAAAGGTTCACAATCAAGGAAACACTCATTTTTATTTTATAGAGATATTATGCTCAGAAGTACATTATATGTGAAGAAGTGGTTCCAATTACTGCTTTTCATGTTGGGCATCTCATTGTATATGGATGTGGTTGATCTCATTAGTCACTGCTGCTTATCAGATTGACTATTGCATATAAGGATGCCAGTATAACCTTCTGAGCTTAGTTGTTTTCTCCATTGAGATTTAAGGTACAAAGATACACATGAACCAATTTGCAATTCTTCTTCACTTTTCTCCTTTTTTTTTGTGGTAATTTTATCACAGGCGCTTGCTAAGGAAATTGTGAGATCTAGAAGAGCAGTGAACCGTCTCTATGAAAATAAGGCACAAATGAATTCAATATCAATGCATCTTGGAGAAAGTGTTGGTATGATGCTTAACATATCTAAATTTACTGCTTTTTTTTTTTTTTGGTCCCTCAGAAATTAATTCATTTCAGTTGTTGTGGAATATGGTATGGACTTCTATCAAGTCAAATGCATAACAGAATCATCGTCACAGAACATCAGATATGCATAAAATCAATTATTGTCAAAATTAAGATCAAAATTCTTCATGGTTCAGTCACTAGTTTTGGTTCTGAAATGAATAGAAGGGTGAAGGCATCTGTTCATAATACCGAGAGAGAATTGTTTCAGAGTATTTACTCTATTTAAAATCTCATGATAGAGCACTTTCTTTTTTGATCTCATTATTGATCACTGATTCTTAGTGACTAGTGAAGGTTTGCTTCAAGAAAGGATCTTTAGTCTTTGAGACTACAGATTCAAACTTGACTAGGATTATCGTTTCTTATTAATTCTTGAATAGGAATAATTTCACAGAATGAAGGTTGGGAAAGGTGCTATATATATATATATATATACATACGTACATACAGAGCAAAACTTAGTGCAGTATCTAAGGTGCAGTACATCCAATCTTGCAATAAAACTGCCTCATGGATGTGGGACCATATCAGCTGTGGTAAGCATTTACCTAAAAGACTTGAAAACCAAATGCTGTAACACCCCTTTCTCTCTCTCTCTCTGAGTTTTAGGTTTAACAGAAGTTTCATCTTGTTGTTTTCCTAGCTCTTCCTTGATCCCTGAGATGATGATGGTGGGTTTTGCTTCATCGCCAATCCAGAGATCCTAGTGCCTTGTAGTCCATTGATGAGTACAACCTCATCATAGAAAAAAATTATTGGAAAAATGAAAGAACTTTGGACATCCAAGACTTTCTGTCTGTGTTGAACAAACTTATGATTTTATAGAATTTAATTCCAGCAAAAAAAGAAAAAGAAAGTTAAAAAATTCCATTGACATGTATATAGAAATTATTTAATCCTCTTTCAATATTTTCAGTCTTTAGTCTTTACTTGGATGTGGTTCCTTTGGATGGATATTTGAATTCACTTCAATGGTTTGAATTTCTGTAGTCTATTTTATTTCATTTTCATTTTCATTTTTTGGTTGATTTTGCAGCAATTGCCCGTACTGTTGGTCATCTATCTAAAAGTGCTGAGGTCATGAAGCTTGTTAATAACCTAATGAAGGCTCCACAAATGGCTGTTTCAATGCAAGAATTCAGCAAAGAGATGATCAAGGTATCCTCATTGTTGCTGTTCACTTTGCATCAAAAAAAAAAAAAAAAGAGGACGGCTTTAGTTTGGGTATAGATAATGGAATTAATGGATGGCATTGCAATCTATGGAATTTCAAATGCAAAAATATTCCCATTTCATCAGTTCTAAATAGGATTCAACTTTTTTAGTATTTGCTTTTTAAACCAAGATTTCCATGGTTTGTTTTTGATTATGTATAGCCCTTGTATCATATATAAAAGAAATATTCCCCTTTTGCTGTTTGGTTATATATCTCTTTGGTTAACTTTCAAAGAGTGGATGTAACAGTTGTTACTCATAAATTCTTAATGAAGGCTATATCTTATTATAAAATTCAATGCTTTGGGATTGGATCTGAATTTCATTTTTAATATTCTGATAAAGAACTTTAGGGTGAATATATGTGGCAAATTCTGAATATTGTATCTTATAAAGCTTATTGTCAAACGTAACTAATTTGGATTTATATCATGGATGTTTAACCATTAACTTCTCCATCGAGTAAGTATTTTTGTGTTTGTGATTTGTAGGCAGGGATCATAGAGGAGATGGTGAATGATGCTGTTGACTCAGCACTGGACTCTGAGGATATAGAAGATGAAATAGAAGAAGAAGTTGATAAGGTCTTAACTGCAATAGCTGGCGAGACTGCTGCACAGCTTCCAGAAGCAGTCAGAAAGGAAAGGGTGAAGCAACCTGCCCAGGTTGTAGCGGCTGCAGAGGAGGTATGTGTTACTTGATTCCCCTGTAATGGCCCTTCTTTAAGCTATTCTTTTCTGGCCTTGATTGAATGAAGAGGCTGTAACTATATTTACGCTGTAACCATATTTACCCTGTAACGTGGAATATGTATTTGGCTCATGTAGGAAGAGGCTATAGCTGAGGGTGCCGACGATGACGAGGAATTGGAAGAAATTAGGGCCCGACTTGCCAAAGTTAGATCTTAGTTTAAGCTTCTGAGCCTATACCCCCTAGCAATGCTAGCATAGTATATATGAGAAAAAGTTGAGTTTGTTTGCTTGCATCTAGCCTCTTGATCATATTAAAATGGGAGCAGATGAAGCCTAATTCAGTGCTGCTAATGAGAATGGAGAGGAACATCTTCTGTACATTATACTAGAAGCAGCTTTGCAAGAATTAAGAGTTTTTAGCTGTAATTTGTGTAATAATTGCAAATCGTTGTTTTTGATGCTGTGAATATCATTCCATCCTGCAGATTTGGAAGTCTTTCATGCTATGAAGCAAATGAGACATTTCATGAAACACTGGAAACTGAATGCTGCAATTACAACCCAACATAAAACGGAATGATAGTTTATAAATAAACAAGCTTATTCTTGTACAAACAAAAAACGCCATTATGTTGATTAATATGCATCTCAGGCAAGGATTAACTGGTGCCCAACAGGCAACAGTACAAACATGCAGCCTAAAAGCATTTCTTGTAAAGTTCATGACAAAAGCCACGCTCTAAAATGCAATTTCTTCGAGTACCAGCTTATTTTACCACTTGAATCTGCTTGAGATATTAGAGCTTCTCTCATTTTTCTGTTGTGAACCACTAACGAAAAGAAGATGAGTCATAAGGCAAAAGTTTTAGTGAATTTTTTCTCGTATCAATTTTGTGTTTCGGTTCACATAATTTGTTTGATACTCATCTATAGAACGTGACGAATGCTTCCAAACTATAGCCATCTGATTCTGATGCAGCTGCTTTTAGCCTGTAATATCAAACACACAAAAGCCACACAAATTTCTCTTGAACTGCCTAATTTGCTAGTCATGGTGTAGTGTACGTCCAATTCTTACCATTTTGCATGTGTATCAAATAGAGTCCAAAAAACAAAGAAACTGGATCCTTTCCAAATAAATCCCCTAATTCTCTCTTATTTTTACCATGAAGTATAAATCACCCAATTTTCTCTTATTTTTACCATGAAGTGCGATACGTGATACTTATTTGATTTTTAAATTTCACACATCTTACATCTAAATAAAAACTGGAGGGGACCTTCCTTTTCACATACTTTTCTGTTTTTATATTGTGATGACCCAATCAAGCACTATTTCAATTTTAAATACTAAGAGCATTCCCATCAAGGGTTTTAAAAATTTTAGCATTTACCATTTCAAAAACCAACTTTATAGCATTTGACACATCACTTTACAATTCACCATACATCAAAACTTCTATTTTTTTTTTTACCATTTTATTTAATTATTCTTTATTTATTATTTTTTTACTCATTTTTTTAGTCGGTTTCTCTCTCTGTCTCTCTCTTCCTCTGTCAAAACCCAATAGTTGTAGAAGACTAGAGCCTTCTCCCTCTCTCTGATCTGCTCTCAAACTCGTGCTTTGTGTCTTTGATCTACTCTCAAACCCGTGCTCCATGGCTGACCACCAAGCTCCATCGGCCTAAAACACTTCTCACCCCTTTGAGCTCTCTCTCTAAAATTGAGCTCTCCTTCTAAACCTCCATGGCCGGAGCTTTTCAAGCTCATCACCTCCAACCACAGCACTCAACAACCTCATTTTTTGCTCTATCTCTGAATTTAAACCCGATCCGAGCCTATCTAGACTTCGATCCCTTCGATCCAAATGAGGCAAAGCCTCCCCGTTCCACCACTGAACCTAGCCAACGCCAATGCCAACCACTGCACACGATCTTAGCAGTGGATTTGCAATGAGATTTTGAGGGTTTTTTAGTGGTTTGTTGCTAGGTTTTGGGGCTATTTTTGGTGGTGTGTATATAGGGAGTTTTAGGATTGATTTTCTGGGTTTTGGAAGTTGTTTTTTTTGTGTTTGTGTTTTTTTTTTTTTTTGGTACTTTCTAGGTATTTTCAGTGAGGTTTTGGGTATTTTTTTGTGTGTTGATTTTCTGGTTTTTTGGTTGGGTTTTTTGTGTGATTGCAATGGGGTTCCTTTTGGGTTTTTGTGTGATTACAGCGGGGTTCTTTCTGGTATTTTCTAGGTAATTTTTGGATTGCAGTGGTGACAGAGTTGGTTGAGATGGTGAGAGGGAGAGGAAGAAGCTTGGGTGAGATGGTGTGATAGAGGAGAGAGAAGAGACTTGGAAAGGAGACAAGCGCGGGAGAGAGAGAGAGAAAGAAATTAATAAAAAATGATAGCATGTTGCTACAGTGCGGTCTCAAAAATGAGAGCGCACTATAGCAAGATGGCATATTTTTTAGCATATGGCATCTTGTGATGGAGTAGGTTTTTGGGGTTATAACTGCTAAAAGTAGCATTTTAGCATTTATAACACCCTTGATGAGAATGCTCGAGAGTGAGAGAGGTGTGACAGAGGAAGAAGCTTGGGTGAGATGGTGTGACAGAGGAGAAGTGAGAGAGGAGAGAGAAGAGACTTGGGAAGGAGACAAGCACGGGAGAGAGAGAGAGAGAAAGAAATTAAAAAAAAGTGATAGCATGTTGCTATAGTGTGGCCTCAAAAATGAGAGTGCATTGTAGCAAGATGGCAAATTTTTTAGCATATGGCATCTTTGATGGAGTAGGATTTTGGGGTTATAAATGCTAAAAATAGCATTTTAGCATTTATAACACCCTTGATGAGAATGCTCGAGAGTAAGATATTAAAAATTTATGTATTTAATTTACACTTATTGACCCCACTATGATCTGGGGTGAAAAGGCATTGGGGTCATTTAGTAAAAGGAAATTTAATGGACCTAAGATTTTTTTTTAATTAAAAATTGCTAAAATTACTATAAATTTTACAAAATAACATTTATATGTTTATGTGGCAATTTTTTTTTTTGGAGGAAAATGTGGCAATGAATTTGATTAATGAGTTTCAACCACCTAATAAGTGTGTGTTTGCCTAGCACTGAAGATGCATTTAAGTTGTGTTTGTGTTTTCTTGGCTGGTCCCATGGCACTATTCATGGACCAGCCAAAGCACAAAAACGCATGAATAGTATTTGTGAATAATTTTTTGCCTTTAAAAAATATTTTGTTGCAGTGTTTTCAGTTTTCAGCAAATAAGTGGTATTCAAACAGACTCTAAATAAAAATTTGGATTTTTTTTTTCTTTAATGATTGGTAACACATCAATGTAGTAGTTCTATGTTGTAATTTGTATTGTCCCTTACATCATTCTTAATTTAGGTGGAGCCATCCAACCATTGTCATTTATTTGTAGCAAATGATCCTCCTCTTTTTCAACATTCACTCCCAATACTCTTTCTTATCAATAGCTTCACCATTACTGTTCAAGCACCTTACTCCTTACATGCCACCAGAAGAATCTACCTATGTCACACATTCAGGTAGTTCTTAATGGGGATAGTTACACTATTTTTGGCAAAATCTAGGAAAAATTTCTTCAATGTATGTCATATGTTGCCCATGAGAATTGTGAGATGAGAGGAAGCAAGAGAAAAGAGAGGGAGAGTTGAATGCAAGTTGATGCCATTGTAACAATGTTTGAAAGTTTGAGTGTCTGCAATTGCTGTAGATTTATAGTGTTTGATATGAACAAACTTGGCTTATAAGGCTAAAAGAAAGGGGGAGTGGAAAATGTCTAAAGTTGAGAGATTGAGAGATAACGGTCCTTAGTTTATTGCAATGACAAATATGAAACAATTATTAATTACAATGAATATATTGTTGCAATAAATTGTTTATTGCAACAACATATATATCATTGCATCAAAGTTGTCATTAAAATATCTAGTGATTATTGCAATGAAATTTTTTGTTGCACAAACTTGTTACCTAATAATTTATTGCAACAACTCGCATCAACTATTGCAATGACTTTGATGTTATTGCAATGATTTTTTGTTGTTGTAATAAATATTTTTTCTTGTAGTGTAAGTACCAAGAGTAAATTTGGCTTTATCAATTTATAATGGGTCTCTATGATGACTTTGAGTCTGTTCATAGCTCATTATTTTGGCACTTCTCCCCTGTTCACATTTGATCAAGCTCTTAACGAGCTTATTTGAGAGGAGACTCACTTTTAGTTATAGACCCGTTATATCTCAATGCTTGACCGCTCAATTGGGCCTCCTAAAAAAATTGGATATTCCAATTGATCCAAGCCTAAGCTCGAAAGTGTGATAATAGGAGTGCAATCTAGATTGTGCACAATGGCATCTTCAATGAACAAGCCAAGTATATTATTTATTCCATTTTTTATTATTATTTCTTTCTGCCTTTTGTCTCTCTTTTGTTTTTCAAATAATCTAACTTAATTTTTAATATTATGGAAGACTAACTTTTAACTTTTTTTTGTCTCACATTTAATATAAAAGTTACCAAAAATTATACACTTTAATAAAAACTACCTAAATAAGATATTTAAAATAAGCAAAATCCAAACGAACTCTGTAATAGCCTCATCTTTTTTTTTTTTTTTTTTTTTTTTTTTTTTTTTTTTTGAGAATATGCAATAGCCTCATCTTGATGTTTTTAGACTCACACTACTTTTTATAAAGTTAGATTATCATAAACCATTGATAATCTCTCATCTTAGTCTTCACGTTATAGAGTTAGATTCATGAACCATTGATAACCTCTCATCTTAATCTACACGTTACAGTGAACAAATCTATGCTTACAAAAAAAAAAAAAAAATACTGATTTTATAACTTATCTGCTAATCTAGATTTAGAAAATAAAATTAAAGAAAAGCATCACCTTCACCCAATAATTCTTTTGTGGTATATTTGCTATACTGGGTGGTAAAGTAGATTTCATAGTTATCACTTGGAATTGGAAGATCATGAATGTTCGTCTGTCAATTCTCTTTCGGATCTCGAGTGAGAGCAATGTTTTCAAACTATAGTCCAATTTGGGTCCATGAAACTTTCTTTCTTGTACACAAAAGTTGCATGTTTTCTTTTTAAGACACTGATGACTTACTTACACGCAAAGACTATTGCCTCCATCCCTTGGCTTGTTTTACTATACTAGAGTGCTCCAACCTGGCCTTCACTCTCTTTATACGCGTTTTCATAATTGTGAACCTTTTAATCCGGCTGATTACTTGCACAGCAAAACAATGTTTCTAATTTTATTTTTCTCCTTGGAAGGGAGGAAGATTTGGATCTATATTAAAAAAAAAAAGCAAGACTTAAGTAGTGCTTAGGTGTTGTTCTTTAAGTTTCATTTTTAAGATTCTGTTATGTGAATTTTTTCTCATGAGACGGAAGTGTATTTTTTAGTTAAGTAGCCACATGGTTGAATCTTAAGAGGAGAACTTAAAGAACAACACTTAACGTACTGTATCTAAGTTTTGTCCTAATAAAAATAAAAAGGTACTCATAAAACAATATGATTTTTATAAACATATGGAGCAATCTTAAGATTCTTAACCAACCTTAGAAGGCAAAATTGTTGTCCATTGTTCGATTAAAACAGTGGTACAAGGATGGGCTATTTGTCTCTCTTAACAATCTAACTTTTATACTCCATTATCACATTTTGGACATGAGAGTTTGAAGGGTATACGATATGCATATTCTCTATTAATTTGGATTCTGACTTTGCTATGAGATTGAAACTAACAATGCCATCCTCTGTTAATTAGAATCTAAATTCTAGTAGAAGGAACTAATCCAATGCGTTTGGATTAGTTTTTTTTTTTGTTTGTTAACTTATTTACTTATGTGCAATATTTTAAAGCAGGGCTTTATCTAAAAATAACAATACTTTTATTAACTTTCAAAAAATAAGCAAATAAAGTTTTTAACAAAAAGCTATAAAAAAAAAAAAAAAAAGAGAGAGCTTGCAAGTCCATAACTTTATCACCCTAAATTCCAACAGAAAAGACAATCTTTCATTGTTATACAGCTTATTTATTAGAACTAGACAACAAAAATAAAGATTAAAAAAAAAAAAAAAACAGAGGAAAAGAAAGGGGGGAGAAATAACTCCTTTTTAATTGGAGACGGAGAAGTAACATGGGATTGACTTACCTTCCAAAAGAAGTGATTGAAAATTTGCCAGAAGAGAAAATTTGAATAAGAAAACAATAAACTATTGACCGTTATCTCTCTCTCTCTCTCTCAGCTTTAGACATTTCCCACTCCAACTTTCTTTTAGCCTTATAAGCCAAGTTTGTTCATATCAAACACTATAAATCTACAGCAATTGCAGACCCTCAACCTTTCATACATTGTTACTATGGCATCAACTTGCATTCAACTCTCCCTCTCTTTTCTCTTGCTTCTTCTCATCTCACAATTCTCATGGGCAACATATGCAAACAACCACCTTCACTTATCTTCAGCTGCTTACTTCCCAAAGCAGCAAGCAGAAAAGCTCATAAAAAGCCTCAACTTGTTCCCTAAAGACTCCATCAACATTGCCCCCCATGACCCTTCATTTGCAGCCCCCATGATTGTAGAGAAATCGTTTAGTTTCCCTTCTCTGGGTTACTCTGGCCCTTCAGTTGCAGATCTTGGTCACCATGCTGGTTACTATGGGCTTCCACATTCCAAAGCAGCAAGGTAGGCCATAAAATGTTGACCATATAACAAACTAAATTAGTTTCTTGGCTTTTAATTGGTTTGGTTGTGATTATACTGGGAATATATACAGCTCTAATACTTTTATTTTTCAATGATTTCGTGGGCTGTTTATTATTTGCAGGATGTTTTATTTGTTCTTTGAATCAAGAAACAACAAGAACGACCCTGTTGTCATATGGTTGACTGGAGGGCCAGGGTGTAGCAGTGAACTGGCATTGTTCTATGAAAATGGTCCTTTCCACATTGCAAACAACTTGTCTCTAGTGTGGAATGACTATGGCTGGGACAAGGTATTGAAAATATAGTTCATTAATAAAGCTAGAAAGTAGAAACTAGAGAATGAGCTGGTATATTCCATTGCAGCGTAAATAGAATATACAATTTAGTCTTCTTACAAGTAACAAGAATCTCATATCATGAAATGTTTCGTTGATAAATTTCTCGAAGTAGGAACTACATAAGAAATATATATATACACACACACACACACACACACTCATTTTGCTAGGTAAAAGGGTTGGATAATTTGTCCCTAAACATTCCTCATACAAGGGAAAGAGGATTGGCCAATAGGCATAGAGGTAGGGCTATAAATAAGTCAAATCAAGTCTCGAAAGTTCAAAATTGTTGATTAATTTTCTTTCAAATACAAGCTGAGCCAGAGCTCATCATACAACTAGAATACATATTTGAGCTTGATTACTTTTCTTGTAAAACAAGCTTGAGCTTGTTTACGAATTACGACTACTTGGTTAACTTGCTCTTTTTTCCATATATAATAAACACTATGACAAAAATACTTTACCCCTTCATAAATCTATACTAATAATAAAGTATCTTTAAAATTATTTTGACTTAATAAGATAAAATAATTTTGATGGCGAACTTATAAAAATTGGAGTCACCAACATTACATTATTAAAGACTATTTATAATTTTTACTTCAAAATGAACTATTTATTAATTTATATAACCAATCAATTACAAATAATAAAAACATATTTATAAACTTGGATAATCCAATATCAAGTCTATATAAGTATATTTTTATATATGTCTACATATAAATGTATAGTATTATATTTATTTCAATTGAGCCTCATGTTCATGACATAATATTATTGTTGAGATCAACGTATTTAATAATCAAGCCTACAAGCCTAACCTTAGACTTAAGTTTTGGCTCACTTGCGAAATAAACGAATATAAACAAACTTCTCTCAAATTGAACCTAAGCTATTTATAAACAATTTGATAGTTGATAGGCTTAAAGTGTTGGCTCATTTGTTAAATAAATTAGCATGAACATGATTTTTCTCAAGTTGAGTCCAAGCTATTCATAAGAAAACTTGATTTATTTACTGCCCTACCTAAAGACCATTGGCAATTGCTACTATATGTTGATAATAAAGCTTTCATCAGAATCATGAATATGCTGCAAATGTTCAGTCCCATTTTTCGACAGAGTTGATTGACAAACTTCTTTACGATCTTTTATGTGGGCTGACAAGAACAACATCAATTGCTTCTTTAAGTATTAAAACTGTAAATTGATGTCAGTATAGTATCTATACGGTCAGCTTTGTACTTAGTAAGCTCAATTTTTTGTTAAAATCCTTTCCTGATGTACATATTTGTCAAACTACTCGATTTCATTTTTCCATCTACTAGTCATACAGTTTCTATTGTCATTCGGCAGGCATCAAACCTTCTGTTTGTGGACCAGCCTGTTGGAACCGGTTTCAGTTACACTGCCGATGATCATGACATTCGCCATGATGAAGGTGGCGTTAGCGATGACTTGTATGACTTTTTGCAGGTTTGTTTGTTTTCCATGTGTGTTGTATGTGCGCTTTTCAATGAAAAAAGAAACAAGAATCATGGATTCATGCTTGATTACATGTGATTAAAATTTGTCAGGATCTGATTCTGAGATTCACCAACTTTTCTACATTGTCTCAGGCATTTTTCAAGGAGCATCCTCAATTTGCTAAAAATGACTTCTACATAACTGGAGAATCATATGCTGGGCACTACATTCCAGCGTTTGCTGCTCGGGTTCACCAAGGAAACAAAGCAAAAGAAGGAATTAATATAAACCTGAAGGTAGCTCTTAAATCTACCATTGGTTGCCTAGTCTCACTTCATCAGATATTTAACTCTAAATGCTTTAACAGGGATTTGCTATTGGTAATGGGTTAACCAATCCTGAAATCCAGTACAAAGCATACCCTGATTATGCACTGGATATGGGGTTAATTAAAAGTTCTGATTACAATAGTATTAACAAGATGCTTCCAGCATGTGAACAGGCAGCAAAAAACTGTGGTAATTCTTATTCTTATTTTCAAATTCCTTCTCATTCTTATTTCCTTATACATACAACATCATAAACTCTCAAAGATTTTTAATGGGGAAGATATATATATATATATATATCATTCAAGAAGGAACTGATTTCTCTAACGTTTATGACCTATAAGCAGTTTTAATTAGTTTGCAATTACTCTATCCTTGATCAATCATATGGGGCTGCATTTGCCAGGCACTGATGGTGGAGATGATTGTGTAAATTCATATGTGGTTTGCAATGACATATTCAATCAGATCATGAACATTGCTGGTGGTATAAATGTAAGATGGCATATAATAACTACGATTTTGTAATTGTTGTGAAAGCGTTCAGATGTGAAGAAACAAAATTGCATGTTCAACTTCGATGAGAAATTTGTTTTATCTTTGATCTGCAGTACTATGATGTTAGAAAGAAATGTGAGGGGGATCTGTGTTATGATTTCTCGAGCATGGAGACATTCCTGAACCAGAAGTCAGTTAGGGATGCTCTAGGGGTTGGGAACAGAGAATTTGTTTCATGCAGTAGTGATGTATATGATGCCATGCTGACTGACTGGATGAGGAATCTTGAAGTAGGTATTCCTACTCTTCTAGAGGATGGAATCAAGGTGCTTGTGTATGCTGGGGAGTATGATCTCATATGCAACTGGCTGGGTAAGCCTCTATGGCTCAAAAGGAGGAACTTGAAATAAACATCTCAAAGAATATACTCGTCTTTCTTAGTCTATCCTATTAATTTCTTTTTTCTTTGGGCAGGGAATTCAAGGTGGGTTCATGCCATGGAATGGTCAGGACAAAAAACGTTTGGGGCATCCCCAACTGTTGCATTTGTAGTTGATGGTGCAGAAGCAGGATTGCTAAAGAGCCATGGGCCTCTCACTTTCCTCAAGGTTTCTCTCTCTCTCTCTCTCTCTCTCTCTCTCTCTCTCTCTCAGTGTGTGTGTCACTTTGTATTCTGACTTAATCAAATTGGTTCCATGTCACAACACATAGGTCCATGATGCTGGTCATATGGTTCCAATGGATCAGCCTAAAGCTTCACTACAGATGCTGATGAGCTGGATGCAAGGGAAACTAACCATGACTGAGACAGAAGATAGGGTTGCTCCCAAGTGATGGCCTCAACAAACCCGGCATCCTCTTTCTAGCATGTGCCTACATTTATGGATTTCAGGAATGGCATCCGGGTAGGACTGGTTGTGATATATTTGTCCACCAGTGATCTCAAGGTCTTGTTTTCAACAACTCCTTAAAAATTTTATTGCTAGAATGGAGTTTTCTGAGGAACAGTTCATAAAGATTATTTTGGACATATGAATGTTCAGTGAATACACGTTTACCATCATATGCCATACATTAATTTGGCCTATAGATACTTTCATATATTATTATTATGTTATGACATATGCACAGTTGGCACAAAAGTGATCATGATTCTTTGATTTGTGAGATCATTGACTGGTTATTAACTAAGAGCTTGGAAATTCTGGCATCATGGGAAGACACACAGAATCTGTAAAATCAACTTATAGCAGGACCTATTATAGAAACGACCTATAGCAGATGTTCAGCTCCAATTTATCTAAATTATAAGAAAAATAACATATGATCCCAAGAGAAAGCCATTGTGTAACACCCCAAACCCATACTAAGGATTTAGATGCATAACCTGTCTTATAAATAATCAGCACTAATATAATGGAACAAAGCGTAATTAAATATCCACAAACAAACTCACTATCCTAAGAAAATATACTAAAACAGTCCATCAATTAACATAGCTCCAAAAGAAGTCTTCAATCTATTGCTCCAATGATCTATCACCAAAAGATATTCCATTGTTCTAATCTGAAATGGAGAAAGAGGGGGGGGGGGGGGGGGGGGGGATGAGCTAGAAGCTCAATAAGAGACTGCATAACATGAGAATGTCTTTCAAATCAAAATAATAGTATCATTGACAAAATATAATCTTTACAAAACATTTACAAATAGTTTTAACAATAATATAATATATTCTATAAAACTGTCAAGAATAAAACATTTGACTATAACACTGTAATCATTAAATAAAATAATAACCACTTTAATTGGCCAAAATACACTAGATAGGTAGAAACAATTTAATATAGTAATAAACAATTTTTCCACTTGTAATGGTCAATAACAATAAAACAATAGTTTGATATGGAAAACATTAAACATTAGCCATACAAAGACATAAGCTGCTAAACACTCGATGGGTGATTCCCATGTGGAATAATAACACTAACCTCAAAGAGGCATCACTGGCTCCAAAGAGCAAACAATAACACTGACTTCGAAGAGCAAACGATATCACTGCACCACACTACAATAACACTACATCGGCCGAAGACCAACACTTAACCATGTGTTGGCAAAGGTTGCAGACTGTTTTGCTGACCGTTTGAAAACATTCTTACTTTATTACAATATTGTTAATACCAATCATATATCATATAACAAATACTTTCTCAAAAATATAGTTTTGAGTCATTCTTAACATATACAGTTTCAAAGTAATGTACAATAAATAATAAAATTCAAGTATGTATAAAGCATTGACAATGTTATAAGTTTTTGAAACTTCACTTTTACAATTATGTATATATAAATATATTTTTATCAAAAAAATATATAAATATACACGTCTTGAGAGACGTCATGTTCTGAAGTCCACTTACCTCTAGTTGCTAAACCAAGCTTCACTTTAGTTGACTGAATCAATGTCAACTATAACCTAAATAAGGACAAGACAACTCGATAAGAATGGTTACACTAAGGCAGCAATAAAAAAAATATAAATTTCACTCTTAAAATTTGTATATCACTACTTATTCTGAAACTATAACTAATTTAGTACTCAATTGCTTTATCAAGTACTCCAAAACTCAGTACCTAGTAAACAATTCTAATGAGCTGATTATGTAGATCTCTATGTTATTTGATTCTCCCCGTACAAGTTGGCTTCCAAATAATCATATGCTTGTAGATCATATCAACCCAAAATAAATATATAGCATCCATAAAATCTCTAACCGTAGGACTTAGTATTCTATAGCATGTATTGACAAAAATTTTGGAACTCGAAACCATGTTATAGATTACAGGTTTCATAAAGTCAGCACCACTAGTAATTAAGCTACGTAAATCCCAAATAATAAATCATCTAAAAGCTTAAGTCATGAGTTCGCATGGAAAAGTTCATGCAAGACTAATATACTACACTAGCTTAATAGATTATCCCATAGATCTTTGTGAGAGAGGCATACCTGAACACACGGATGCAGTATTTTTTTTTTCTTTTGTAATCTCACAGTTTCTCTCTCTGTCTTTCAGCAGGAAGCCCTAACTTACTTACACGTTAAAACTGATTCCACTTGGGCTGAAATTTAAAACCCACTAAAACTTATTAAGGTTGTTTAGATGGGCTAGGACTCTAAGAATTCCAATAACACTTAAACTCCTAACCCAAAAAGGGTTTTAATCTCTTATCTTTTCCTTAACTGAATAAGGAGGCTAAAAGTTAAATATGAATAATTCACAAAATAACTATTCACGTTACCTTTTTTTTTTTTTAATATCATAATATAAAATAATATCTCTTCCAAAATAAATTAAATAATTCATCAACTCCACTTTAGAAGCAATTAAGTTAAATTTAAGTGAGACGGGTGTTACACATTGATTGAAAGGCACCATTATAAATTTGTATGATTTTAAAATATTCAAGTTCCTAACTTCCACGAATTAGGAAGAGGGGGCAGTGGTTATTGTCATTGATTCACTCTAGCATGCATATACGATAACTAAAACTCAGTTAAATATGAAATATGGTTTGTGATTGTTATTAAATGATTGCAAGTTGTACAAAGACTGTACTTCTTCAGAGGGGCTAAAACTGAAGCTTATCATATATGTTTGTATCTCATCATAATTTATGATGATGTTGAAAAAATCACCAATGAATTACACGTCGCTCACATGCTCCAAAAATCACCTCCATAATAAGGAAGAGAAAAAGAACCTTCTGAGAGCACCGGTGTGGTGCCGGCCAAATGCCCTCCGAAGGTTAAGTTAGAACCTTTTACAACTCTAGAGTGCTAGAGAGGGTTAATTATGCGTACCTTAATTTGTAAGGGTATTGGGGCTTTTATAGTAGTCAAAAGTTGCACTCTTTTACTTGGAGTCGAAGTCCTTTCCTTGTAGAAATTATCTTTTAGAGTCCAAAACGTGGTGGACAAGTCTTTTCCTTATAGGGAAGATCTTCACCAATATACGTAATCTCTAGAATCCCTTTTGCACTAGGATTCTGTTTAAGGCTTTCTGAGAATGGGCCACAAGTATTCCCATCAAGAGGTCTAGCAGGCCCATGGCCGATCAATCCGTTCCTCTCTCATCCGTCCACTCCGAATTTGTCCTTAACAGGCCTTGCACATAACATGCTTGTCTACCTTTCAGCCCACAAACCATAATCAGCCCGTTCCGTCACACTAAGTATCGTAGCCATACATTTTTCCCCTTTCAGTTGCCCCCTCACCCGATGGATCCGTCATAACTAAGCAGACGGACCCGTGGGGTGACGGTTTTAAAACCTCAATCAATTGACTATGATACCTGGCACTGTGAACTTATCTCCATACACTGACAGGTTAGAAGTAACACATTTATGACCCATGCCAAGTGTCACCCCTTCAATGGTCGTTGTTTTAGAACAAGGTGTCGTTTCGTCTTCCGTGCACATCTCCTATAAATATCAACCCCTCCACCTCTCATTTTTCCACATTTTACTAGAAAATATTGTCAGAGCGAGTCCGTCATACCTGTCAGAAAGTACTCCGTTCACTCTTATACTCGTCGCCTGCGACCTCTTGCTCATTCCGTAATTTTGGTAAGCAATCCTCTATCCGTCCTCTTTTTAATTTTTATTTACTTTTTAATACTATATATTTTTAGACTTTATGCCCCCGTCCCTCTTTCCAACCCCGTCAGAGTCTTAGGTTTTGTCCTTACATGTAGGCCATGTCTAGTGTGTCAAGTAACCAATTGGCTGTCCGTGACGGGGCAGACTACGAAGAGGTATACCCGTCAAGTCCCAAAGACCAAGACGCTCTGAGCGAGGAGAGTAGTCCGTCTTCATCCTCCCTGTCCTTAATAAATGAGGATATAGAGATGATTGAAATAGAGGAGGGTTCAGCCGACGACGAAGAGCCAATAGTTAGATCCGTCGTGGGAGCTGATGGACTTAGGGAGTTCATCATGCTTCCAGAGTGGACGATGCACGCCTTTACATCCACCATTAAAGAACCTCACTTTAATACCCTTAGGGCCCGTTACCAAATCCCAGATCACATCCTACTCCGTCTGTCCTACATGTCAAAAAAATGCTATTATGAAGGAGTGGATGGTGTAGGGGTGTATAAACAGATGCTCAAGGCGGGCCTAAGGTTCCCTCTAAATTCTCTTTATCGTGAACTCCTTAAATACTTAGGTTTATCTGTCAGCCCTATCTCCTAACGCCTGGAGGGTCTTTATAGCAATGGAGGTCCTGTACGGAGCTATGTCGGATGTTAGAAGAAGGCTTATGATAAGGGAGTTCCTTCACTACTACCGTCCAGACGAGATAGATAAATCAAGGGGAATGTATAGCTTCGTCCCTAGGAGCCCCGTCCTAAAAGTGATATATGAAACCCCAGACTTAAACAGAGACTGGAAGAGCCGTTATTTCTTCATCGAGGGAGACGGTTGGATGTGTCATCCAGGAGAAACGGATTACATGCCCGTCGACATAATTTGGGGCATTTTAAACCCATTTGGTATGGCCAGTCGTGTAGAAACCACTAAGTTTTAGTTTAATATTTATTACATTTTTTAACGTCCGTCTTCTTTGGCACAATTCGACGATGTCCCCAAATTACTCTCGAGGAGTTCAGCTTCCTTGAGAAAATTTTTGCAAAGACAAAACCTGAGGAAAGGAAATGACTCGCAGATGTTGTGCATTACCATTCTTTGGTCTGGACAGTGTCATTTTAAACATCTCTCCCTCAAGAATTCTACAAGCAGATATAGTTGCATAAAACATTAAAAAAAAAAAAAAAATCAGGACATTGGGCATGTTTGGTGTCCCAACTACCAAAAAGTTCTTCCAAGATGGGCAGGCATATGAGAAAGAGGTTAAATCTCATGGAGGCTTTCATGGAAGACTAAAGTTCTAAAGTGCACAATGCATTCCAGGTGATGATCACTGATCAATTTGCTTGAATACAACAACAGCGCCTTAGTCCCTAACTTTTGGGGATGATTATCGATCCTTAATAGACTAATTGGGGTCGAACACATGTATTTTTTTTTTTTGCAACTCTACCCTATCTATAGTCAAACTCTTTATCAACAATTTACTTAAGTATGACAATTAAATATGATCCAGGAGAAAACTAAAAACCAGTTGTCCAATACACCCAAAAACTTATGATTCAATGTTGAGATTTTCAAAATATGAATTCTACAACATTGCTTAGAGTTATATCAAGTGTAATGTTACACTTGAAGTAACTCTAAGTAATGTTACACTACCTAATAACTTGTTATAAAATTCATATTTTGAAAATTTCAATATTGCATTATATGTTTTACATGTTCTTATCATATATTTTGAAAATTTCAACATTGAATTACATGTTCTTAACATTCATGCCAATTTTCATGTCAATTGGATGTTATTTACTATTCGATCTATAAATTCATCTTTTATGCATTATTTTAAACTATAAAAATTTGAATTTAAATAATATATGAATATAATGTAATCTAGTGGTGAATTTGTCAAAATTTGCATCTAATTGAAAAATATTGAACGGTGTAACATTGCTTAAAGTTATGCCTTTGTAACTTTAAGCAATATTATACCATTAAATATTTTTTTAATTAGATGTGAATTTTGATAAATCCAACAGGTGTAAATTGAATATATATATATATATATATGAGTTGAGTTCAAGTTACATGCACTTGGTGTAACTTTAAAGTAAATGAGTTGGAAAGCAATAAATAGTCAACTATATTTTTTTTAACTATTATATCTTTTAGAGATCTATGGTGTAAAAATGGTATAACTTCTATAAAGCTACACTACCAAATATTTTTTAATTCGATGTGAATTTTGATAAATACACTACTATATTACATTATCTTTGTATATTATCTATGCTTACAAAATTGAAAGATGACCAAAGATCAATAGCCATGTCATTAATCAATTGTTTAAATTCAAGTTTTTGTAGTTTAAAATAATTCATAAAAGATGAGTTTGTGAATCAAATGGTAAATTACATCTGATTGGCATGCATGTTAAGAACACATAGAACATGGAATTCAATGGTTGGATTTTAAAAATATGAATTCAATAGCAAGTTATATAGGTTGGGTTCAAGTTACACTTGGTGAATTTATCAAAATTCACATCTAATTAAAAAATATTGGGTGTTGTAACATTACTTAAAGTTATATCAAGTGTAACTTTAAGTAATGTTATATATATATATATATACATATATAGGGCTAGGTTCAAGTTATACCTAATGTAATTTTAAGCAATGTTACGCAATACTTACAAAATTTAAAGACGATCAAAGATCAATAGTCATGTCATTAATCAGTTCTTTAAATTCAAGTTTTTATAGTTTAAAATAATGTATAAAAGATAAGATTATTGATCGAATGGTAAATTACATTTGATTGACATTAAACTTGGCATGCATATTAAAAACATATAAAAGATGAAATTCAACGGTTGGATTTTCAAAATATGAATTCAATAACAAGTTATTAGGTAGTGTAACATTTCTTAATTAATTAGATGTGAATTTTAATAAATCTACAAGTGTAAATTGAACCCAACCCATATATATATATATATATATGGGTTGGGTTCAATATAATCCCCAGCCATTGCAGATTAAACTTCTATACATTACAAATTACAATGACATCAACTTTCATTCAACTCTCTCTCTCTTTCTCTTGCTTCTTTTCACGTCACCATTCTCATGTGCAATACATGCAGACCACCCTCTTCACAAGATTTACTTCTCTCAAAAACAGCAAGCTGAAAAGCTCGTAAGAAGCCTCAACTTGTTCCCTAAAGACTCCATTAACATTGCTACCCATGACCCTTCATTTGTTGCCCCAAAGATGGTAGAGAAATCGTTTAGAATTCCTTCTCTGAGTTATTTTGGCCATTCAGTTGAAGATCTTGGTCACCATTTATTTAGACTTATGCATTCTCTTTGAAGGATATATATATATATATATATATATTTTTTTTTTCTTTTTGGTAAACAAAAAAGCATAAGAGGGAAGGGTGTTAATCTCTAAGCGTCCAAGACAACACAGAGACGTGCACCAATGCATCATTAATGGGGATCAAGGGACTTAAACCCAAAAATAAAGTCTTGTTGGCCCAATGCCTGGCGACTAAATCCCTTGCTGTGTTCGTATATACTATGAATTTCCTAGTTAGCTAAATGCTTTAATAGAAAATTAAGCTCAGACCACTTCTTCAGATTCCCCTAAGAGGCCTACAAGCAATAATCTCACATGGTGTTGGAGAGCCAGTTTTGCTAGCAAGAAAGTGTGCACTTTTTAACAAAATTGATTGAAATTGGTAATTTTTTGAATATATGAGGACAATACATGGATACAATCCAAGTTTTCTCCAACATAGTAATCTGTTGTGAGCTATAGCTGTAATTAGTTAATAAAATTTTTGATACACAGTAATGTGTAGTGGCTTGGACAATGAAATTTCTAGTTGGTGCTCTGTTTTGTACACTTTAAATTTTTTAAAAATCTAGTAGGTAAAGTGTTTATGGGTACATTTTAATTAATAAAGCAATTAAACTATTAAAGAATCAAAATCATATTAACTTGTGCACTAGATGTGCGCCCCCAACCTGTTTGATAACTTTGATTAAGGATAAAGAACACTAAACAACTTTTTCTTATTACCATATGGAGGAAGAAAATGGGCTTTTGTCCTTTTCTTTTTTTTTTTTTAAATATCCAGCAAAATGCCCAGTGTCTGAAACTAATTAGGAAAATACCCTTATTTTGAAACTCGATTTTCTAAAAATCGAGTTTCAAATGTATAACTCGATTTTTGGAATATCGAGTTATAGCGAATGTGGACTTAGAATTTTTTTTTTTTTTTTGGAACTCGAGTTCCATGTAAAGTACTCGAGTTCCAAAATTTTTATTTTTAAAATTTTTTTATTTTTCAGTTCGCTATAACTCGAACAAGGGTATTTCCTTAAATAGTTTCAGATATGGGGCATTTTGCTGGATATTTTTAAAAAAAGGGCAAAAGCCTATTCTCACCCCATATGGAGTAATTAATTTGATTACCAATAACTTTGTGCCACAAAGTGTGAGTCTACCATCAATTTCTTTAATTTTTATTAACTCAAACATGAGGGCACATCACTCCAATATCCCTTTTATTATTTGAGATTGTGCTATTTTATTTTATTTCACTGAGAACACGCATTCAACATTGATATGAGTAATGATTTTAGTAAGAATTAGCATTAATCATATGATGTTGAAAGGGGATACTTTTACTAAAATATGTTTGTGTTTTTATTTATTTATTTATTTAGTTTTGGATAAGAAAATATGTTTTTGTTGAAGCATGCATAATGAGATTATTCCATGTTGATTTTTTTTTTAATTGTTTGGTCAGGTACTACCAACCTTCGTGTTGTATCACTATTCGATTTTAACTTCTTGATAGAGATGTACATGTGTTCCTATTTTGTTTTTCTTGTATAATTTCGTGGAATAATGAGATTATTCCACGTTGATTTTATTTATTTATTTTTAAATTTTTTGGTCAGGTACTGCCAAGCTTCGTGTTGTATCACCATTCGATTTTAACTTCTTGATAGAGATGTACATGTGTTCCTATTTTGTTTTTCTCGTATACCTAAGATTTGGAGCTATGTTAGCATCATACAACTACCAGTCAACATTTCATATTTTTTAAGTAAGAAATATCAGTAATATCTTTGTATACCATTTTTTTATTATAAAGAAACTACATCATTGTAGACTTTTGGTATAGGAGTGTAACCATCACCAAATTGCCACTTGGTAGGATTAGACTTTTTTTTAAAATTTTTTTTAATAATAATCTTAATTAACTTAATTGATAAAGTCACTTATTGTTAGGACGACGCCAACATGGTACAAGGGGGGCAATTGCCCTCTCTAACTTTGTAAAAAATGCCCTCATTAATCACGGTGATATATTCCTATGGAGCTTGACACTTTGACCCCCTTAATATGAAGAAAAAATTAAAAATAAAAGCGGGCCCACTCCCCCCTTAAAGAAACTTGCAATTTTTCTATAAGGTCTATATGAAATTTGCTTACTAATAGGTTGTCCATAAGTTATGTCTCCGCAGTAGTAATCTCTATTATTTCCATGCTCCAACGACGACATCCTAGTAAATATATTTGTGAGTGTTAGTTGTATGTCACATAATATTTGCTAAGTTTTCCGTCACTGGAATTGCTACCATCTCATATGTTAGCCACCAGACCATGATAAGTCAACACTCTGATACCAACTAATGCGGGATGTAGAAGCGTCAAGAAGTAAAACATGTATACTTTTAGAAAATAAGAAACAAAACACGTTTGCTTCTGAAAATAACCTTGAATCCACAAGGGTCATTTGTTAGGACATATGTGAATCAAGTTAGGAACATATGTCATTTAGAATTGGCTAATTCAATGACAAAACACATTTTACTTGTAGTTGGGTAGATCTAGGATGTGTTTAATATTTCAAGGAATAAGAATTCAAGTTCAAGTGTTAAAGCCATTCAAATCTGTCCAAGAAATAAGAGAAGAAATGCTGGATTTTAAAGCTTGACAGCTAGCTCAACAGATAGCATTTATTGAGGTTTAAAAGGCTTGTTTAGCCTGATGCTCGACAACTGTTTGATAAATAACCTATTTATCGAGATTTATGAAAATCAGTTTTTCAAATCTGATTTCACACCAATCCGTGTATATTTGTTTAGGCTTTCTTTTCTCACAACCTTAACATATATAAGGATTATTTTAAGGGCAGTAACAGCTGATGCAACTTAATGCAAAAGTTTTTCATAAGCATATTGTGACCGAAGACATATGCTCTAGTTCATCTTTCTCTTGGAGAAGCTACTGCGTTTGTACGTCATAGGGTTTTGTAACCAAAGAGTTTTGTGATCTTCATCGTGTTGATGAACTAAAGAACTTTGCAGCCAACATCCTTCTCAAATTAGTGGTTAGTCATGTATTTGGGTTCGTACGTCGATTGGTTAGTCACGTATTGGGAGCCGTGCATTGAAAATGAGAGATTGTTACTACAGAACAAGTCCAATTGGGTATTAGGGTAAGGGTTCAACTGTAGGTTGGTATAAGATACTGGGATTCCTTTACTTGTAACTGCTTGTTGTGATAATAGCGGATTCTCAAGAGTGATGACCTTAAAATCACCCGATGGGGTTTTGCCTTGGAGGTTTTCCCCATTCGTAAACAAATCACCGTGTCAACTTTATTTTTTGCTGCATATTAACTTAGTTGGTGAGTTGTTTGTACTACCACGCGTATTACATGTTAATTGAATTAATTAATTAACTTGACTAATTAATTGGTTAATTTATTACAAGGGGTCAATACATTCTTGGTCTATCATCATTGAATCCACAAGGAAAAAGAGTTTGGAATTCATTAGAAAATAGAAAAACAAAAGTCTAAATTTTATTGATTGAATAATTATTAAAAAAAAATGTTTACAGACTTAGGGGCTTATTTGAGGGCTTTATAAAACTTGACAGATTAAAAAATATATTCTAAAATAACTCCTAATTAATATTTAACCATAATAGGAACCAAATTTGACGTAAAAAGCATTAAAAGCACATAAAAACAAGGAAATAATAACCCTAACCCTAAAATAACGAAAATTAAAAATTAAATACCAAAATTAATAAATTACAATAATTAAATAGTAAATTGTGTCGTATATTACTATGAGTATAAAGCAAACAATGTTATCATTTATCAATTGGAATCTTTTTTTTACAATGAGTAATTTATTGTATTTGCTAGCTTATGGAGATAGAAAGTGACTTTAATCAAACAAGTTGATTTATTATTATTTTTTAAAATTAGATTATTTGGTTAAAGTCACTTTTTTGATCTCACCTTTTACGTAAGCTAGTGGTTAACCTTGAAAAAGTTAACAAAATATGATTTTTTTTTTTAATTTTGGTTTTCTACATATGAAATTTGATAATTATGATAGTTATAAATATTTTTTTTTTCTATATGAAATTTAATATGATAATTTTTAATTGGTAATTATGGTACTTTTTAATGGTCTTTTATATTAACCATTGCGGATTTCAAATTTAATAGAGGGGAACAGTACCATAAACTCAGGGAACCACTTGGACCTTTGATTTGGTAGGTCCCACACACGTGTAGAAGATTCCGTTATGATGAAGGACCCACTAACAAGAGAGTATAAAAGAAAAAGGAGGGAGTAGAGTTGGAGGTTGGAAAAATTGGGTAGTGAAAACATGAGAGGAATGGGAGGTATACTGTAGGGAATTAAGAGGGCAACTCGGTCAAAGGGTCATGTCCTTGGCCAAGGTTTTAAATCAAATTTCGTGAACCATCATGGAGGCCCAACCCAGCATAGCCAACAACTACTCTTGGGACCTTCCATCATGGGCTAAAAGCATCCCCAAGCCCAATTTGTAAAGTTTTTTGGGGCTTGGCCACTATAATATAATAATAATAATAATGAAATAAGAGTTTAAATTCAATAAGGATATGATATAAAACTTATGTTTTACACCTTCTAATTCAAACATGTCATATTAGCATTTTCACAATTTAATGAATGAGGAGTGCTACACACAATTAATCCTCAGCAATCCACTGTGCTCTCTCTAATCAGACTAGTTGGTACCCATTGTGGCTCTCTCTCTAGTTATCCTAAACCCTCTCTTGGCAAAAATCTTGGCCAAAATCTTATTTTCTATGATCTCATTTTCTTTAGAACCTATATTCTCTAAAAAACAATTGAAACCCTAGAAAGCTAAGTCTTTCGGCTAAATATTATTAAAATTAGAGTTTATAGACTTTATGTGTACTATGTAAAGTTTTTTAGCTAAATGATGAGAGATGCAAAATTCGGTATTGGTGTTGGCGAAATACAAGAAAAAGAAGAGAGAGAAACTGACAAGTTTGACATCATTTTTGGTATTTCGTTATTGATGTTGCTGAAATTCAAGAAAAAGGAGGAAAGAGAAATTGATAAATTTTTTTATCAATTTCGTTAATTGGATTGCTGAAATTCTTTTCCCCTAGCCCGCAAATTCCATTCCATTTGTACTTAGTTTCTTCATTAGTAATTTACTGTTAGCTTCTTTTTCTTTTTCTTTTTCTTTTTTTTTTTTTTAAATAAAAAGTAAGTTAGTTTCTTCAATAGTAATTCTTTTTATTTTATAAAAAGAAGGTAACCAGGGATCGCACCCTTAATGGAGAGCTATTCACCTTAAGAAACAAACAGTAAACCGCTGCATAAGGGAATGGAGTGATCTTATCCTAGCACTTCCAAAAGCGTTGGGATAGGTCTTTCCTATAAGGGAAATCAGTAACCCTATTCCAATGCAATAGGGCTTCCTATACTAGCGTTTTTGAAAATTGCCGCTATAGGCCTCCTATTGCAGTGATTTGTAAAGTGCTGGTTTTGAGCTATCATAATAGGGTTTCCTATATCAGCGGTTTTAAAAAGCGCTGGTACAAGCTTATCTATTACGGCGGTTTTTAAAAGCACTGAGAAAAAAACGCCGGGACAGAACGATTTTTTTGTAGTGATATTTCAAGTTTTCAACCAAAAAAAAAACATTTTTTTTCTACACTTTCCAAAAATTGATAGTTATGAACTTATGACAAACATTGATCTTTAGAGATGTCAAAAGTGTCAATTGACATAACTTGATAAAATTTAAAAAAAAAATACTTATTTTTTAATTGTTATTATAATTATAATAATATGTTAATAAGTTTTTTGTAATTAGTCTACTCTAAAAATAAAATATTATTTTCAAAATCTTAAACTATATTAACAATTTTAATCTGCTTATAATGAGTCGTATGAATTTTCAAAAAAAAAAAAAAGTCATGGAAAAATTATGTTGTACAAGTCAAGACACATCATGCAAGCATAACTTGTGCTGCCCAACTTTGATTACTAATAGTTGCACTCGAAGTGTCCATGTCCGTTGCACTCGAAGCACACAATGTCCGAAGGAGATTGAGACTCCTTCCCTTCTTTCCTCGTAAACTCTTTCTTATCACCTCTTGAAGATGAGAATTTTCCTCTATTAAATGGTTTACCACTGCCCGTCATCTTCAGAAATTTTCGGAAGTTCTTCACAAGATATGCCACTTCCTTTTCCACTCCATCTTCTTCGGAGGGATCATCCATTCTTTCGGTGATGGTTTTGAGAGCAAATGATTTACTCGTCTTGTGTGAAGGCAGTCCCAGTTCATATGTTTGGAGAGACCCAATCAGCTCTTGAATTTTGATCTCATCTAAGTCTTTACTCTCCTCTATGGCTGTGACTTTTGCTCTAAAACTTTCAGGCAAGGACCTCAAAATTTTTCTCACCACCTTGGTATCTTCAATCTTCTCATCAAGATTGAGTTTAGCAATGACAATTTCGTTGAGCTTCCCATAAAATGAATCAAACGATTCATCTTCACCCATCTTGAGCTCTTCAAATTTGGTGGTAAGCATTTGGAGCTTTGTGTCCTTCACCTTCTTAGTCCCCTCATAAGTTGTCTCCAAAATTTTCCAAGCTTCCTTGGCCACAGTCATGTGAGATATCCTATGGAATTCATCAGGAGACATAGCACAGAAAATAGCATTTAAAGTTTTACTATTAGCATTGGCTGCTGTAAGAGCTGCCTTATCCCAATTGGCCTTAAGAGCTTCTAGTTTAGTCCAACCTATCTCAACCGCATCCCAAACGGTATCTTCTATAGAGCATAAAAATGCTCTCATTCGGACTTTCCAAAAAGCATAATTATTACCATAAAAAAATGGTAGAGCAGTGAGAGATTGAGACCTATCCATCTCAACAAGGGGTCAAGGATCACACTCAGGTATTAAAACCACACAAATGTACCCGCTCTAATACCAATTGAAAGTTCAATATGGGTATGAAACACCCTTGAACGTTTAGACCCTCAGATACAAAAATATCAATTCAAGCTTTATATCAAACAATTAATGTGCGGAATATGATACCAAACTTATAACAGAATTGATAAAACAATCTAAGTCAAATATAAACACATCCACAGCAGTAAACATAAGGCAAAGATAAAGGAAAGAGATATGCAAACACACGGACAACACACGATGTGTTATCGAAGAGGAAACCGAAGTTCTCAGCGTAAAACCTCTCCGCCGCCCTCCAAGCGGTGATAAAATCTACTAAAGAATATAGTTGGGATACATGAATAGCAGAAGACCCTCCAAGCCTAATCTACCCAAGTACCTAAGCCCTTCAAGCTTCTTGCTCCAACGAGGTTACGCCGAACCTATTTCTTCTTTAACTTCCCGGATTCCGTTACTTGACCATAGCATCAACCAATGTATATTGGTTCCTTCCCAAACTACTTCCCTAAGCACCAAATGGACCTTCTCACAGACGTGGGTGTGGTGAGATAAGAATTTGGTAAATAACTTCTCAAGGGTATGACAATGGAGAGGAAGAGAGTAGAGGAATTTGTAGAGTCTCTTTAGATGAAGATTGAGGATGAGGCAATCTTGTTTTTCTTTAGGGTTTTCTCTCACAAAATTCTCTCTGGGAGCTCTCACAATATGATGGGTATAAGGGTATATATATAGTAGGGTGAGAAAGGAATGCAAAACGTCAGTTTTTGCCAAATAGGGCAAGTTGGCGACTTGGTCTCGCGGCTTGTCCAAGTTGCGAGTTCAAGTCACGACGTAACGGCCTGGCCAGCCTAGGACTTTTGTCTTGTAGCGTGACAGTTGGTGCGACCCTTCAGCTTCCCTGTGTGCCTCTCATGTGCTAGCTTTTGGCGGCTTGCCAGTCGCGATCCACCCGCAAGCCCTAGCCGCGAACCTCTGTTTTTCTTACACATTCTTGAACTTTTCTTCACAACTTCTCACACACTACCCTTACAATTTTCCCACCTAAATACAGGGTTACTAAGTGCTAAATTACAAGCAAATTGGTCACGGAATAAAGCCAATTAAATGGTTGATTAAATTCAACCTTACAGTAACTATCAAAATATCAAGAAAAAAAACTTAAAATTTCATGGTAGTATAACACCTATACACTCAGCTTTGTACATGGCAGAACGTTGTGTTAAACCTTTCCTGATTTACAAACTTTTCAAGCTACACGATATCTTTTTACCACCTACTAATCAATAAAACTTTTACTGTCTTTTGTCAGGCATCAAACCTTTTGTACGTTGACCAACCTGTTGGAACGGGATTCAGTTACACTACTGAGAGTGATATTTGCCATGATGAAGAAGGTGTTAGCAATGACTTGTATGACTTTTTGCAGGTATGTTTTTATTCCCATGTGTATTTGTGTGTTTCCATGAAAAAAGAAATAGGAATCATGCATTCTTGCTTGGTTACATGTGATTGGAATTTGTCAGGATAGGATTCTGAGGTTAAGATTCACAAACTTTTCTAAATTATTTCAGACATTTTTCAAGGAGCATCCTCAATTTGCTAAAAATGACTTCTACATAACTGGAGAATCATATGCTGGGCACTACATTCCAGCATTTGCTACTCGGATTCACCAAGGAAACAAAGCAAAGGAAGAAATTCATATAAAGTTGAAGGTAGCCCTCAGATTTAACCAGAGTTAGTTGCTTTAGTCCCACTTTATCAGATATTTAATTAACTCATATGCTACAACAGGGATTTGCTATTGGAAATGGGCTAACCAATCCTGAAATCCAGTGCAAAGCATACACTGACTATGCACTGGAAATGAATTTAATTAACTATACTGATTACAAAATTATTAACTTGAACATTCCACAATGTGAAAAGGAAGCAAAAAAGTGTGGTAATTTTTCTAATTCTTAATTTCAAATTACTTCTCATTCTTATTAATTGCCTTATCAATACAACATCATATGACTCTCAAAGATTATTGATTTCTGTAACTTTCAAGACCTAAGAGCAGATTGAATTAGTTCAACTACGTTATCATTGTCCATTGATCAATCATATGGAACTGCATTGTCAGGCACTGATGGTGGAAATGCTTGCAATACTTCATATTACACTTGCAATGCAATATTCGATCAGATTGTAACACTGAACCCTGGTATAAATGTAAGAAATTAGAACAACTTTTGTAGTTATGAAAGCATTACATTGTGAAGAAAAAAGGCATTTTCAACTTTGATGAAAAACTTGTTATAAATTTGATTTGCAGTACTATGACATTAGAAAGAAATGCAATGGAGACCTGTGTTATGATTTATCGAACATTGAGACATTCCTGAACAAGGAGTCAGTTAGGGATGCGCTAGGGCTTGGGGACAGAGAATTCGTTTCATGTAGTAGTGATGTATATGATGCCATGCAGACTGACTGGATGAGGAATCTTGAAGTAGGTATTCCTGCTCTTCTAGAGGATGGAATTAAGGTGCTTGTGTACGCTGGGGAGTATGACCTCATATGCAATTGGCTGGGTAAACCTCTTTGGCTCAACAGAAGTTGGAACTTGAAATAAACACCTCAAAGAATGTAGAGTGTTTTTTTTCCTAGTATATCTTATTGATTTCTTTCTCTCTCGGCAGGGAATTCAAGGTGGGTTCAAGCCATGGAATGGTCAGGACAGAGACAGTATGGGGCATCCCCAACTGTTCCATTTGTAGTTGATGGTGCAGTAGCAGGATTGCTAAAGAGCCATGGGCCTCTCAATTTCCTCAAGGTCTCTCTCTCTCTCTCTCTCTCTGTGACTTTGTGTCCTGATTTGCCAAGCTTGGTTACATGTCACAACACATAGGTCCATGATGCTGGTCATTTGGTTCCAGCGGATCAGCCTAACGTTTCACTACAGATGCTGAGAAGGTGGATGAAAGGGAAATTAACCAAGTCCTCCCTACTAACGTGAGAAAAGGCGGGAAAAAATACAGTTTTAAAAGGTTATATATAAAAGCTAAAAGTTTATGCCAAACTCACCCTAAGTCTTTCTTTTTCCGTTCTCTCCTTGATTGGAGTTTAGTTATGCCCTCTTGTTCTTGGTTATCTCTACCCGATCTTATTGATCGTTGTAATTTGGATTCTTGATTTTTGCTGCTGTAACACATTTCCAATGTACTTGGTTGGCTTTTTCTTAATATAACTTCTTACACTGCATATAAAATTTATAAAATAAAATAAAATAAAAAATGAACCTAGCATTCTCTTTCTGAGCATGTACCTATATTTATGGATTTCAGGAACGGTGTCTGGGTAGGACTAGTTATGATATGTTCGTCCTACCGTGACTTCAAGGTTTTTTGTTTTCAACTGCTCAAAATATTTTATTGCTAGAATGGAGCATAAAGAATATTTTACACGTATGAATGTTCAGTGAATGCACATTTACCATAATATGCTATAAATAATACATTAATTCGTGCTACAGATACTGTCATATTCCTAGTTATGAGTTATGATAGTAACGATTGTTTGATTTGTGAGATCATTACGTGGCTATAAAATAAGAGCTTGGAAATTCTGGTGTTATTGGAAGACACAGAGAGTCTGTAACATTATAGCAGAAGTTCAGTCACAATTGATCAAAATTATAAGAAAAATAATAGATAATGCCAAGAGAAAGCCCTTGATTCCAGATCGGTATTTTGAACAAAAAACTTTGCAACCGAAATAACAAGCACCCAAAATTTTCAAAACCCAAAGAATACAAAACCAGAAATTTAACACAATTAAAACAAACCCAGAAAATTAACACAAAACATTGGTCACAATAACAAGATCGGTGGAACAAAAACCACCACTCCCAATTCATCCAAACCCACACTTCTTCAATCGCCAAACCCACTTTGAAACCCAAAACCCAACCACCATATTTCTTAAATCACTCCCCATTTGGGTTTTGAATTTTCAATGACTGAGACTTCGAAGTTCTAAAGATGAAAATACCCGGTCTTCTGGAATTAAAGACAACGTTTTGCGATGGCCAAAAAACCTAGAAAGTCCTTGATATTCATGAATTTCTCAGCCGCAAACATATGCTGCTGAGCTGTGAGCATAAACTGCTGAATTGGGTGCAACCTCGTTAAGAGCATTCACATCAGCATGTGTATTTTACACATCTATTTTTATACTAAAAACCTCATTTTTCTATTTTACACATTCACTTTTACAAAACACCTACATCAATTCATTTATTTTACAAGTTATTCTAATAAAATATACATTATACTCTATTTTTTTTATTATTTCTCACCAACCAACTCTTACCAACTCTCTTAAATACGCGCCTCTCTCTTTCTCAATACCCATTTTCTAATTTCTCACTCTCTCACTCTCTCCATCTCTCTGGCCTTCCTCTTCCAGATCACAAAACACCGCTCCACCTTCCTCTTCCAGATCACCAGATCACAAAACACCGCTCCACTCCGCCTTCCTCTTCTAGATCACAAAACACCATATCTCCACTCCACTCCGCTCTGCTCCGCTCCGCTCCGATCCGCTCCGATCCACCAAACTCTCCCTCTCTCCATCTCTCTGGCCTTCCTCTTCCAGATCACAAAACACCGCTCCGCCTTCCTCGTCCAGATCACAAAACACCATATCTCCGCTCCGATCCGCTCCGATCCACCAAACTCTCCCTCTCTCCATCTCTTTGGCCTTCCTCCTCCAGATCACAAAACACCATATCTCCGCTCCGCTCCGCTCCGATCCGATCCACCAAACGCCACATCTCCGATCTCCGCTCCGATCCACCCTCCGCTCCGATCCACCAAACGCCACATCTTCGATCTACGCTCCACTCCATCAACGAGCTCCGATCGTTCCAGTCAAGCTCCGATCAGTATCTTTGTTGTTTATTTGTGTGGGTTTGCTTGTGTGTGGGTGTGTTTGTGTACCTCGTGTTTTTTTTTTTTTTTAGCAAGTGAATCTGTGTTGATCGGAGCTGTGTGTGGATGTGTTTGTGTGTGATCGTGTTTGTGTGTATTTGAGGAAGAAGAAGAAGATGAGAAGTGGTGAAGTTCCTGAGGTTGTTGAGCCCGGAGAAGAGAGAGAAAAAAAAAGGAGCGAAAGAAATTAATAAACTAATCTATACACGGGCTACAGTAACCGTGTAAATTTACACGGTTACTGTAGCTCGTGTATAGATATACACGATTTTAGACATGTTTAGAAGAACTGATGTAGTGTAGTTTTGAGGCAAAATGTGTAAAAACAACTTCTTTTTCTATTTTACATTAACTGGTGCGAATGCTCTAACAATGAGAACTTTGCATGATTTATACCCGAACATAGCAAAGTAATCATCGGAAAGAAAGATCCTAAATATTCCAAATAATCAAATGACATTATATTTGGAGCCTCGATCTCGGCCTTCACAAGTGTGTCACAATCAAGTAACTGAAAGCTCTTAAGCTTTTGGTTTCAAATTTCCTAGGTTTGTTAATTTGTCTGATCTTTTTCAAAGATAATGCTAGATCTCAATTTATATGATTTTTGGTTTTTACTTATGTTTTTTTTCTTTTCTTTTTTATTTAGTTAAATTTGATAAATTAATTTTTTATATTTAAAGGATGACTTGGCAAACGTTATACACTGTTTGCCACATAGACTATTTCATCAGTAAGATGGCGGTAATAACTAAAACAAGATTTTTTTAGATTTTAAAGACTAAATGCAATAAAATTAAAAAGTATAGACTAAAATGGAAATAGGGTCAAAACGTAGAGGCCAAAAAAGTATTTTTCCCTTATAAAAAATCAAGTTCTCAATTTCTACAAATTCCAGGCCATGGTTCTGGTTATTGATTTACTCTGGCATCTACATTAACTAAAACTCAGTTGAATATGAAATATGGTCCTTGATTTTAATTTGTACAAAGACTGGATTTCATTACAGTGGAGAAAATTGTAGTTTTATCATATATATTTGTATCTCGTCATGATTTACATACCAAAGATGATCTCTTATACATTAGAAACAAATTTGATCACAAACTCATCAACAATCCCAGTCTAGACTCCTGTGAGAAACACCCACTAAGTAAATTTTTCTTGAACAAAGTTTCTCTCCAAACTAGTTGGAGAGAACCTTTCAAACTTTTCATATATCTTTATATTAAGTGTAAATTTTGAAAATCTAACCATTAAATTATATGTTTTTATTATATCATTTATGTTCACAAAGTTTCAAGAAGATTAAAGATCAATTGCTCATCAAACAAATGTTAAAATTTTAAAATTTTGTTATCTAAAATTATGTATAAAAATAAGTTTATTAATTGAACAATAAATAACACCCGATTTGAGTGAAATTTGATATACATGTTAAGTATATAAGAAACATGAAATTCAATGATTAAAGTTTCAAATTTCATACCCAAAAGTAAGATATATGAGAAGTTTAAATAGTTTTTCTCTAAAAAAAGTTTGGAGAGAAACTTTGTTCATCTTGCTTCTTCTTCTTTCTTTTTTTTCGGCTTTTGTTTTTCTTAATTCCCTCTAACACTGAGACAAGGTATCTAAACCAATCCTCCCAAGTATAAGAAGTAATGACAGAATCCTTCAAACTTAGATAACATAGAAGTCCTAGTGAGAGGGAAAACGTTTCTCTCCATGCTAATTTAATTTGGAGAGAAACCCTTCAAGCTCTTCTTATATCATTTTATTGGATATAAATTTTGAAAATCTAACAATTGCATTTTTTACTATATCTTTCATGCTTGCAATATTCCAAGAATATCAAATATAAATAGTTATATCATCAATCAAATGTTTAAATTTCAAGTTTTTATAGTACTAAATTATTTATAAAATAAAAATTTATTGATTGTATAGTAAATAACATGTTTAAATTTCAAGTTTTTATAGTATTAAATTATGCATAAAATAAAAATTTATTGATTGTATAGTAAATAACATCATATTCAAACGATATTTAATTGTGTGTTAAGAACATAAAGAACATGTAATTTAACAGTTAAATTTTAAAAATTCACATCCAATATAGAGATATAGGAAAAGTTTGAATGACATCCGATTTAAACGATACTTGACTGCATGTTCAGAACATAAAGAATATTCAATCCAACAGTTAAATTTTTATAATTCACATCTAATATAAAGATATAGGAAAAGTTTGAAGGATTCTCTCCAAACTAGTTTAGAGAGAAACCTTATCCCAATGATAGATATAATAAAGAACATGCAATCCAACAGATAAATTTTTAAAATTCATATGTAATATAAAGATATAGGAAAATTTTGAAGGATTTCTCTCGAAACTAGTTTAGAGAGAAACCTTATCCAAGTGATAGGTATAATAAGCGAAAACAATTAATTAATTACCAACTTGTTTTCCATATAATTCTCTTAATTTCTCAATAGCAGGCTCTGTTCTCAATGGAATAACGGAAACAACTCGCAAATGTTGTGCATTACCATTCTTTGGTTTGGATAGTGTCATTTTAAACCTCTCCCTCAAGAATTCTACTCGCAGATACAGACGCATAAAACATTCAATAAAAACGAGGACATTGGTCATGTCTGGAGCCCCAACTACCAAAAATATTTTCCAAGATGGGCAGGCATATGCGAAGGAGGTTAAATCTGATGGAGACTTTCATGGAAGACTAAACTTCTAAGGTGCACAATGCATTCCAGGTGATGACCACAGATCAATTTTTTTGAATAGAACAATAGCACCTTAGTCCCCAACTTTTGGGGACAACTATAGATCCTCAATATACCAATTGGGTTCAACCACATGTATTTTTCTTTGCCACTCTACCCTATCCATAATCAAACTCTTTATCACAATTTTGCTTGAATATGACGATTAAATATGTTCCATAAGAAAACTAAAAACCAGTTGTCCATGTCACCTCAACTAAGTAAAATTTTATTGCTAGAATGGAGTTTTCTGGGGAACAGTTCATAAAGATTATTTTAGACATGAATGTTCAGTGAATACACGTTTACCATCAGATGCAATACATTAATTTGGCCTATAGATACTGTCATATATTATTATTCTGTTATGACATATGCACGGTTGGCACAAAAGTTATCATGATTCTTTGATTTGTGAGATCATTGACTGGCTATTAACTAAAAGCTTGGAAATTCTTGCATCATGGGAAGACGCACAGAATCTGTAAAATCAACTTAGAGCAGGACCTATTATAGAAACAACCTATAGCAGATGTTCAGCTCCATTTTATCTAAAATTATAAGAAAAATAATATATAATACCAAGAGAAAGCCATTGATTGAAAGGCACCATTATAAATTTGTATGCTTTAAAATATTCAAGTTCCCAACTTCAACGAATCAGGAAGAGCGGGCTGTGGTTATTGTCATTGATTCACTCTGGCATGCATATACAATAACTAAAACTCAGTTAAATATGAAATATGGTTTCTAATTGTTATTAAATGATTGCAAGTTGTACAAAGACTATTTCTTTAGAGGGGCTAAAACTGAGGCTTATCATATATGTTTGTATCTCATCATAATTTACATCCCAAAGATGAATTCTCATACATTAGAAACAAAATTGGTACTCACAAAACTCATCAACAATCTCAGTCTAGATACCTGTGAAAACAATCTGCTGGGTAAAAGCTTGCTTTTCTTTTTCTTAAATCCCTCTAACACTTAGACAACGCAATCAAAACCAGACCTCCCAACTATAAGAAGAAATGACAGAAGCCTTCTACCTTATATTAGTACATATAAAAGTCCAAGTGATAGCACAATATGTGAAAACAGTTAAAAACCAACTCGTTTTCCATATAATTCTCTTATTGACTCAATTGCTGGCTGAAAACCTGTACTCAAAGAAACAACGGAAACAACTTGCAGATGTTGTGCATTACCATTCTTTGGTTTGAACAGAGTCAATTTAAACATCTTTCCCTCAAGAATTCTACTAGCAGATACAGCCGCATAAAACATAAAAAATTAAAAAATTAAAAAAATCAGGAAATTGGTCATGTTTGGTGTCCCAACTACCAAAAAGTTCTTCCAAGATGGGCAAGCATACACAAAAGAGGTTAAATCTCATGGAGACTTTCATGGAAGACTAAAGTTCTAAAGTGGACAAGGCATTCCAGGTGATGATCACAGATCAATTTGCTTGAAAACAACCACAGCACCTTAGTCCCTAACTTTTGGGGATGACTATAGATCCTCAATAGACTAATTGGGTTTGAACACGTGTATTTTTCTTTGCCACTCTACCCTGTCCATAATCAAACTCTTTATCACCAATTTACTTAAATATGACAATTAAATATGATCCATGAGAAAAAGAAAAAACGTCCAATACACCTCAACTAAATAAAATAGTTATAAATCTAAGCGCTCACTAAGCCTGCATCTCCTCACAAGTCAAAGGGAACGTTAAACCTACCATAAGATTGCCACAGAAAAACAAGGAGAAGTAATTGGAATATGAACACCTTAAAAAAGACGAGGCTTTGTGGCAGCTTTAGGATCCTAACTTCCCTTCCGTTTCAACAAGCTATCTGCTGACACACAAGGCACTTACGGCAAAAAAGACCAAAATAGAGAAAATGAAAAATATATAATATGGACTTACACGTTTCACCATGATTTCATAACCATGTACCAGACAAAACTATTCACGCGGCTAGTTGCTGGAAGACATTATTTCACCTTAAAAATACTTCCTAACTCACAAATAAATCACAGTTTGAATTGAAATGAAATGAATATTAAGATTAATGATCAAAGGTATAGTGAGGAAAGGAGGTTACCAGTAAAAAGATGAAGCTTGGCAAAGTTAAAGAAATCATCAGCAGAACACCCAAAGAGAACTCTAGCCACCCTATCAAGGCATATCACCGTGAGCACCTTTGTATATGATGCTATTGACATCTACCAAACCAACCAATCAAAAGATTCAAAACCCAACATTTTGTTTTTCCAAAAAAAAGGCGCACACACACACTCACAGAATAGAAGCCTAATGCTGACACCCCCCCCCACCCCCCCCTTCTCTCTCTCAAAAAAAGGAAATTCTTGAAATCCCATTTCAAAAAATTGAATTTTTTTCAAAAAAAGCAATACATCGAGAGATATTTTATTCTCTGAAAACAAATATAATTCTATTGAAACCACATTTCCAAAAAAATGGGAAATTTTTCTAGGAAAGCATCATATTGATGAGGTATATTCTATCGAAACAGAAAAAACAGGAATTGGTTTGTGGGGTGGAGGTGACTTACAAGGACTAGGAAGAGGCGTTTGGTAGCAGAGGAGACGGAGATGAAGGCATTGAAGTTGCAAAATTTGCAGAGAGAAGTGGGATCGTTGTCAGGGAGAGTCCTCTCACAAACAGAGCAGATCCTGTAGCATAAGTTTGTGTGGTTTATGGCCAACATTGTGCACGCTACCGTTATTGGTTTCTCACCTTCCACTGCTTCTTTTTGAATCGTCCCCTCAACTCTTGAATGCTTGTTGAAACTTGAAATTCTCACTTCTCAGCGTGCAGTCCATCTCGATAAAATCAAAATGTGGCATGGAGACATAAGAAAAAAAGGTTAGATATGGAGTTAGGATCTGGACTGGTACTAGGTTTGAGCCTCTTGTCTTGGCCATAAAGTGACTCATTTCCCAGCGTTCATGCCGAACCAAACCATAATTTGAATTCATTTTTGGTATTTAAAGTTTAAAGTTGTTAAAATTTTCATTTTCTGATTTTCCTCTTACCAAGTTTTATTTTATTTTCAAATCGGTGTTTGATAAATGTGGTTTGCTTTTGCAAAGTGTTTGGGTGGAAAAGTATTTTGTATAAAAGGATATTACATCTTCTGTATCATATGATATTATTAGTTAGGTATTTATTTTTTATTGACATATTTCACGCTTATTAAATTTTGATGTCGTTAATATTGTATTATTTGATGACAAATACTTTCTTCCTTGGGTGACTGTAACTTTGAGCCAAAATAAATGCGGAACCACGTCTTTTGTGATGGGCCTGAAACAAGTCATGAAGGACACGTGAGCATCCAATTCGTTTCATTTGGAGGGTTCAGTTCTTACAAAAATTCTGTAAAACCTATATTTTAGTAGCTATAATATATTTTCGAACATTTTTGGAGGGGCCATAATAAAACACAGCTCTCTCTCTCTCTCTCCAAATTAGAGAAAAGTGAGGATCACATTTAAAATCTCTCTAAAAAAAGGGTTATTAATCAATATTTCATTATATTTTTAACACAAAAATAATTACATTATATTTAATGGGCAATTATCACATGGTGGAATCATCACTTATGAGAATTTGAAGTGGATATCATGTGCATATTTTGGATTTGGATTTCCCTATAAGTTTGAAGTAAAAAATGTTAGCCTTTATCAATTGGAACTTTCTTTAACAATGAGTAATTTATTGTATTTGCTCATTTATTTTCTTAAGTGAAATAGAAAGTGACTTTAATCAAACAAGTTGAATTTACCTTCTTTTTTTTCTTTTTTTAAATAGCTTACTTGATTAAAGTCACTTATTATCTCACATTTTAAGTTTAATCATTAACTTCGACAAGAATCTTTTAATATGATAATGATGGTAGTTATAAATATATTTTTCTCTATATGAAATTTAATTTGATAATTTTTAATAGGAAATTATGGTAGTTATTAATGGTTTTTTTTTTTTTTAACTTGAAATTCTCACTTCTCAGCGTGCAGTCCATCTCGATAAAATCAAAATGTGGCATGGAGACATAAGAAAAAAAGGTTAGATATGGAGTTAGGATCTGGACTGGTACTAGGTTTGAGCCTCTTGTCTTGGCCATAAAGTGACTCATTTCCCAGCGTTCATGCCGAACCAAACCATAATTTGAATTCATTTTTGGTATTTAAAGTTTAAAGTTGTTAAAATTTTCATTTTCTGATTTTCCTCTTACCAAGTTTTATTTTATTTTCAAATCGGTGTTTGATAAATGTGGTTTTGCATAGGGGTGTCAATTCGGGTTAGCGTGTCAGGTTCGTGTCGTGTCAAGGTAAGAGTATTCGACTAAATGGCTCAACCCTAACCCGACCCATTTAATAATCGTGTCATGATCCTTCAACCCTAACCCGACCTATTAATAAGGCGGGTTGACCTGACCCAACCCATTTGACATGCTTAATAAACGAGTCGTGTTGGGTTGACATGAATGTAACACAATCCATTTCAACTTGCATAATATTAAATATAACATCCATCTAGAAATAATTTTTTTACATCAAAAAAAGCAGTGCATACACTTCAAGTTTTCAACCCATATTCAAAATAATATAGTTCAAAAAAAATAGAACATTCATCTAGAAAATAAGTTCTTTACAGTCCAAAAAAAGTGCATACACTTCAACCCAAATTCAAAATAACAAAGTCTAACAAAAATAAAATAACATAGTTCAACAAAAATATAATATCCTTGGAACTCGCCAGATGTTAAGTATCAATATTGAAAGAATTTGAGCAAGCAGTAGACTAATCCTGAATATGACCATGATTATCATCGATAGATTCTTTGTTGATGTCCAAATTCATAACATCTTTCACAAGCTCATCCAATTTCATTTGTGCAAGTTCTATGCCAAAAAAAAAAAGTATTAGTAGTTCTAGGGTTTGTAAAGTTTCAATTTCGAATTATATCCCTTGTAAATTTTTGTAATTACTCACTTTTCTTTTTAAATTTAAAATATATGTTGGATATAAAAGGTATTTGACAAATGTAAAATAAAATAAATATTTATTTGTTATACGAGTTAAACGGATTGTTTTAAGTGGATTATTTTGGGTTGACACAAATAAATTGGTGTGTCAAACGTGTCTATTACGGGTTACGCGGGTTGACCCACTTATGACACGTTTCTTATCGTGTCGCTTTCGGGTCGACCCGTTTATGACCCAAACCAATTAAGGCCCAACCCTAACCCGAAAAAACTCGTGTTGGGTTCGTGTCGTGTTCGTGGGTTGGGTCGAACATTGACACCCTTAGTTTTGCAAAGTGTTTGGGTGGAAAAGTATTTTGTATAAAAGGATATTACATCTTCTGTATCATATGATATTATTAGTTAGGTATTTATTTTTTATTGACATATTTCACGCTTATTAAATTTTGATGTCGTTAATATTGTATTATTTGATGACAAATACTTTCTTCCTTGGGTGACTGTAACTTTGAGCCAAAATAAATGCGGAACCACGTCTTTTGTGATGGGCCTGAAACAAGTCATGAAGGACACGTGAGCATCCAATTCGTTTCATTTGGAGGGTTCAGTTCTTACAAAAATTCTGTAAAACCTATATTTTAGTAGCTATAATATATTTTCGAACATTTTTGGAGGGGCCATAATAAAACACAGCTCTCTCTCTCTCTCTCCAAATTAGAGAAAAGTGAGGATCACATTTAAAATCTCTCTAAAAAAAGGGTTATTAATCAATATTTCATTATATTTTTAACACAAAAATAATTACATTATATTTAATGGGCAATTATCACATGGTGGAATCATCACTTATGAGAATTTGAAGTGGATATCATGTGCATATTTTGGATTTGGATTTCCCTATAAGTTTGAAGTAAAAAATGTTAGCCTTTATCAATTGGAACTTTCTTTAACAATGAGTAATTTATTGTATTTGCTCATTTATTTTCTTAAGTGAAATAGAAAGTGACTTTAATCAAACAAGTTGAATTTACCTTCTTTTTTTTCTTTTCCTTTTTCTTTTTTTAAATAGCTTACTTGATTAAAGTCACTTATTATCTCACATTTTAAATTTAATCATTAACTTCGACAAGAATCTTTTAATATGATAATGATGGTAGTTATAAATATATTTTTCTCTATATGAAATTTAATTTGATAATTTTTAATAGGAAATTATGGTAGTTATTAATGGTTTTTTTTTTTTTTGGCGAAGGAGCAAGCCTTAGGCGAGCTGTCACTTTTGCATTGAATGCCCTCAACTAACGTCCTGGCCGCATTAATGAGGACAGGACTCCTGAACAGTGTCGCCTTGGGTGCTGCAACTCACTGGAGGAATAGGGATGCGGCTGATAGGACAGGCTCTCAAGTGGTGGCCTGACTGATCGACAAATAGAGGGTTAGGATCAGTTTAGAGAGGTATATAACATAGGGAGTCTCTCTTGAAAGAGGGACGGGAAAGGGGCATTAAAAAGTTCTGTAATGACCTGTGCCCTCTGGACCTTTGTAATCAATCTTGAAAGAAATAATAAGAACATTAAGCTTCGAAAGACCAGTTCGAGGAGCATCATTGTGCATCCCAATCCATGTTTAAGTTGATAAATCCACATGCAACCATGCAGGGCAGTTGTACCGCTTATTAGGGCCTAGTTCTTGAGCCCACACTCTATAAATTCATTGAAGGGCAAGTTGGGCTTGGGTCCACCCTCTCAACCTGAAGAAGTGTCCCAAATCCGGTCCCTACAATATATATATATATATATATATCAAATTCAAATTATATTCTATGTTTAAACTCTCTATATGATTTGTTTCTTATATATATATATATATATATCTATGTCTATGTGCTAAGCTAAAATGATATCATGTAAGAGAAAGCTTGAGAAATGAGAAATTCATTGTACATTGCTCAGACTGGACTTATTTCTTGGTTGATCCATGATTGAACTTTTCTTTTATGATATTTTAAATTATAGAAACGCGACAACTCTTAAATGACAACTCTTAAATGACAGGTTGTTACTAGCTGTAGTGGGCAAAATAGTAATTTTAGTGGCAGATTTAAATTAGAAGCAGTAATATCTTACCGTCTAGGATTTGTTGAGAAAGTGTTGTGAAAATATTGTGGGCGTGTCACTAATCTCATGGCAATGAGTCAATTTTGTGATGTTTTCTGTAATTGGCCAACTCTTTTATTTTTTAAATAGAAAATAATAAAGTATAATTCATTTTGTGTATCTATTTCTTTTTTTCAGCTCAATGCAGAGAAGAGCCCGTTCCAGAGGACATATGCCGCTCAGGTATACTTCCTAAGCCTAGGTTTCTTATTGTGTGTTGTTTTATCATAAGATGAGGTTCCTCGTATTTGTGTCAAGAGTCTTGCAATTTGGTGGCATTGTCTGATCTTCTTTAAAGATTACGGATTTGAATACCCCTCTCTCACTTGTTGTAAACAAAAAAGTTACAAGTATGTATGCTATCAAAATATAATGTATATGAAAAAATTGGTCTCATATATAGGGTTTTGAATGAACTGAGCTATTTATGAATAGCTTGGTCTTAGTTTGGGAAATGAGTCTGGAAAAATGTTGCTTATATTCGTTTAATTTAACAAATAAGCTAAAGCTTAAGCTTAAACTTTGGCTTGACCATTAAACGAGTCAAGTTTAAACATAATAACATGTTTGCGAACAAGATTATTGTAAGAATAAGTCTCAATTTAAGTATACTATACATATATATATTTCTATATAAACTCAAGATTATTGAGATTAGATTGTGTAAATTTGTATTATTTGTAATTTATTGATGATATATAATCAATTTTGTAGTAGAAAATTTGAAATTATATGTAATTTGAAATGATATATAATCAATCTTACTTCAACATAGTTTTTCACATTTTTTTAGTGTTTGGTAACATAAAAAATAAAAAAATAAAAATTGGTCAACGGAAAACTATTTTTGGTCAACGGAAAACTCTTATAAAAATAAAGCTTATTTTCTATAGATTGTTTTCTAAAAAAAAAAATGGAAAACAATCTCTTTCTCATGCGGCGCATAATTCCAATAAATATTATCTATTTCTAATTCAGGAAACAATATTTTCTTTCGCTCATTCAGTTTTTCTCACAATAAACTCTCTCATTTCTTCTCTTCCCTTTGTTTTTTCTCTCTTCTCACACCCTTACTATTACCTCTTCTGGCCTTTTCTCTTCCCACATATTTCTCTCTCCATCTGCCTCTCTTCAATTTTTTTCCCCAATTTCTTCTCTCCTCTATAACACCGTTTTTTAATAAGTTTTTTTTTTCTTCTCACAAATCCATCAACAATTCTATAACAATTTTTGGTATTTATCAAATTATTTGGCTTATGTGGCATTTTGAACTATTTAAAATGGAACTTATGGGTATAATGGTTATTTTGAATTATGAGAAGTATGTTTAATATATATATATATATATTGCTCTTGATTTGTGCCACTATAGTACACTTCCAGTGTACTTGGTTGGTTTCTTTTAATAAAATTTCTTATGTTATTTATCAAAAATACTGTTCATATACATAAACAAGATGAGTATTTAAGATTATGAAAATTGGACAGCTAATTTTGATTGTATCTATTATTAAAATTTTAGTTTAAAAACCAAATTCATTCTTGATTTTTTTATTATTTATTTATATTGATTACATTAGGTGGGTTTACACAATACACATATTATACAAGAAATGTTATAAAAATTGTGGATACCAAACACTAGAAAACATTCTTAAGCTTATTTTCAAGGTTATTACCAAATACTAGAAAATGAGATAATTTTTCAGAAAATGCTTTCTAGAAAATGAACAATTTTCCTGAAAACGTTAATGCTGAAACAAATAGAGCGCTAGAGCCATAAAGTGTATACTATACATACGTCTAAAGTAAATGGGATGGGTGGTAGGTAGAGGTGTTTAGGGTTTCAATGTTGACTTTTTAGATTTTGTTTAAGAAATTGTTTGAAGGCTAGTTTTGTTTAGGGAATTGATTATTGATCAGTTGTAAAAATTTATTAGGTGAATTGATTAACTTTAAATAGTTAACAATCTGAACTATTTTTTTTATTTTTTATTTTTTTATTTTTATGTATGTATAATTAAGCGGGTGGGTCGGGTTATAGCAGGTTGGAAATTTTTTAATCCATAACCCAATCTAATCTACAATTTTAAGGGTCTAACTTGCCTAACCCAAACTGCCTAACTTAATGACCCGCACGAGATAGGCGGGTTGGCGGGTTAAGCGAATATTTTGCACACCCCTAATTAGAATATACACGAAAATAGTAATATTAGTATTTTAAACCAGATTTAAAATATATTACATAACCAGAGTACAACTACAAAAGTTGGATATGATGTTAAGTCTTTGCTTTTGTATATCAGCTATAGAGCAGTCATTTTGTTAGATTATAAAGCGATGAATCAATAACAACCTCAGCTTGATTCCTCCATTCTCTCTTGGTAAGCTTAGCTTCCATTTTTGTTATTCTCCCCCTTTCTCTCTGAACTCTCAAGCATCGATGTCCGTTTCTCTCTCATGTTTATTTTATCATTGTTGGAGCCACCATATTTAAGATGGAACCATACCTTCACCCGTCTTGATTTACCTTGATCCTACCTTGCCTTGTTGCTATCTCTGACCACATGCAAATTGCCAATAAATATAACAAATATGTAAATATGCTCACCAAAGCACATCATTGAATTTAATTACGCTATATAGTATTGAATGAAGCCATTTGGGTCAATAAACGTGGTGATTAGAGATTGATTTTTTTTTTTAATTTTTTTTAAATTCTTTTTTTATAATCCCTTTGACTTCACTTTTTTTTTTTTTTT